>NW_022631071.1:7524229-7659769 GCF_010015895.1 Lontra canadensis
TAGGGATAGAGGGCACATACCTCAATATTATCAAAGCCATCTATGAAAAACCCATCGCAAATATCATTCTCAATGGAGAAAAACTGAAAGCATTTCCGCTAAGGTCAGGAACATGGCAGGGATGTCCATTATCACCACTGCTATTCAACATAGTACTAGAAGTCCTAGCCTCAGCAATCAGACAACAAAAAGAAATTAAAGGCATCCAAATCGGCAAAGAAGAAGTCAAACTATCACTCTTCGCAGATGATATGATACTACATGTGGAAAAACCATAAGATTCCACTCCAAAACTGCTAGAGCTGGTACAGGAATTCAGTAAAGTGTCAGGATATAAAATCAATGCACAGAAATCAGTTCCATTTCTCTACACCAACAACAAGACAGAAGAAAGAGAAATTAAGGAGTCTATCCCATTTACAATTGCACCCAAAAGTATAAGATACCTAGGAATAAACCTAACCGAAGAGACTAAGAATCTATACACAGAAAACTATAAAGTACTCATGAAAGAAATTGAGGAAGACACAAAGAAATGGAAAAATGTTCCATGCTCCTGGATTGGAAGAATAAATATTGTGAAAATGTCTATGCTACCTAAAGCAATCTACACATTTAATGCAATTCCTATCAAAGAACCATCCATTTTTTTCAAAGAAATGGAACAAATAATCCTAAAATTTATATGGAACCAGAAAAGACCACGAATAGCCAAAGGAATATTGAAAAAGAAAGCCAAAGTTGGTGGCATCACAATTCCGGACTTCAAGCTCTACTACAAAGCTGTCATCATCAAGATAGCATGGTACTGGCACAAAAATAGACACATAGATCAATGGAACAGAATAGAGAGCCCAGAAATAGACCCTCAACTCTATGGTCAACTAATCTTCGACAAAGCAGGAAAGAATGTCCAATAAAAAGACAGCCTCTTCAATAAATGGTGTTAGGAAAATTGGATAGCCACATGCAGAAAAATGAAATTGGATCATTTCCTTACACCACACGCAAAAATTGACTCAAAATGGATGAAGAACCTCAATGTGAGAAAGGAATCCATCAAAATCCTTGAGGAGAACACAGGCAGCAACTTCTTCGACCTCAGCCGCAGCAACATCTTCCTAGGAACATCGCCAAAGGCAAGGGAAGCAAGGACAAAAATGAACTATTGGGAATTTATCAAGACTGAAAGCTTTTGCACAGCAAAGGAAACAGTTAACAAAACCAAAAGACAACTGACAGAATGGGAGAAGATATTTGCAAACGACATATCAGATAAAGGGCTAGTATCCAGAATCTATAATGAACTTAGCAAACTCAACACCCAAAGAACAAATAATCCCATCAAGAAATGGGCAGAAGACATGAACAGACATTTCTGCAAAGAAGACATCCAGGTGGCCAACAGACACTTGAAAGAGTGCTCCATATCACTCGGCATCAGGGAAATACAAATCAAAACCACAATGAGATACCACCTCACACCAGTCAGAATGGCTAAAATGAACAAGTCAGGAAATGACAGATGCTGGCGAGGATGCGGAGAAAGGGGAACCCTCCTCCACTGTTGGTGGGAATGCAAGCTGGTGCAACCACTCTGGAAAATAGCATGGAGGTTCCTCAAAATGTTGAAAATAGAACTACCCCATGACCCAGCAATTGCACTGCTGGGTATTTACCCTAAAGATACAAACGTAGTGATCCGATGGGGCACATGCACCTGAATGTTTATAGCAGCATTGTCTACAATAGCCAAACTATGGAAAGAACCTAGATGTCCATCAACAGACGAATGGATAAAGAAGATGTGGTATATATACCCAATGGAATACTATGCTTCCATCGAAAGAAATGAAGTCTTGCCATTTGCGACGACGTGGATGGAACTAGAGGGTATCATGCTTAGTGAAATAAGTCAATCGGAGAAAGACAACTATCATATGATCTCCCTGATATGAGGGAGAGGAGATGCAACATGGGGGTTAAGGGGGTAGGAGAAGAGTAAATGAAGCAAGATGGGTTTGGGAGGGAGATAAACCATAAGTGACTCTTAATCTCACAAAACAAACTGAGGGTTGCTGGGGGTAGGGGGGTTGCGGGGGTGGGGTTTTTATGGACATTGGGGAGCGTATGTGCTATGGTGAGTGCTGTGAAGTGTGTAAACCTGGCGATTCACAGACCTGTACCCCTGGGGGAAAAATATATGTTTATAAAAAATAAAATTAAAAAAAAAGAAGAGATTTTTTCATGAATTTTAAATGTGTAATAATGGGTTTCCCTCCAGTATTTGGTTTCCATTCAGTACATCTATAATATTGTTAGCTGTATGCTTGTTTATACACTGTTGTGCATGTAGTTCAGGAATAGGCAAAACCAATCAGTTGTGATAAAATTGAAAATAGTGATTACCTCTGGGGTATTTGGTCTAGGAGGTACATTGCCTTTAAAGAATATGAAAATACCTTCAGTAAATAAATTAGTAGGACTGCATGGCAGTATGCATATTCATCCAGAAGTACATTTAAGATCTCTGGACTTCATTGTATTTACTTATACCACAACAAATAAATTAAAATACAATAGTATATTTACAGAACCCTGGGAATCAAATCTTTTGCAACTATTTAAACTCACAATGAAAAAAAATCAAGAAATCATCAAAATATTCAAAGGGGTTTATAGTGTCACAGTTCTTTTAGGAAACATGCAAGCAAAAAGTGTAAGAACCGTTGAATTAACCTTCCTGACTCAACTGTAGTTACCTTCCTCTACTGTGCAGGTGCACCTGTCTGTAACAGTAGTTTTACTCCAATATCCATAGTTGCCCCTATCTCCATTTCTAACCTAGGTCTCCCCAGCAGTCAATACCTCAGTGTCCACCTTAATTCTTGGACTACACATCCCAGTAATGTAACCTGGCCCCTGGTGGAAGTCTACATTTGTCACATTGCATTGTGGACTGTGAGGTCATACATTCATTAACAGGAAGGGATAGAAATTATTTGGGAGCTTTGTTCATTGGAAGTTGTAGTTTTCCATGCACTCATTCTGCCCAGGGGGAAAACAACAACAACAACAACAACAAACAAACAAACAAAAAACAAACAAACAAAAAACCCTAAAAAACAAAAAAAAAAACCCTAAAAAACAAAACAAAACAAAAAACACATGGTTTCAGAGCTGCAGGGGGTGGGGTGGGAGGAAGCTGACCTCTGTCTGAAGAGAGAACCAGGCACAGCAGGGACAAAGACATGTGAAGTAAATCTTGGTAGACCCTAGGAATTTGGCTAAGGACTATGAAAGGTAACTGGTATTACCAGATTAAAAACTAAACAGAATTAAAACAAAACAAAGAAAAAAACTACAGTGTTTTTTTTTTTCTGGTTATAAAGGAAATGCTTTTTAGAAGAAAATAGGTAGAAAATATTGAAAAGTATGACTATGAAAATAAAAATCACAGGCAAACATGGCACCCAGATACATACATTTATATTATTTTATATACTGGATTCTGTTTTGCCAAATTCTAGCAGAGGCAGTTAAACCCTGCATTTCTATTGAAATGGAGAGGTAGTGCTATTGAAAATGAAGAGGCAAAATTGTTTGTATATGATATTATTGTATATCCAGAAAATCCATGAACATCAACTGAAAAACAATCAAGTGTAATAAGAGAGTTTAGTAAGGTGGCCATAAAGAAAATGCAAAATAAAGCAAACTAAAAACAGGTTTTTTAAAATTTGCTACAAATAGACATTTCTAATTATAATGGGGAAGGAATGATTCCATTCACAAAAATACTGGAATTTAAACAAGAAATACATAGGTCTTAAGTAAAGACACACCATAATTAATTGAAAGTCTTTATTGGGGAAAAACACCATGTTACTGAATGGAAATTTTAGAAATTAAAAAAAGGTCAATTGTTACCAATATACATTTGCTTAAATATCTCTGCTGTGCTTTGTGGAGTTTCACTACCAATTTAACTCTCATACCTTTCAGTGTATGGTCCTAGTAAACACAGCAATGCTTTTCAAAATTTCATTTTATTTTTCCAGTCTCTTTATTTTTTTTTTAACTTTGGGGAAGGAAGAGCATTGTAAAAAGAGGAAAGGGGAATTTAACATTTGTTGGACATCTACATACTTACACACATTATCTACTTTAATCTTCACATCAATCCTATAAAATCTATACAAACTCCATTTTATACATGAGAAAATTAGGGATCAGAGAAATTAAGTAAAAGTTACCTACGTTCTCATCACTAATAAGTGGTAGTGGCAAGGTTCAAACCTGGGTCTTAGACTAAACCCATGTTACTTCAACTGAGACCTGATCTTTTCACGTGCTAGGTTTGTAGAGGGATATACAACTATGTATGTGTTTCCTCAACTTCAGAATGGAAATAAGAATATTATTATACCTATCCTATATGGTTGTTGTGAGGATGGGATTATCTGTTCCATGTAATAAGTGCCTGGGACATGACATAATTAATGTTCAATACACTATTGCTATCACTACTACTACTACTACTACTACTACTACTACTACTACATTTTTGTTACTGAAAACATGTTCAGAGAATGAAGTCCATTTGTTGTTGTTTTTTTTTTCAGATATTTGTCAGTGCAGCAGAAATTATATGGTTTGTAACTATTTTGTTTAATAAATAGTTATTGAGCATCTTCTTTGTACCAGCATTTATTTAAGGCACCTTTGGATATGCCATTGATAAAATATGGAAATAAAAAGACATGGGACTAGAGATAACTTGCATAACCTGATGATTACTATACACCAGTAAGTTACTGAAACTACATGAAGTTTTACCCTATTCATATGACCAGGTGTCTAAATAGCACATGAATACAAAATTTCAAACTTTCTGTTTACTTCATTTGGTAACAATCATTTTATTCATTTATCTGAAAAATTTCAGAGTCTATCTCCTGAAGAAGTGTTCATCCAAGTGCATACATTTTTCACATGGAAAACTGAGATTGTTTATGAACATTTTTCCCATAAAAGAAATAATCTTTAATTAGCTTCATTGTGGTTTCTCTACTTGATTTATGAACAGACTTGGGAGAATATATCTTACATGCATGAAAAAGATGTTGGCATGTACTTGAATTTTAATTAAAAACATTCAGTAATAAGGTGGTAAAGGAAGAAGTGACATAAATTACTTGGTGCCAACAGTTCATAATCAACAAATCTATAAGTTGCAAATAGAGTGAATTTAACATACAGAATAAGAAATCCATTCACACTGTAATGAAAGTGGTACCTAGGCAAGTCTTGAATACCCACTGTCTCAGAATCTGATTTCAGTTCTCCCTTTTGATCCATTTTAAGAAACATTTGTTAGAGAAGCATCAAAATATATACTTTGTGGTACAATCATTTCCTTTAAAATTCCATAAAAATGCTGCTTTTAAAAATAATCTTGGGGAGCCTGGATGGCTCAGTCAGTTAAGTGTCCAACTCTTGATTTTGTCTCAAGTCATAAACTCAGGGTTGTGATACTGAGCCCTGCATCAAGCTCTGCACTGGATGTGGAGCCAGCTTAAGATTCTCTCTCCCTCTCCAACTGTCCTCCCCCCCAGCAAAAATCATCTGAATTACTATATTGTATATGTAAAACTAATATAATAGTGTATGTTAATTAATTGGAATTAAAATAAAAGAATCTCATCTGAAAATAGCCCTATATGAAATTGATTTGGCTGTTCAGAAATCTCTTAGTTATCTAGTTGTAAATAGTTTTATCATCCTCTGTAAGTGAAAAGCTAATGATCTAGTGTATTTTGTTTATTGGTTTGATTATTATCCATTTGCAAACACCCTCCATGGCCCAGACTAACCTCCATGAGAGCAGTGTCTTTGTTGTGTTCACTAATGTAGTCTTTGAGCCTAGAATAGTACCTTAGAAATAGTAGAAGCTCCAAAACTATTTGTTCAAGGAATTAATCCTATGCCAACATATTAGATGTTTCACTTTCTAAAATGCATTACTTCACCAATGCTTGCACTAGATGCCAATATTTAATTATTCTAGTATCAGCCTGCATATCATTGTATTTCAGGATGATTGGGCATCTTGGATTTTCCTTTGTGACTTATCATTCTCCTTTATTTATGGGAAGGTCTTGAGACTCATCTTGAAGATATTTAACAGAATACCGGACTAGGAGTTCACAGATCATGATTTCAGTTCTGATTCCATTCACTGCATGACCTTATGCAAGACACTTTGTCTCTGTGCCTTAATTTACTCATCTGTGAAATCAGTAAAATGAAAGTTTTTCAAACAACTTCTCCTGATACCTATGGAGAACAATGAAAATATGAAACAGCGTCAATAGGTGGCTAGCATTGTGTCTGGCACACAATAGGCACTTATTATTTTCCTTTCAAACTTCCTCCTCTTTTCCTTCCTATGGAATATATTATTTGTGCTCAGAGAAACATTACAAATACGTTGTTTTTTAATTGACATTTGCAACAATGCTGTAAGTTTTGTGACCAACTTTTAACCCATCAAGCTGTTATTATCCATAGAAATAACCTCTTATATTCTTATAAAAATTTGGAGGAAGAGGAATGTAAACACATACCTATTCTCTTTTTTGGAGCCATAAAAATACTGGTTTCGGGTCCTCAGCAAACAAAATAAAGCATTATTGATAGTATTCTTCTCATCTTCACAATCAGCCTCCAGAAATTCAGTACAATATAATGGAAATGTGTACTATATTGGGATTTAAGTAATCCTAATTTGACTTTAGTCTGCCATTTACTGGTTATGTGACTATACAAATCTGTTAATCTCTCTAAACCTCACCTTCCTCCTCTGCAAAATGGAGATTACATCATGTGTCTAGTTAGCATCTCTACAAGAAAGATAAGGAAATAATGTATGGGAAATCATTTTCATGCCACATAGATGGGAGACATTAACGGCCTGAATATATCTCTGTTCAGCAGTTAATTTGTACTATATTTCACTGTTTCTTTGCATATAATGTTTGTCTCTTGTCACTGTCTACTCTTCACCTGCATTAAAGACTATACTACTTGATGAAAGGATTTTAATTTCAATTACATAAACTCACTATGTATCCCAGTTTGGCTCTCTGGAAATACAACCAATTACTTGTTCTATAACATGTAGCATTTACTTGTTCTAATATGTGAAATTTTTAAAGCATTGAAACTAATATGTGTATCTATAGATTTCTTATAATATATTAAAATATTGATATATTTATTAACATATTTATAGGTTGAATTAAATGAACTAAGTTTCAGGAAATTTTCTATGTCATAAACTATAGAGACTACATTTCAAGAATATGCTAGAAAGCCCATTGTTAATCAAAAAATATATTTCAAGAAGCAAGTATTATCAAAGTCTATATAAGATATATTCATTTGAAAATGCAATATATTTGAAAATATATTTATTGCCATTTTTTTGGACAAAAAGTATAAGTTAAAACTGACGGTGTTTCCTCATGGCCATAATACATGCAGTGTGGTCAAAATCTGTCCAACACTTAAAAATAAGTAAGGTCATAGAAGAGATAAAAACAAAATTCCAAGAGGTTCAGCTCAAAAGTCAATCTTACTTTGTTTAGTTTATGAGTCCATATTTATCTATTATGGAAATTCCTTTCATTTAAATTGTGGTTTCTCAGTCACTTTTAATGTTACTTTGTTAATCGCTAAGCTTTATTTGTAAATCAAGAGCATTACTCTCAAGATACCTCTGAATTTAAAAAAATGGAATCTGAAATATCTCTTTGCAGTCTTTCATATTTAGTGAAATATTGCCACATCTTTCTAGTATAGTGATTAAAAATTTCATGATAAGTAACTCCACAAAGGTTTATTAACATCATTTGGATTTCAGAGAGATTTTCAGAAATATTCAGAACTATGGGATAATTTTACTATAGAAAATAACTGGTACATAACTTCACCCCTAATTCAAAATTTCTGCTTTCCTCTTTTAGCATCTATCATGGAATTAATTGCTTGCTTGCTGGAGAAAGTAAGAGACAATTATTAGTAATGAATTCCTTAGTTGAATAATCTAAAATAAATTTTTGAAACATTTGGCAAGGTTCTTAAGTGAGTTTGCATATTATTGATTTGCTTTTTCCTAACACTCTAATAGCACATAAACAATTACTATTCAAAGTATGGTGAATTATAATTTTACTTCACAGATGTTCAGGAAAAATTAAGAACTGTAGTGAATTGGAACTGAGTTGCCATGCAGAAATTCTAATCCCTTTGACTTCACTTTTCTCTTAAAAATAAATATCTAGCTTATTATTTAGATGTTCAAATGCTTAGGCAAAATTAAATATTGCCTAAATCCTAAATAAATAAATAGGATAGACAGACTTATTAAAATCTGACTGTAAATATGCAGAAAATGTAACATGTCAAAACACCATTTAATTAATTTCTACTGAATGACCACAGCAGTACTTCTTATACAGTAATGTACATATGAATCAACTGCATCATATTAAATTGCAGATTGTTTCAGTCTGGAGTGGGACTTGGAATTCTGCATCTCTAACAAATTCTCAAGTATGCTACTGATCCTGACAACTTTGACAATGGAGTAGAAAGTAATATTAAGTGCTGTGAAGACAAATGTAGGTCATAATACAAGCATATGGACAAAAAGTCCATCCATATACTCCATATACTTCCTGGTTTTCTCATCATACATAACACAGAGGTGGGCTTTCTTCCAAGTGGATCAGATCTTTTGGTTTCACGCTTTTCCTCTAGGAAAATAATGAAATACAATCTCAAAATAAAAATGGATGAATCAAGCCTTCCCAAGAGGAGATACAGGTACAGATAAACGTGGGAGCTTTGGAACTGAAAAGATCTAGGTTAGAATTCTTGTTCTAGTTACTACCCAGTCACCTTGGGCAAGACACATACGTTTTCTGAATGGCTGATTTTTATCTCTAAAGAAGAGACAATAATAGCAGCTTAGTACTTTAAAGTTCCAAACACAGAACTAAGTATTTTAAATGTATGACCTCATTTCGTCTTTATAACTGCATGAGATAGATACTATCATAATCTTCATTTCATAGAGTAGGAAATTAAAGACACGGAAATGAAGTAAAATCCTCAAATCACAATGATAGCATATAGTATCAGTGACATTCAAAGTCTAGCAGTTTAACTCCACATCCCACTCTTAACCACTATGCCATGTTTCCATTGCAGAGCTACTGTCAGCATCAAAGCTAACTAAGAAATAGAGGTGGTCAGGTGTAGTAGATGGTTATGAAAAGATCTCCTTTAGAAGGTAAGCATAGTAGGAGGAACCTAGGCTTGCCTGCTTCCTTAAACAGAGCTAGATAACTACAAATCATTTTGAATACCCAAGAAATTGACCTGAGAACTGATAGAACAAAATGCACAACTAGAGGGAGAAAAGAGGGCTCATAGAGGAAAGTAGGATGAGGGGAGACACGGTTTGGGGGAGGAATGGATTGCAGGGGCAACTGACAGGAAGGAGACCTGATCAGGGGAAAGACAAGAGACATGGGAGTGCACAGGTAAACACACAAGGACACCACATCCTTAAAGCCATTGGCTGGGAAAATGACTGGGGCTGATTTTTGTGATTATTTTGCAACCAGTGTAGCTTGGCTCAACTACTGGAATTTTAGAAGTCCCTTGGCTTGGCTGGGATGGAGAAATTGGGCTGTTGTTTTATTCCTAGAGAGGAGGCAGGTATGCGACTCTGGGGCAGACTGCACAATCTGTGGGTCAGCAAAGGCACACAGGGAGAGATTTTTCATACCTTTTGGAGCCCATCTATAAGAGATGGCATTGCCTCTCTAGGGACAAAAGAATCATTTCCCTCCCCTGCCCTTCAGCATATGTGCATATGTACCTGCTGAGGGTGGCTAAGGCCGACACTGGCTGTTTAGCCTTCCTTGCTCCAAATCCTACACCTGTGCTTTCTGTCATACCTATCCTTCTAGGTCAAACATGCATCAGCCCCAGTACAGAAAGACCCTTTCCCAGAGGACCATTGTAGGTCCCCACCACATGAGGTTCCTGGAGTCTGGAATTATAAAAGTCATCAGGCATTGATGGGATAGACCCCAAGGTGTGCTGCACTGCTCTAGGCAGACAAGTGACACAGAGACAGTGTGAAATCAGCGATCTGAAAAACACCTGGGACACGTGGTGAAAAAATTATTCCCTCCTCTGAATGTGCTTCCCTGAGAGCAGCAAGCACGGACTCCCCTCTTAAGACAAAAGAGCTCACTGGCACCATCTCCCCGCCCCCCCCCCGGCATAATAAAATTCAGTAAACAGCACAATGCCAACACTGGTAGACTAACCTGGTTACACCAAGTCCCATGCGCCTGTGCTCTGCTGATTCTGCTATTCTTGGGAAAGTGTACCTAGGGACCAGCACAACAGGCCCCTTCATCAGAAGACTAATACAAACCTCTACATACATCATGTCCACTGAAATCAGAGCTCCGCAAAGCTTCAGTTCTAGTGGAAATAGCACACTACTACATATGGTAGTTAAATCTTCAAAATACAGTGATTTAAAAAAAAATCCTGAAACCAGCAGGACAAAAGAAGTCCCTAACTTACAAAGGAAGACCAATAAAGTAGCAGCAGCTCTTTCCACAGAAATTTGGCTACTCAGAAGTAAGTGGCATGATATGTACAAAGTGATAGATGCGAAAAATCTGCAGCCAAGAATGCTCTATTTAATTATGTTCTCATTTAGAAGAGAGGAGAGATAAAGAGCTTCCTAAGCAAAAACTGAAGGAGCTTCTGATCACTAAACCAGCCATATAAAAACTAGTAAAGTGGACTCTCTGAGTGCTAAAGAAAGACCAAAAAAAACAAAGGCTAGAAAGGAACAGAGAAAATTCCAGAAACCACAACACAACAAAATAAGAAATAAAATGTCACTAAATGCATATCTATCAATAACTGCTCTGAATGTAAATGGACTAAATGCTCCAAACAAAAGACACCGGGTTTCAGAATGGATTAAGAAAAACAACAACAACAACAACAAATAAAACAAACAGACAAAAAAAAAGCAAGACCCATCTATATCCTGCCTAGAAGAGACTCATTTTAGACCTAAAGACACCCACAGATTGAAAGTGAGGGGATAGAGAAGCATATTATTATGCAAACGGATATCAAAAGAAAGCCAGAGTAACAATACTTATATTAGACAAAGTAGATTTCAAACCAAAGACTGTAACAAGAGATGAAGAAGGGTATAATATCTCTTTGGTAAGAGATACATATCTCTTTGGTAAGAATACAGTAATAGTAGGAGACTTTAACATCCCACTTACATCAATGGACAGATCATCTAAGGAGAAAATCAACAAAGAAACAATGGCTTTGAATGACACACTGGACCAGATGGACTTAACAGATATATTCAGAACATTCCATCCTAAGACAGCAGAATACACATTCTTTTCAAGTGTGTAAGGGACATTATCCAGAATATATCACATACATTAATAAAAGAAATGATAAGAATCATATGATCCTCTCAGCAGATGCAGAAAAAGGATTTGACAAATTAAAACATCGATTCATTATAAAAACCCTCAACAAGTAGATGGAACATACCTGAACATATGAAAGACAGTACATGGAAAACCCACAGCTAATATCATCCTCCATGAGGAAAAACTAAGAGCTTTCCCTCCACAGTCAGGAAAAAGGGATGTACATTATTGTGACGGTTATTTAACATAGTACTGAAGTCCTATCCTCAACAATCACAACAAAAAGAAATAAAAGGCATCCATATCAGCAAGGAAGAGGTCAAACTTTCACTCTTCGCAGATGACATGATACTCTATGTCAGTCTGTCAGTCAGAAAAAGACAAATACCATATGATTTCACCATATGAATTTAAGAAACAAAATATATGAACATATGGGGGAAAAAAAAAAACAGAGTCAAACCAGAAAACAAACTCTTAACTTTAGAGAGAAAAATGATGGTAACTGGAGGGGAGGTATGCTGGGGGATAGATTAAGTGGGTAATATATTAAAGAGGACACTAGTAGTGATGAGCACAGGGTATTGTATGTAAGTGATGAGTCAGTAAATTCTATGCTCCAAATTAATATTACACTGTATATTAGCCAACTATATTTTAAATAAAAAATGAAGGAAAATAAAGGTCCCTTTTATAACTTCTAAAACTGATATTGAAGACTATGGCCTCCATGAGAGGAAAAGTATGATTCTTAGCACTGAACCACTAATTCATCAGAATCATGCCCAGGTAACAAGCAGCCATGGAACATCTGGGCCTTGCACAGAGGGCCTTGGCCTTACTACAAAACAGATGCAGACAGACCCCAAAGAGGATAGGTGAGGTAATCACTAAACTACACACACACTCAGTTCCTTCTCCAATGGAGTTTCCTCAACATGGAAGAAAGCAAAAGAGGTAGAGAATAAATGTTTTCCCCCAATAGAAAGATTCTGTCTTCAATCACTAGCTAAAGATTACATAAATGACAATGATTATGCATCTATGTTATTATTTGAGAATCTCAAGTCAGACTTGCTATTTTTCTTTCAACTACAAATTAGTCAGCCATTAATCATGAATAATGAAGAGAGATAACTGATGCTGGCCAAGGTACAAAATGCTAACAGCAAAAGAAACCTGCCTAATATTATACATAATAAAATAATCTGCTCAATCTTAAATTTGAAAAAGGAAGACCTATTAATAAAATATTTTACACTTACGGACAATTACGAGTGGCATTTGATATCATTAATCAACATTCCTATGACATGTTTCTAAGCTTTTATAAATACTCTGAATTTGAGGTAAAAAAAAACTCTTGAGAGAGTCATATAAATATTTTCCAATTAGAAAATAATAAAAAAAATATGAATTGGTAAATAGAAGTATCAGAACAATGTGAAGAAATCAAGGAAGCATAAGCTAACACAACACTAAATTGTATGTTTTGTAAATCAAGTTCATTTACCTATTGGTTGCCACACCTTGGACCTTATTGTTCAGGGCTGACTCATTGAAAATTAACTTACCAATATTGCCTTGGGTGTTTTTATTACCTTACTTCTACTGTAGGTGTTCTTTGAGCTAATCTAGCTCTCTGGTCCCTTCATCCTTTCCTTTCTCTTCAAGCCATCAGCTCCCTTCCAATCTCAGTTTCCTCCCTATTTAACTCTGACCCTATGATCCATCTCTTTACTCTCTTTTAACAACCTCTGCTCCCTTGTTTCCATGTGTTTGCACTGATATTGACCTTCAAATTCCAAAACCTGGATCAATCCAACCTAATAACTCCCTCAATCCTACCTTAGGTCACCAAGATGGGCTATCTCACCAAAATGTCAATATTGGTACAACTACAAATTTATAGATTCCAACCACAGCTGAGCTCTCAGCAAAGCAGGTTAATTTGTTTAAGTGTCCACAAGAAGATCCTTCTTCCATTCCCCACATAATCTATTCTTTGTAGTTTTCTACTCATCTCAGAGAAGAGTAGAAATCATCACAATTCACTATTTTTCTCAGAAAATAGATGTCTTAAGGGAAAAATTACTGCAAATTCCTGTTTCTGACCTGCAGACTTATATGTACGTATGTATAACCTTATTTCTACTGGTTCAGTCTTTTTTCTTTCAAAGTTGAATGTTTCTGCTCATGCACTGGGCTTTATTTTTTCTTGTCTCCTCTGAAATATTGCTCTAACTACTTTTCTCATTTACTATATTTTCAATCTATCCTCTATTTTCTGGCTGGTTAACTTTGGTCTATAAATATTTCAGAATCTTTGCACACCAAAAATATTAAGCCCTTGACCCTTCTCTTTTCTAGTTACTAATTTCCTTCCTCTTTCCTTAATGGTTAACCTTAAAAGTTTTTTTTTTTCTTTTTATACTCACAGTTTACATTCCCTCACTTTTCATTTGGTTTTATTTCTATCTAGTCCAGCTGTTGTATCCACTACTACATCAAACCTGCTCCAACCATTTCCAATGTATCAGTCAGGGCCCCAGCAGGAAAGAGATGGCATCCTAAAATTTGATGATTTAATGATAATGCAATAAAGGGATTATTTATAAAGATGTAGACTGGATGAAAGGAAGCAACTGTAGAATGCTAGGGCTAGAAACAGTGGGATCACTTTACCATCCTTCAGGCTAAAGGAGCAAGAGAAAGAAGCAGCTCCTAAAACCTGGAAATGGAGAAAACTGTCCGAAGGTAGACACTGGGCAGAAGCTGTGATTTTCCATAATTTTTCTGCTATGGAAAAATCTAGTATGTGCTGACCACAGGGAGGAAGTAAGGTGAATAAATATCCAAACCTCACATTCCTCCTTCCTTCAGATCTCCTGCAAGGGCTCCCCAACATGTGAACCTAAATCAAAGTCCGTTAATGAAGTTCATACACATCAGTTTCCCAGGAACAGATTAGAGTGCAGTGGAGAAGGATGAATGGTGGCTCTGGAGAGGTCTACAGAAGACAGCACATCCATGTTCTCAGATCCAATGACCACCTTGTAATTCTAAACTTATTTGAAAACTGCAATATTTTTTTAAAATTTATTTTCAGCGTAACAGTATTCATTGTTTTTGCACCACACCCAGTGCTCCGTGCAATCCGTGCCCTCTCCAATACCCACCACCTGGATCCCCCAACCTCCCACCCCCCACCCCTTCAAAACCCTCAGATTCTTTTTCAGAGTCCATAGTCTCTCATGGTTCACCTCCCCTTCCAATTTCCCTCAACTCCCTTCTCCTCTCCATCTCCCCTTGTCCTCCATGCTATTTGTTATGCTCCACAAATAAGTGAAACCATATGATAATTTACTTTCTCTGCTTGAGAAATCATTTTAAAATTCTCCCTTCCAATGATTTATGCATTTTTGTCCTTTAATATCTCTGACCTCCCTGATTGTTTTTTGATTTTTGTGTGTGTGTGTGCAATCTTCTCTTTTTCCTTCCTACCTCTTCCTACACTTAGGGGTGTATTCCAGGATTTTGCCCTCAGCCTACTTGTCTAAAAATGTGGTCCTTAGTTTGATTCCAGTCACATCTAATATTTCAACTGTGTACTGACAAATCTCAAATGTATTTCTCTAGATCATAAATTTTCCCAGAGCAAAAAACTATTTTTAATTTTCAATTGTTTAATTTCAATTTTTCAATTTTCAGGAATTTTCAGCTTTTCATTAGACATTGTTTTCCAGATGTCCCACAAATAACTCCATTTCAGCATGTCCAAAATATAACTTTCCTGTTTTCCCAAGGAAAGCTATTCCTTAACCTACTCCTCTTCCCGTGTTCCCTATTTCAGTCAATGAAAACTTAATTCCACTATCTGTTCAAGCCAAAACTATGGGTGATATCTTTATCAATTCCATCTCCCTTACCCCACATATCCAAGCAATTCTTAGGTCATTTCAGTACTACAAGGGTGAAAATTTCTTATCTATTTTCTCATGTTTCTACTATCTTACATTAAGTCCTTATTTCTCCCCTAGACCATTGCTGTAATATTCTGATTTTTTTTACTTCAAAGGTCAGTCTCCACTTAGTGTGCTACAGAATTATCCTTTAACAAGGTAAATATATTCATAAGATTCTCCATAGAGAGCAAAATGGACAAGGTCTTTTCTCATTTGGCCTTTGCCTATCACTCTGACTTCATCACCATTCTCTATGCAGATATCCAATAAATATGTGTGTAATAAATACATGATCAACAACATTCAGTTGCTTATAATAATTGTTACCATGTGTAGAGGAATTACTAAGTGTTAGACACTGTGCAAAATGCAAAGTGTAAGGTTCATTACACTTAAGCCTTATGACAATCCTGCAATCCATGTATTGTTTTCCCTGTTTTACAAATGAGAGAATGCAGCTCAATAAAGTTATGTGCCTAAAATAATGAGACTGGGAACTGACAAAGGTTGCATTTTAATCCAGAGCTGTCTGAACCCAAGGCTTATATATCTGGCAGTATACATGGGGCTTTAGACCCAGAGTTTGGAGTCAGATTACCTAAATTTTGTTCTTTGTTTAGAAAATTACTAATATTTATGATGATTTAAAGAAACTATGTTGAACCATTGCAAAAGTGCCTGTCACTCTGTCAGTATGCCAAAATATCACCATTATTGTTATATCCTAGACTTTAAGGCTTTCTAGGACCTGAAAGAGTTAATTGACTTCTAAAGCCTCTACATTGGTTGTTTTTTTCTCTTCACCTTCAATAGCTTTTCTGTAGGAAACTTGAACAAGAAATGGTGCTGATCCTCTATTCTGTATGGATAGATGTTTTTGTGATTTGTCCTGCATAACTGACCACCCAGGCCTGCATATACACAGGCAGGGTAAGGAATATTATTTGTGAGACTCAAGCTGTGTAAATAAACTTGGGAGTGTGGTTGTTTGAAATATATTTGAAATATATCTGGTCTCCAGGACAGAGCTGAACCTTCCTTTCTGAATGCCAAGAGCTACAAATTTTGTCTCATATCTCCTCCTGCTCTAGGCTGGGCTGGCCCGCCAGAATAGAATCCGGGAGGGAAGGAAGGTACACATAGCCCAGGTTCCTTGAAATTACAGAAACATAATAACATGGAAATGCAGCTCACTACAAAATGCATGTTAGTGAACAAATGTGTAATTTCAAACTTTGTTATTTGCCCTGTAAATATGGCCCTTATGGGGATGGTCAGTGGGAAGTCTCACCTGAAGGAAGGACACACTGCCCAGGCCTCTAAATTGGGACTCCAGCTTGGCTGTCTCCACGGGCTTCTCCACCTGATGAGTTTAGATGTTGAAAGTACCCATCCGATTTGATGTCATTTTGCCTTATTCTTATTTATTGCTTACTATTACCTTCATCTATGTGTAGATTCCTTTCCTCTTTTGTTTCTGTTAGGATTCTGTGATAATAACAGTTTTCTTTCCTTTTAGAAACTGAAACACAATTGTTATGAATCTTTTGGTCAGAAGAACCTCATTCTGCCTACAAGGCAGATTTTGTCTAAAAAAGGGACTTCAGTGTAGTTTCCATAGGAATTCAAGACCATATTCGCCTGCAGCCTCACACTGAGAACTCATCTTTTTGAGCAATCACTTTGCAAGACAACTCAAAACCTCAAGTCCAGGTATAGTTACTCATTTTGTAGGGTGTGAGTGGAATTGTTGCAATTTTTGTCTATTTGTTTACCTTTGAAGGAAAGGTAGAGGAACCAAACTGCCTTTATGAATGTTTGGAAAAAATATATAACACATCAAGAGTAAATCAGTTTGTGAATGGTTTTGGTTTTATGCTAAACACACACACACACACACACACACACACACACACACACACACACCTCCTTTCTTTCTCCTACCCCACTTTCTGTATTTACAGCATGAATGAATCATACAGCACCATGACTACCTACACAATAAAGAAACAGCGGTAGCAGTGTCCTGCCAGCAGTTCTCAACTCCAATGCTCTCCGCCCTAGCCACCTAAGGAGAGGGCAGCTCATTTAAATGACCCTCGCATTTGCATTATACTGCAAGTGCATTTTCCTTTTCAATATGTTGTCCCAGAACCTCCTGAAAAACAGCACACTTCAGTTTGTACTGATGAAACAAATTAACCATTCATGCTCTTCCTTCTCTCTCTCTTTGTTTTTGTTGTTTTTGTTTTTGTTGTTTTTCTGTTTTGGCTTAAGAATTAAAATAGTCCTCTTTTCCCTAACAATTTTTCACTAAAATCTACTCTGAACATAACTCATTTTTAGATATTATTATTCCCTTTTATCCCTCTTTCCCTCTGTAAGCTCACATAAGGCAGTTAAAACAGTTATTTAAAAAAAAAAATCTTGCTCCCTTCCATTGTGCCAGACACTGCACAGGGCACTGAGCATTCAGAAAGGAATTATATCTACTTCCTGCCCTAAAGGAGCTTACACTTCAGGAAAAGCAGTTGCCATCTCTTAGGTAGCTTAGTACCATGGGATCAGTGAAATTGGTCATCTTTAAGTAATTTAGAGATAGGTGGACCCAGAAGAACACATTATCAGAATGCTTTGCTTTTAATTCAGGAGATAAGCATAAACCCAATGTAATAACATAAGGTTTTCATAAATTGAATCAGTATCATTATAATAAGATAAGCTAGAAATAGTCAAGGTTTTTGCTTGACTAGATTTTTTCTATTTTTTTCCATTTTTTTAATAATAAACAGTCCATTTTTTTCAGGCTCAGACCAGAAGACTGTGGGTCTTGAAGACTTCTCTGTACTTGTCAATTTTCTTCATGTCTTTTTGGACTGTTTCCATAGCCTACAAGCTGCTTTTTCTTCTAGTAATGGCTCTTGGCCTTTTCCTTCCTCTTCTCCTCCAGGGTGGCTATTATTGCCTGGTGCTTCCAGGAAACCTCATGAGCCAGGTGGCCCTGGTAAGCAAACTTTTCTGTAGGTTTCAGATGCACAACCTTGAGGGCAGCAGAAACCACCATTCACTTTTTATTGTCATAGGGTAGCAGTATCCCAACAAACACCTTGAGGTGGTTCAGGGAAGCCTGACTTTACTTGGTCTTGTGGGGCAGCATGCCTTGCACTGTCTGGCAAAATATGTGGTTACGTGCTTGGAAGTATAAGCAATTCTTATTCCATGCCAGTGTAATGGTTTCACTTATCTCAAAGAAGAGAGTGAAAGAGAATGATATGCTATTCCCACATAATCCAAAGCAAATAATTTTGTTTAAAGATAGCTAGTTTGTATGACTATGAGCCAAAGCAGAAGTCACTAGGTCATCAGGAAAATCCACTGAACAATCTTTACAACTGGTTCTGGATAAAAATATAAATTATGTCACAGTGACTTTTGACACAGCGTATCATATCATTTTTTTGAAAGAAGGGTAGGAAATTTTTATTTTATACATCTTATTAACCATACTGCCTGATTTTCAATAGCCTTTTATACTTTATTTTTTTAATTTTTTTTAAATTCAATGTAATTAACATACAGTGTAATATTAGTTTCAGGTGTGCAATATAGTGATCCAACACTTCCATACAATACCTGGTGCTTATCACAAGTGCATTCCTTAATCCCCATCCCCTATTTAACTCATCCACCACCCACCTCTTATCTATTAAAATATTTGTTAAACTTATTTCTCTTATTTCTTAGCTATCAAGCACTTTCCTGTTACACTTTCTGCTCTTGTATTCCAGAAAAAGAAACATCATATATACTAAAGATTACCAATAAACAAGTTCTATATATTAAATACTTTTAGTATCCTCCTAGAAATAATTGGATTCCAAAAGAAGACTTTTGAGAGGGTATAATGTTTAACATCGTGTTTTTCATACCACATCATGCAGCTGGCCATTTTCTCCTTAAGTTAGTTCTGTAATCTTATCAGCCCTCGGTTCTGACCAACAGTTGTTTAGGAAGAAAATCTCTGGGCTTCTGGAACACAAAGCACCTCTGGACCCTAGTGAGCCAGGCTCACCTAGGATACAAACGAGTTGGTGGTTTTAAGTCCCCCTTTACTTACTACTGCCTCAAAGAAGCACACCATACATATTATGGTCATGTAGAATAAGGACCTGGCCATATCAGAGGAGTCTGAAACACAGTCTCTGCCTTTCATCCCATTACCTTTGGGAAAGGCCATATCAAAACTCAAAGATCTATTGACATAAAACCTACTGGCATTCATACTTTCAAGTTTTTTTTAATTCAAATCTATAGTAATAAATATATGTTATATCTTGAATCTTTTTTAAAATTTAATTTTATTTTTTCAGTGTTCCAAAATTCATTGTTTATGCACCACACCTAGTTCTCCATGCAATATGTGCCCTCCACAATACTCATCACCAGGCTCAACACCCCCCCACCCCCCAAAACCCTCAGTATGTCTCTCAGAGTCCAGTCTCTCATGGTTTGTCTCCCCCTCCGATTTTCCCCAACTCACTTCTCCTCTCCATCTCCCAATGTCCTCCGTGTTATTCCTTATGTTTCACAAGTAAGTGAAACCATATGATAATCGACTCTGCTTGACTTATTTCACTCAGCATAATCTCTTCCAGTCCTGTTCATGCTGATACAAAAGTTGAGTATTCATCCTTTCTGATGGAGGCATAATACTCCATTGTATATATGGACCATATCTTCTTTATCCATTCATCTCCTGAAAGGCATCTTGATTCTTTCCACAGTTTGGTAACTGTGGCCATAAAAAAGCAAAAGATCTTAAAGGGCAACTGATGGAATCAGGTGGTCATGGACATGGGCCAAAGCCCATGGACCCAGGACAGCCACCACCCAGGACCACCGTGCCAGCGAGGATGCAGCATCGGAGCCTCCAGTTCCTGGTCCTGGAGCCCCCAGGGTTGTGTGCCTTGAGGGAGTTTGGTGGGTGCTCTCTTGAACCACAGCCTTTTGCACTCTGCGCTCACTACAAGACCAGGGTCTGAAGTGCTGCTCCCCTCCCGCATGCACCTTAGAGTGCTCCCTGCAGGAACTAGCCCGTGGTCTCAAGGACAAGAGTCTGAACACTCCCAGCCCAGACTTGAAGGAACTACCCCAGAGAGCAGTCCTGGCAGAGGCAGCCACTGGAAGTAGGCTCCTTGGACCATTATCACTCGCGGTTTTGGCACGGGGGTGCAGGGAGAGGCGGGCACTTTGGGCAACCCCTGAGATGGTGGCTGGGGACGTGCACTGCCTGTGGGAGGTTGCACAACTCAGCGGAGTTTGCAGAGGGGGAGTCTGTGTGTACTGGGCCACTCAAAGGGGAGCAGACTGAGGCTTCTCTCTGAGACAGAGGTCTGGATGCAGTCTGCTTCCCACTAAACCTCCAAAAAGACACACAAATCTGCCAAAGATCAAAAACCTCCAGGGATGTTTATAGCAGCAATGTCTACAATAGCCAAACTATGGAAAGAACCTAGATGTCCATCAACAGACGAATGGATAAAGAAGATGTGGTATATATACACAATGGAATACTATGCAGCCATCAAAAGAAATGAAATCTTGCCATTTGCGATGATGTGGATGGAACTAGAGGGTATCATGCTTAGCGAAATAAGTCAATCGGAGAAAGACAACTATTATATGATCTCCCTGATATGAGGGAGAGGGGATGTAACATGGGGGTTAAGGGGGTAGGAGAAGAGTAAATGAAGCAAGATGGGATTGGGAGGGAGATAAACCATAAGTGACTCTTAATCTCACAAAACAAACTAAGGGTTGCTGGGGGGAGGGGGGTGGGGGGGGTGGGGTTATTATGGACATTGGGGAGGGTATGTGCTATGGTGAGTGCTGTGAAGTGTGTAAACCTGGCGATTCACAGACCTGTACCCCTGGGGGGAAAAATATATGTTTATAAAAAATAAAATTTAAAAAATGCAAAAAAAAAAAAAAAAAAAACCTCCAGGGAACAAACCTTGAAAAACCAGTTTCCACAGAGCCCCGCCCCTTGATAGGAGGCAGGAGGACCCAACCCAAGCAAAACTGACTGAAAAAACAATGCGGCAGTCCCCTCCCCAAGAAAGCCAGCCAAAAGAACAGGAGGCCAACCACCACAGGGTCCCCATAAAAATGTAAAATCCCAATATCAGGGGAAAACAATATATTAAGCTCCCGGTAGTGGCCTAGAACCTGTTATATTTCATAGATACATTTTTTTAAAATTTGTTCTCACTATTCTTGTTCTTTTTAATTTTTTAACCTACTTACTATTACAGCTAGAGGTTTAATACAACATATTCCATAATAACCTTTTAACCTGAACTGTTTTTCATACATATACCTGTATTTTTCTTTTTTCTTTTCTATTTTATTTTTTTATATATACATATAGATATAAGCTTCAAGGTAATCCTCTTTCCCTAATCAATACTACCCCTATATATAAGCCAGTTTTAATCTCTCTTTAGCTCTGGAAAGTTGAGTCTTAACAAAGATATCAAATACACCCAGGAAGAATCAAAATAACTTTCCTTACCCATATTGAGGATTTATAACCACCCTCCCATCTTTTTCTTCTGTCAGTGTTTCTGTGTATTTGTCTTTGTTCTGGTATTATAAAAATCTCATCCTTGAGGTTCATTTTGGCTGGGCTCTATGTCTTAGTAAGACATATGAATATTAGAAAGTAGGAGATAAACTATGCAAAAGTTTAGGACCTGCCACATTAGTAAGGCTTCTAGGAGTCCTCTGGTCTTGGATATATTGGAATATTTCTTTCCAAAACAAGAGACAAGTTGCTTCACATTTTACCACTCACTACACACACACACACACACACACACACACACACACACACACAAATAAGCATAGTGCTTGGTGGATCTTTTTGGTTTGGGAGGCAACATAAAAGACTTATGCTGCTCTGACAGAGCCACTGGTAGTCTAAAGCTTCTGATTTTAATTGGGTTCTAGAAATCAATGGGCTCTCCATCCATTCCAGGCTATAGTGCAGTATGTTACACTACCAAGGCTTTATGAACTAGAGGTCCCAAAGGTATGGGAAGTTTCTGCAGCAGAAAGAGAGCCTCTTCCAGACCACAAAGGGAAGATAATAGCACAGAACACTTTGGTTGAGGAGAAAGGTCTTACCTTATTCTATTCACCATTTAAAAAATAGTTCCTGGTTTAAGAATGGACCCTAGAAGAGATTGTATTGCTCATCGTGAACTGATGATGATTCACATACCCATAAATTTGGATGTGCACAGCCGTATATCACAATAAAATGGAAGTAAGCAGATCTGGAAGGAAAAGGAAACATTAGGAGAAGATGATTCAGTAATCATGCTCCATGGTATGTAGCCAAATGAATTGAAAAGATGTCCATGTGAAAACTTGCACATGAATGTTTATAGCAGCTTTAATCATAATTGCTAAAACTTGTAAACAATCAGAATGTCCTTCAGTAAGTGGATGGATAAATAAACTGTGGTATATCAAGACAATGGAACATTATTTAGCACTAAAAAGAAATGAATGACCAAGCCACAAAAAGACAGGGAAGAAACTTAATATACATATTACTAAGTGAAAGAAACCGATCTGAAAATTCTATATATTATATGATTACAACTATATGGCATATGGAAAAAGCAAAACTATGGGGACAGTAATCAGTGGTTGTCAGGGGTTGAGGGAAAAGGAGAAATAAATAGGCAGAGCACAGAGTATTTCTAGGGCAATGAAACTATTTTTATAAAATTATAATGGTGGATACATGTTATTATACATTTGTCCAAACCCACAGACTATACAATACCAAGTGTACTCTAATGTAAACTATGGGTGATAATAATCTACCAATGTAAGTTCATCAGTTGTAACAAATTTGCCACTCTGGTGCTGGATGTTGATAATAGGGGAGGCTATGCATATGGGGGGAATATGTGAACATTTGTTCTTTCTACTCAATTTTGCTATGAACCTAAAATTCTCTATTAATAAAGTCTATTAAAATTATGAGCAGATATTTCAGATTCTCAAAGTACCTGGTTGTACTGCTTTACCATTTCTCTCTCAAACACACCCATTAGCTTATGAGGAGTTCCTTATGAATAGTTAATGAGGAGGGAAATACATAGAACTGATTTATAAATGGATTTCCGTGGTATGAAAATACCACCTAGAAAAAATGGCTGTGAAAATCTCTGAAGGAAAAGTCTTCCAGTAGGCGGAATATTTGGTAGTATATTGACTTTGCACATCAGTGGAAATAAAGATGGCCTGAAGTATCTACATAAATTTATGAGCAAAGTCTAATGGATTGGTTAGGGATTTAGAAAGACCAGAATTGCAAAATCAGTGACAAGAAAGTCCGGGAGGGGGGAGGCATTTGGACAGACCTCTTCAAATGAGCGAAGAGTATGAAGGCATTCATATCTTATCAAATACCAACCAGGGGGCATCCGTGTCAGGGGAGATTCTCCATAATCACATGGACAAGATGACCTACTCTTTTGGTTAGTCAGCCTCTTTCCCCAGTCAAACATGCTTATTCAATAGGCTCATGTACAAAGTATACATGGTGACAGGGGTAGATTCAATGCATGGGTTCAATAATATAGTGTGTCTTTCCATTGCCAGAGCTGATTTGGCTACCACCAATTCTAAGTGCCCAGCCTGCTCATGGCAGAAGCCAACATTGACATCCTAATATGTTATCATTTCCAACAGACCAGCAGGCTATCTGGTGTCAGATTAATATAATTGGGCCCCTCCTCTTATGGAGGAGGCAACACTTTGTCCTTGATGGTATAGATACATATACTGGATATTGATTTCCTTTTTCTGCCTGGAAATATTTTACCAGCACCACTGTTCATGGACTTATAGTATGCCTATATCAATCACCATGGTATCCCACATGATATTATCTCCAACCAGGGAATACATTTTAAAGCAATGGTTTTATACCTAAAGAATTCACTGGTTTATTATGTGTCTCATGTGGTCTGCTGAAGATTCATTTGTTATGAAAAATAGGAGAAACAATATGCAAGTTTGGTGTGTTGTCCTAAAATGTGCAATATATGCCTTAAATCAGTGGTCAGTAAATAGTGCAATTTCTCCCATAGCCAGGAACTAGGTTGTGGGTGGGAGAAGACCATCCTGTTATTAAAGATCATAATATTCTTGAAGAACTTTTGCTTCAATTCCCATAGTCTTGGGCATGGTAGGTTTGGAAATCCGAGTGCACAAGGGAAGAATTCCCACTAGGAAATAAGTTCCTAGGTATGATGGGTGGGAAGTAGAGACTACTTCATGACTGTTTTTGACTTGTTCATGCCACTAAACCAGAAGACAAAGAAAGAAATCACTGTATTGGACTAGGCAGTTGATTCTAAATTTAGGGAAGAATTGGGTTTTTGCTAGAAGCTGGGACTGAGAGGTTATGCTTAAAATCCAGGGACTTCACAGTTTGGCAAGAGAGTAACAAGAGGCACTCTCTTAATACTCCCTTGCCCAACTGTCATCATCACTGAAAACTGCTGCAACCCAATAAGTGAAGAACCACAGGACTCAGATCCTTCAGGAATAAAGGTTTGTTACACTCAACAAGGTAAAGAGTCTCATCCATTTAGTTGTTGGCAGAGGGCAAGGGGAGCATAGAATGAGAGAGAAAAGGCAGCCATAGTTAACAATTTAGTTTCATGAATAGTTACACAGGAGAAAAATGTAACACTATGCTTTGTGTTTCTACTCCCACTACCTCCACCACTATTTTAATGAATAATGTCAATAGTGGCTAATATTTTAGATGGAGTATAATCAAAGTGACATCACCCTGCAAGGATGCAGACATGAAATTTTCACTCAGAAGGACAAACATAGATGTTGAGGTGCAAAAGGGGTGGGCAGTAAGGTATCTTATTTGCCCCTGAAGCTCTACTCTCCACTGCCCTTTAACTGGCTCTGTGCTCTGGGAGCTGACTTATATGGGCTTTATCAATGAGATCCCATGACTTCTGATTCCCAGTTGAGTTCAGGTAATGAGGAACCAGGATAGGAGATCAGAAGAAAGGAGGGAAGTAAGATCAGGGTATTTGTTCCCTGAAATATCAACTCAGGCTGACTGTGACCATGCTCAGCTCAAGGTGGTTTCCTCTATGCAACTCTCACCTTCATAGTTCTAGGCCCTTCAGGCCTAGAAGTGGCTAATTGTTACTAGCCCTAGTTTATTGTAGCACCCCATGTGGTTCTCCTACATCTTCTAGGCAGTGTAGCCTACTGTTTATGGCTGAGTGGGTATTAGCCATCACATGCATATATGGATATATATTGGGAGTAATCAAACTTTGTCCTGTTAGCTGATTGCACTCATCTTCAGAATTGATTGTTAAAGATTTATGCAATTTTATAAAGAACTATTGAGCTTATATTGGATTCTTAAATCTAGAAATTTTGGGCATCAGACAAGAGCAGTGACTAATGGCCATAATATGTCTTTTTAAAAGTTTCAAAATTTGGGTTCATATTTATTCTTTTGTTTTTATCTTGTTCTTGTGTACCAAAATATTGAGGTTATTTTCATTTATACTAGGGTCATGCATTTTATTCACTGGTTTCCCTCTTGTTCATTTGTGAAAGATGTAATGAGGTTTTAACTATGATTCTTCACTTTCTATTAAGTTTGTTGTACTGGTAAAATCGTTATCCTAGTGAAAATGTTATAATAAAGGAAAATGTGTTCTTGTGGATTATATCTGAAACTCTAGATAAACTAATCCTGTGAAGTTTGAGATAAGGAGAAAATGGGATATAGCTTAAAAACAAAATTAGGTAAACTAATTGAATAAAGATTAGAATGTGGAGTAGATGGGTTGAAAATGAGATATACTGATAACTAAATACTTAAGTCAGTGTCTGGTTTTGTAGCACCATACTGTTTTGGTCACTACAGCTTTGTAATATAACTTGAAGTCTGGAATGGTGATGCCCCCAGCCTTGCTTTGCTTTTTCATGGTTGCTTTGACTATTCAAGGTCTTTTGTGTTTCCATACAAATTTTAGGATTATTTGTTCAAGCTCTGTGAAAAATGCTATTGCTATTTTGATAGGGATTCCATTAAATGTGTAGATTGCTTTGGGTATTATATTTTAATGATATTTATTCTTCTGATGCCTTAGCATGGAATGTCTTTCCATTTCTTTGTGTCTTCTTCAGTTTCTTTCATCAGTGTTTTACAGTATTCAGAGTACAGGTATTTTACTTCTTTGGCTAGGTTTATTCCTAGGTAGCTAATGGGTTTTGGTGCAATAGTAAATGAGATTGTTCCCTTAATTTTTCTTTCTGCTGTTTCATTATTGACATGTAGAAATGCAATAGATTTCTGTACATTGATTTTGTGTCCTGCTACTTAACTGAATTCATCTATCAGTCCTAGCAGGTTTTTTTTTGTGGAGTCTTTCAGGTTTTCTGTTTATAGTATTAGGTCACCTGAATACAGTGAAAGTTTTACTACTTCTTCACCAATTTAGATGCCATTTTTTCCTTTTAGTTATCTGACTGCTGAATGTATGGCTTCCAGTACTATGCTACATAACAGTAGTGACAGTGGACATCCTTGTCTTGTTCCTGAACTTAGAAGAAAAGATTTCATTTTTTCCCCATTTAGGGTGATATTAGTTGTGGGTTTTTCCTATATGGCCTTGATAATGTTGAGGCATGATCCCTCTAACTGTACTTATTTGAGGGTTTTGTCATGAATGGATGCTTTATTTTGTCAAATTCTTTTTCTGCACCTATTGAAGGGATCACATGGTTCTTATCCTTTACTAATGTGATGTCTCACATTGTTTTGTGAATATTGAACCACACTTGCAACCCAGGAATAAATCTTACCTGATCATGATGAATGATTTTTCTTTTCTTTTTCTTTTTTTTTTAAGATTTTATTTATTTATTTGACAGACAGAGATCACAAGTAGGCAGAGAGGCAGGCAGAGAGAGAGGAAGGGAAGCAGGCTCCCTGCTGAGCAGAGAGCCCGACGTGGGACTCTATCCCAGGACCCTGAGATCATGACCTGAGCCGAAGGCAGAGGCTTTAACCCACTGAGCCACCCAGGCACCCAATGAATGATTTTTCTAATGTATTGTTGGATTTGGCTTACTAGCATTTTATTGAGAATCTTTGTATCCATATTCATCAGGGATATTGGCCTGTGGTTCTCTTTATTAGTGGAGTTCTTATCTGATTTTGTTATCAGAGTATTGCTGTCCTTATAAAATGGATTTGGATGATTTCCTTCCTTTACTGTTTTTCTTTAATAGTTTGAGAGGAGTAAGTTTTAACTCTAAGTGTTCGGTAGAATTTTCCTATGAAGCCTTCTGGTTCTGGACTTTTGTTTGTAGGGAGATTTTTTATTACTGATTCAATATTTTTGCTGGTTACGGGTCTGTTCAGATTTTCTACTTCTTCCTGTTTCAGTTTTGGTCATTTATATATTTCTAGGAATTTATTCATTTCTTCTAGGTTGTCCAATTTGTTGGAACATAATTTTCCATAATATTCTCTTACAATTGTTTATATTTTTGTGGTATTGGTTGTTAGTCCTCCTCTCTCATTTGTGATTTTCTTTCTTTATTTTATTTTTCTTAATAAGTCTGGGTAAAAGATTATCAATTTTATTTTTTTTTAAAGATCCAGATCCTAGTTTCATTGATATGCTCTTTTTTTGTTTGTTTGTTTCTTTATTTCCTTCGTTCTGTTCAAGTTTTGTTTCTTGTTACTTTTCTAACTCCTTTAGGTGTATAATCTTTTCTGTGTATAGCAGAAAGGTGATGTTAAGTTGATGATAATTTATGTTTAAACCCATTATTTTCTCATCTCTTGCCCACATTTCAGATATGTTATTATATTTTATATCTTTTTTTGTGAGTTCCTTGACTGATTATTTACAGAAATCTTCACCTTACTGCTTTGGTGTTTCCTACTATTATGGCATCACTTTTTGTCTCTCCTTCCTACTCAAAGTGTTCCTTTTAATATTTCTTTCAGGGTTGATTTAGTGGTCATGATCTCCTTTAGTTTTTGTGTTTGGGAAACTCGTTCTCTCTCCTGTTATTCTGAATGATGGCTTTGCTGGATAGAGCATTATTGGCTCCAGACTTTTTCCATTCAGCACTTTGAGTATATCATGCCCTTCCCTTCTGGCTTGCAATGATTCTGTTGAGAAATCTCCTGCTAGCCCTTTGGGCTGTCCCTTGTAACTTACTGACTTCTTTGATCTCATTGCTTTTACGATTTCTCTCCGTATCACTGAAGTTTGCAAGTTTAATTATAATATGTATTGGTGTTGGTCTGCTTTTGTTGATTTTGATAGTTCTCTATGTCTACTGGATATGTTCCAGTCCCTATTTTAGGTAAATTTTTAGCTATTATTTCTTCATATATTTATCTGCCTTCTTTTCCTGCTATTCTTCTGGTACTCCTATAATATGAATGTTACCATATTAGATGGAGTCACTAAATTCCCTAAGTCTATTCTTATTTTGCATAATTTCTCTCTCTTTTGTTCTGATTCATTACCTTCCATTTCTTTGTCTTCTAGGTCATTAATTCATTCCTCTGGTACTTCCAATCTGCTGTTTTTTACATCAATTGTGTTTCTAATCTCATTTATTGCACTCTTCACCTCTGATTCTTTCTTAACTCTTTTATCTCTGTGGTGTGGCTATCCCTGATGTCTTCCTTTCTTTTCCAAAGTCCAGTGAATATCCTTATGATCATTGCTTTAATCCTCCATCAGTCATGTTATTTATATCTGTTGCCCTTAGAGCTCTGGCCATGACCTTATCTTGTTCTTCATTTGGGATAAATATCTCCATTGTGGCATTTTTGTCTAAGTGTCTACCTTCTTCTGTGTTAGAAAAGCCACTTATGTCTCTTGCTTCTGGAAATAATGACCTTATGAAGAGGAGGTCATGTACTGCCCAGGGCCTGGTACTTCAGAGACTGTCTCTGGTGTGGGCTGTGTGTGCTCTGTTGTGCTCTAGCTGGTTTATCCTGCAGGCCAGTTTCCTGCAGGAGCTCTTCTTGCCTGCTGTGGGCAGTGTTTGGTCCCTGGTCTGAATGTGGGGAGCTTTAACTAGGTGTGTTTTGATCTGCTTGTGAAATGAAACATGTTACTGCCTCCACCTGAACTAAGGACCTGCAAAATTCTCTGGTCAGGAGATGTGGTTTGGGAAGGGGTTTGTTCTAGTCTCCTGGAGGAGGGAACTGCCACACTGGAACTGTGGTAAGCTTTACTGAGAAGGGTAGTTCTACTACAGCACAGAGTATGGAGCTTAGTAATAAATTTAGGCAGCCAATTTCTGAGCTGCACAACTTTCTGTAGGTGGCTCTGTGTTCATGCAGAGGGCTGGGGAGAGAAATGGTGCTGGCCAGCTCCTTTGTTCCTGGAGATACTGCCTCTCAATGATAGGCTCTGACAAGAACAAATAATCTCTGCACTTTGTGTCCCAGGCATTCTTTTGTTTGTTGTTTCCATGCTGTCTGTCCCCATTTTTGGCCTGCCTTCTGTCCAAGAACAGCACATTGCCCTCTAGGTGTTATCCCAGCCAAGCCCACTGACTTTTATAACTCTAGGCTTTAAGCCCCAGTGGTTGTAAGCACTCACAAAATTCATCCCCTCTTGTTTTTCTAGCCAGTGGCTATGGGGAAATGTTTTTCTTATGTATTCCCCTGTGTGCTCCTCTATCTCCCTCTCTTTTTCTATCTCACCCTTCTCAGTGATCATGGCTCCCTCCCCTGCACAGCAGCCAGGATTCCTTTATCCCATAAAGCATGTCTCTGAACTTTCTACCTTCTTCAATAATGCCTCTTCTCTTCTTTTGGTTCTGTAATTTCCCCCATCAGTCTTCAGGTTGATTTCTGGGATATTTAGGATGATTTCATAGTTATCTAGCCATGCTTGTGGAACGAGGTGAGCCTAGGTTCCTCCTATCTCACTGCCATCTTCCTGTCCCTAAGCTTATTTTAACCATATGCATCAGCAGTCCTGACATGAAGTTGGGGATGAGATCATACAAAGTTCCTTTTCTTTTCTTTTCTTTTTTAAGTTTTTACTTATTTATTTGAGAGAGAGAGCATGAGAGGGGAGAGGTCAGAGGGAGAAGGAGATGCCATGCTGAGCAGGGAGCCCAATGTGGGACTCGATACCAGGACTCCAGGATCATGACCTGAGCTGAAGGCAGTTGCTTAAACAAATGAGCCACCAAGGCACCCCCAAAGTTCCTTTTCTTTAGTGTAAGATTTGATTGTCTATGATAGTCCTTCACAGAATAAGTGGGGATCTTATGTATTTAAATCTTCAAAGGAAAGGGTATGGCAACAGATAGAAAACCTTAATTTTTAGTATAAACAAAACAGTTTTAGGATATCCTTTAGAGTTCTTTCTGTGAAATAGGATTTTTGTAAAAGTAGTACATAATCTGACAACTTTAGTAAAAATAAATAGGTAAGTAAAAGCTCTCCTATGTTGTAAGCATTATTGTTTCATGTTCTTTGGTGCAATTCCACAGGAGTCTAAAACTATAAGGGGATAGTCTGAATGAAGGGAATGCTGACCTCATTGTCTGTGAGCCTGTCACTCAGCAGGATGTACGAATCAAATGCAGAGACTTAAACTATCCAGAATTTTCTCCTTGTATGGATAAAGCCTGGCTTTTACAAAGCCATATTTTTATTAGCTATTCTTAGAGAGTATTATTACTAAAATATTTGATCAAGATTTTTTGAAAAATGAAGTCTGTAAATATTTGATGATTTACTATAACCATTTCAAGTGATACAAGTGGTTATTTTAATGGTTAATAAGTTAATTTCTATTTCTATTTTGTAAATTTCCATAGAGCTATATAGCATTTTGAATTCTCAGTAAGATAGGGGACATGGTGACCATTTTGTAGTGTATAAAGTAATTTTATAAATTTCATTCCAGCCCAAATGCAAGGAAAAAGTAAGAGATTTAATTTCTTCCCATGAGCAACAATTTGCTAAAAATAACTGGAAATTAGATAATTTATAATGGCAATATCACTAATAATGTAATCATTTAATTTTAATAAACAGCTTCTGGGAAAAGACATCTAAAAATATTATGTAGAATTCTTGATTGAACCATTCAAAGTAGTAGCTAATTGGAGGGAGTATTACCATATGCAAGCTCTCCTTAAAACAATTCTATGCTTCCCAAGTTTCTGAGCACAAAGTCAAACTAATATTGTATCATTGTTATTAGCCTCCATCACAAAAACTGATCCAATTCTTCTTATGAATCCTTATTTGAGCACTTTTACATCCAGAAAATATAATCCCTCCAATAGTATACTGTATATTCAGGATTTTTAAAGCAGTGCAAGTGATATTAATGATGCCAGGCATGTCTATGGAATGTGGTGTTTCTCTGGTTTTAGCAGAGACTTGGTAGGATGTACTAGATTTTCTTTCATTTTATCTTGGTATAAATATTCTTATTAAATACTGTTACTCTGAAAAGAAATAAAAAATTAAAAAAATAAATATTCTTGTTACATGTTACAAAACTGATGAACCTTGAAAATACTGTTATATTAATGAAACCAGCCACAAAAGACCATATTGTGTATTTCCATTTATACGATATTTTCAGAACAGGATAATCTATAGAGACAAAAAGTAGTCAGTAGTCGCTTAGGGCGGGGTAGGATAAAGAGGCTAGGGGTAGTAGGGAGGAGAGGATATGGAGTTTCTTTTGGAGATGATTAAAATGTCTTAACATTGATTGTAGTTATGATTGCATATATCAGTAAATATACTAGAAACATTGAATTGTATACACTAAGAAGTTGAATCATATCATATGTGAGTTACATCTCAATAAAAGCAGTTAGAAAGTGAGACAGTTGACCCTTGCACAGCATGGGTTTTAAATTGTGCAGGTCTGCTTACACAGACTTTCCTTGATAAGTACAGTGTATTTTCTCTTCCTTATGCTTTTTTAAGATTTTTTAATTTATGCTTTTCTTAATATCTATTTTATTGTAAGAATACTATATAAAATGTATATAAGATAAAAATATATGTTAATCGAGTATTCATGTTATCAGTAAGGCTTCTGGTCAACAGTAGGTTATTAGTAGTTAAGTTTTGGGGGAGTCAAAAGTCAAAAGTTATACACAAATTTTTGACTGCACAGTGGTTGGTGCCACTAACCCCCAGGTTGTCTGAGGTCAACTGCTCATAGTGTTGCATTGCATTCATTGACATTCTCCAATCCCCCAGGGTCTGATGAATTAATTCAATTCAATGAAAGTCATAAGGCATCTGTCATATGCAATACACATTGCACCATCATTGCAAGAGATTAAAGATTAAACAGCCTCTACCTTTAAGGAGATTACAACACTAGGGGGTTGATGATATAGTAAAAATAACTATAGTGATGATGATGATGATCATGACGGTAGGAGGAGGAAAAGGGGAATTAATACTCACTATGCATTTACTATATGCCAGGAATTGTGTTAAATGCTTTAAATGTAATTATGTCGTATTCTCATTACAATCCTAAAGATATATGTTATTAGTTTTCTGACACTGTATCTAAGGAAATTGAGGTACAAAGATGTGAACTCAGGGTCATATATCAAGAAATGAAGAGTGAGAATTTCAATGTAATGCTTAGCCAAAAGCCAGTGCTTTAAACCACTAGAGCCCATAAGTACATAATTATTTAATACAAGATAGATTAAGGTGTTATTATAGAATCAAGTAAAAGTGATGAGCCATTTGAAGAACACATCCTATTTGCAGCTCAGGAAAAATTAGCAGTCAGTCCAGTTCTAAAATACATATGTGTTTTTGAATGTCTGACTACAATTTTCATGACTCATAAAGTAGCTATAAACCTACACTACAATATTTTTTGTAAAATAAATAAGATCAAACAGAAAATGACTACAGAGTTACAATGTGCAACTTTCAAAGGTGCAAATTTCTCCTCAGAAAAAGTTATAATAAACAAAGAAACTATTACAAGATCCAAAACCAGATAACGCATTTTATTCACTCTTCTTAATTTCAATCTAATCCCTTGTCTTCAGCCTGAGATCTTTTTTTTTAAAGATTTTATTTATTTGTCAGAGAGAGAGAGCACGCATGAGCACACAAGCAGGCAGAGTGGCAGGCAGATGCAGAGAGAGAAACAGGCTCCCCGCCAAGCAAGGAGCCAGATGCAGGGCTGGATCCCAGGACTCTGGGATCATGACCTGAGCCGAAGGCAGCGGCTTAACCCACTGAGCCACCCAGGCATCCCTTCAGCCTGAGATCTTTAAAATTCTTTTTGTGCTCGTGATTACATTCCTAAACTAGATTGTATTGATCTTTCCCCTCTACTGTTTGTTGATTTTCTCACTGTTTCTCTTCCCATAGCCAAAGTTAGTTGAATATTATGGCTAAAGATATTCCTTTTTTTTTTTTTAAATTTGAAATCCAAGTCCAGTTAGTTAACATACAGTGTTATATTAGTTTCAGGTATAAAATATAGTAACTTAAAACTTCCAAACAGCACCCTGTGCTCATCAAAAGTGTACTCCTTAATCCCCATCACCTATTTAACCATCCCCTCACCTACCTCCCTTCTGGTAGCTATCAGTTTGTTCTCTGTAATTGAGAGGTTACTTCTTGGTTTGTCTCTTTTTTTTCCCCTTTGCTCATTTGTTTTGTTTTCCAAATTCCATGTATGAGTGAAGTCACGTGGGTGTCTTTCTCTGAGCAACTTATTTCACTTAGCATAATACACTCTAGCTCCATCCATGTCATTGTAAATGGCAAGATTTCATTCTTTTTTGTGGCTGAGTAATATTCCATTATATGGAATATATATGGAATATAATGGAATAATTATATATGATACACACACACATCTTTTTTATCCATTCATCAGTTGGACATTTTGGCTATTCCATAATTTAGCTACTATAGATAATGCTGCTATAAACATTTGGGTGCATATGTCCCTCTGAATTAGCATTTTTGTAACCTTTGGGTGAATATGTAGTAGAGCCATTGCTGGATAAGGTAGTTCTATTTTTAACTTTCTTATGAATCATATAAGCAAGTCACTAATAAAAACTTCAGTGCTTTTCACATAAGGGATAAATTATTTTGTTTTCAATCTGGAGGCTACATATTAATTGTTCACATAAATCTATTTAATCTATTGTCCTTTACATATTTCCATATTGCTTTACCATATCATCTATACTTACATCTAAAAAAAATAGCATTCCTCTTCCTTACCAAGTCCCCAAGAGTGCTTTTAAAAATTCCTCCCTGAACAATTTACAGGAATATTATTTTGGCTGTAATCAGAGAAATAATGAAATAGTCTTACTTTCCAACAGTCAGCATTGCTGATAAGCATAAAATGTTATGCTAAACCACTCTCTTCCTCATTTATTACATAAAAACCAAAAAACAAAATAACATTTCCTTCTACTATGGCATAAATGTTCACCTCTGAAACAATCTGAAGAAATATGTGAGAGAAGATCCATGAATTATTTTATGTAAATAACAAAACAGACATTCTAGAATGCTATGGTAGTAAATTAGGCTTGGTGATGCTATGGTAATAAAAAAAAAAGACCCCAAATCTCAGTGGCTTAACATATAACAGTTTATTTCTTACTCTCTAAAGGTTCACAGCAAGTCCATCAACTCTCCAGGGCTGAACCCTAATAAACAGTAACTTAAGAGATACAGTCTGCATCCATCTTGTAGGTATACCATTTGGAGTACACTGAGAGAGCTGGAAGGTCATGCAGGACATTTCGCTGCTCCATTATGAAATGACACCTTATTTCTGTTTACAATTTCTGCAATCCCTCTGCTAGAAGTAGTCAAATGGCACTGCCTAACTACAAGAGGCTGGGAAGTGAATGGGAGCACACAGATATTTGGTAAGCTGTTAATGTCTTTGCCATATTCTACAAATAATATAAGCTTTTTTCATATTTTAATGAAAAACAATTTTGGAAAACTCTATGTGGATATAAAATATCCCTTAAGTATATTTTTATCAGCAATTATTTTTTTTAGCAAACAAGTAAAATTATGAAACTTTAAGATGATCTAACATGACATTACATTTATAATGTTTCAAGAGCATTTCTGAGAGATTCCGGCATTTCAACTGCAAAAATTTGGGAAGCCAATATTTATTTACTTGGTGTTCTCTATCTTTATAATAACTTTACCTTTGATTCAAGGGAGCTGATATGAAATCAGCTATTAAAAATTTATTGATTCTCTCATCATGCCAAAATACTTTGTAAATATGACATTATAATTAGCACATCCTCTGTAACAGGTAGTTCTTTCTGAGACATCAATTGATTCATATTACTCTGATATATCAATATGTAAAATAAAAATAATTCTTTCAACTCATTTCAGCATTAGTGGTAAACAAGCATGAGGCACCAAATCTTAGTAAAATATGACAGGAAGATCAAAGGTGTCATTATGTCCTAAATTGAATTCCTATTTTAATCCAATACTAATGCTTAACACACTGAGATTTAAAGAGCATACTTACTAAGATTTTGGCAGTAGTTTTATGTAACAAGACACATAGCGTACTAGAGGTCTGGCACTTAACTTGCTTACAATAAATAAGCTTCAATATGAAGGCATTAAATATTTTTTCAAAAACCTTCTTTTTACATGCTAAGTATTTTGTCAAGTGTGCAATTAAACCTAGTAATGAAATATAGTAAGATTAGGAAATTACAAACTTGTATCCTAAGCATAAATCACATAAAAAGGATTACTGGTTATGTAGAATATCCCTGGATAATCAAAAATTAATAGTATAAAACATGCAAAATATTTTGGAATCTTTATTAATCAAAAAATACCAGGGCTTATTTAAAATGATTCCCCTCTAAAGGGTATCAAAGTTAATTCAAATAAGGTAACACTCTAATGCTAAACATTATTCAGTACTGTTGAAGTGGAGGTAAATTTCATAGAACTGGGGGCTTACTTATCCTTCCTGTCTTCTTGTTCACTTAAAGCAGCATACAACATTCCAGAATTTCACTAAATAAGAAAAGAATGGCTGCTGCCCTGGCAAAAATAGGATGTGTAAATATCAAAGGCACACTATTCAGCTAGCCAAAGTGGTAGCGAACTCTTTTTCCCCCACAAGCCCTTTCCCCGTGTAAACTAAAGTTTATTAAGAAGTAAAATAAATTAAACTTCAAAAGTAAGGATTCTGAGACATCATTAATTATACGTTTCAAAAATGTCAACTATAGCTGTCTGGATATTTCTGATTATATTTTAAAGATATATCCAAAAGCAGATGGACATTCAGGGAAAAAAGAGAGAGGCAAACCAGGAATGAGAATGTTAACTGTAGAGAATAAACTGAGGGATACTCTGGGGAGGAGGGGAGGGGATGGGTTAAATAGGTGATGGGTATTAAGGAGGGCACTTGTGATGATTGTTGGGTATTGTATATAAGTGAGGAATCACTAAACTCTACTCCAGAATCTAATATTACACTGTGTGTTAACTAACTGGAATTCAAATAAAACCTTGGGGAAAAAAAGATATATCCAAATTAGATATTTTAAAATTAGATATATTTGGGGGCTCAAAATTATTCTAAAACATTTTAATTAAATTCCAAATGTTTTAACTACTAGCAGGAACAACAGGGTTTTAGCTCTCAGAAGAATTAACCATTGGAAGGGAAAACACACACACAAACAAAATTATATATTTATGCTCCAGGCAATGGTTATGGCCCTTTCTGGCACAGTGGCATATGACTGGCACTCAGTCAGGAATAATTCTACAAACAAAGGGAAATTCATGCATTTTTTAAAATATTCCCTAACATTCACAGTTGATATTTCCTTAAATTCTTGCTTTTTTAAATAGGAAATCTTATTTTTTTTTTTGTTATCCTGACTTGTGACTTGAACCCGACTTCTTTTTCTTCTTCTTACTATGTTTCTTGTGCTGTTTCTTCTTCTTCTTCTTTGCTTTATCTGTCGATTTTTCTTGCTCTTCATGTCTTCTCTTCTTTTTTGCTTGCACTTCCTCTTCGTAATCTGATTCTGATGAGGACTCTGATGATGAGGGTTTATCTTCAGGATAAGTCTTCTTTCTTTTTTTGCTGAGACTTCTAATATACTTTTCTTTCTCTGTGCCATCCTTTGACTTCTTTTTCTTTTTCACAGATTCCTTGGTCTCTGATTCAGATTCATATGTAGAGCTTTCTGATGATTTATATGAATGGTTCTTCTTTTTCTTTCTCTTTTTTCCTTGTTTTTTTTCCTCATTTTCAGAATCAGAACTGCGTGAAGAATCAGAGCTTGATGAAGAAGATGAAGACTGACAAGATTTCTTCTTTTTCTTTTTCTTTTTTTCTTTTTTTTTAGAAGAGTTCTCATTTCCACTCAATAATTTCTCTCTACTTTTTTCTAATTCTTTTTTCCAATTCTCATTCATTTTTTCTTCAAATTCAGCTAATGCCTTGGAGCATTTCTTTTTATTTTCTAATTGTTTCTTCACTTCTTCCCAGGTGGGCCTTGGTCGATTCAGATAATCTTGTATTGTTGGGCCTGTAGATTGAGTCTGGCCCCTCCATCTGGCCATTGCTATAGGATTCATATAGGCCACTCGATTATCTCGCTTCCCCATGGTGCCTGATCGTTCCAAGAGCAGACTCTCAATGCCAAGAAGAATAAAGATAAACTATCCTTTGGTTCTTCACCTGCTGGTATATCAAGCAGGCTCCATTCTGTTAGAGAAGAAGAAGGAATGGTTACAAAATGCCTTTAATATGAGACAAAATAAACACATAAACTTAATTGTTCATCAGTACCAATCAGTATAGTATAGTAGAAATTTTCAAAATCTTAGACCTTTGGAACAAAGAATATGCACATTTAAGACTTTTGTATACTTAAGATATTGTGGTATGAATATAACATACAGTATTTTTTATACCTCATGTAAGGTTCTGACTTACTTAATTTTTAAATAAATATTTCATTTTATATGATACTGCTTTTCTTTCTTTCATTTGGCCTTATGTAGTATAAAAAGAAATAAATTTCTACAGCTGAATTCTGTATGAGGCAGATCTCCTCCACCTTAACAAAGTGCAGCACAATCCACTCTGACAGAAACCTAGGAGTCATACCTGAAAAATCCTGTCCCTCAAGTCTTATATCTAATCCATTACTATATCCTGTTGTTTAAGCCTTGACAATAGGTCTCATATCTATTCACTTTTTTCCAAATATATTGTCACCAATTTAGTACAGATGCCATCATCTTTCACTTGGACTATTAATCTCTATTATCAATTAAGTATTATCTGCCAGGGACTGCTTAGTGTTTTGTAACAGATTTTCTCATTTAATCTCTTGACTAATTCTATGAGGATGATTATATTATTATCCCTATTTCACAGATGAAGAAACTGAGTCTTAGAGAATTTGAGTAACTTGCATAAACTAACAGCTAAAAAAATTTCCAAACTAGGATTTAAACCAAGGCATCCTGACTCCAAACCCCGAACATCTAACGTAACACTATATTGTCTCTTTACATCAACCTCTTAATTGATACCTTTATTTCTACCCTTACTCTCTTCAATTCCAGCCCCACACTACAACCAGTTGGTCTTAAAATAATACAGTGGTTTTATATTTTAATGAGAGTAAAATCCAGACTCCTATAAAAGTCTTATATGATCCATTTTGTTTCTTTTTATTAGTTTTTAAATTTTTTAAAAAATATTTCATTTATTTATTTGGCAAAGAGAGATAGAGAGAGAGAGAGAGAGAGCCCAAGTAGGTGGAGCAGTAGGTAGAGCAATAGGCAGAGGGAGAAGGAGAAGCAGACACCCTGCTGAGCAGAGAGCCTGATGTGGGGATCCATCACAGGACCCTGGGATCATAACCTGAGCTGAAGGCAGACACTTAACTAAGCCACCCAGGGACCCATCTCTCTTACTTTCATCACCCCTTTACTCAATTCTATCTTTTCTTATCTTCTCTTGGTTTCTGGAACATGATAAGCTCCAAGCTTAGCCATCATGGCCCATGCTACCCCATTCTTCAAGTCTCAGCTTATTTATTTATTTATATGTATGTATGTATGTATTTTTAGAGGGGGGGTGGTCAGAGGGAGAAAGAGAATCTTAAGCAGGTTTCATGCCCAGAGCAGAGGCCAATGTGGGGCTTGATCTCATGACCCTGAGATCATTACCTGAGCTGAAATCAAGAACTGGACACATTCCAGAATGGCTGCACAAGCCTGCAGGATCCAGCAATTGCACTACTGGGTATTTACCCCAAATATACAGATATAGCAAAAAGAGGGGCCACATGCACCCCAGTGTTCATAGCAGCAATGTCCACAATAGCTAAACTGTGGAAGGAGCCAAGATGTCTTTCAATAGATGAACTGGATAAAGAAAATGTGCTTCATATATACAATGGAATATTACTCAGCCATCAGAAAGGATGAATACCTACAATTTGCATCAATATGCATGTAACTAGATGGTATTATGCTAAGTGAAATAAGTCAAGCAGAGCAAGATAATTATCATATGGTTTCACTCATATGTGGAACATAAGGAATAGCACAGAGGACCAAAGAGGAAGAGAGGGAAAACTCAATGGGAAGAAATCAGAGAAGGAGACAAACCATGAGAGACTCTGGACTCTGGGAATGGTTACAGAAGGGAGGGGGGTGGGAGGATGGGTAACCGGGTGATGGGTATTAAGGAAGGCATATGATGTGAAGAACATTGGGTGTTATATGCAACTAAGGAATCATTGAACACTACATCAAAAACTAATATGTTAGCTAACTTAAATAAATAAATAAATAAATAAATAAATAAATAAATAAAATGCTTAAGAAAAAAATTGGATGCTTAACCCATTGAGCCACCCAGGTGCCCAGGTCTCTAAATGTCAATTCCTCAGAAAAGAAACTATTAGGTGGAACTACATAAAATTGCCAATTATATGGGACAGAACAGTTACCAGCCACTTCATAAGTATCAACTTTATATTAAAGCATGTTGCCTTTGTACCTTTCCCCATACACATTATTCTGTATTACAGTTCCTCATATCTTTTATGCACAACACTTATCAAACTGGTGATTATTTCATTTGTCAGATTATTTGAATGTGTGTGTGTGTGTGTGTGTGTGTGTGTGTGTGTCCACCACTAAATATAAGGCCAAGAAGAGTAAAGGCCATGTTTAATCTTTCTTATTCAGCATGGTGCTTTTAGTATCTAGTATGCCATGTGGCTCATATTAAGTATTCAATAAATATTGGTTCAATAATAAACAAAAACATGGATAGATGGGTTTATGGCTCTGGGAGAAAGGACATTTAGAGAAGCTTCCTAGAATTGGTGATGTCTGTACAGGAGTTTTAAAGAATAAAAGTTCACCCTGGAAATGAAGACATGAAGAACATTCCAGGCAGAGCAAACACAATGTGGGAAAAAAAAAAAAAACAAAACAGGAATATGAAAGAGCACCATGTGTTCATGTTGATGGAGTTGATGGAGTCTAAATTTCAAAAAAAAAGCAATGGCTAGAAGTAAGGCTACATAGAGAGGAAATAGCCTGATCACAGAGCCCCTCTAAAATATATAGTTGTTAGGAAGCCAACAAAGTCCTTTAAAGAAAAGAAAAAGATGATCAGGTATATCATAGTTTTTCTGGACAGTTTCCATCCTGATTCTGACCCTTTAAATCAACCAAACATATGTACTCATAATAAGCTCAATGTCAAAGATGTTACAATGACTCTTGGTGATAGTTTCCTGCATTTAATTGTTGTGTTCATGATATTATTCTCCTTCCCTTTCAGTTCTGTTCAGCTCCTCTTAGTTCTTTCTGTCATTTTCATTCTGACTGATACTCTAAATATTTATCAGATATTATTGTTTCCCTGACATTATAAAAAGCCCTTAAAAACTTTAGTTCATATTCAGCTTGCTTGTTCTCTTGCTACTGGACACTTAGAATAGCATAATTCATTCTAACTTCAGTTCCTTGAGACCTAGTCCTGACATCATCTAGAAAGACAGGCAAAGAGAAGTTCATAAAAACTTTGGATGTGATTCTAAGGATGTTGGAATTCATTCTATGAGACTTAAAGTGAAGTTAATTGGGAGATAATGCTTATTTTAAATAGAATGATATGGCCATGTTTGAGTGTTTATGAAACAATTTTTATAGCATGGAAGTTGGATTGGATGCAAGTAAGAATGAAGGCAATGAGATCACTTACGTATTCATGCAGACAGGAAGTGAAAGGGCCTAAAATAAAATCAGCAGAATTTTGAATAGAGAGGGGAATATACATGAGAAATGTTGATGTGATTACACTAAAATTAATGACTAATTGCATACAAAGGGTGAGAATGGGAAAGGATCTGACAAACACAGCATCCATTTTGATAAAAGTCCTCAACTAATATATTATATTATATTATACACAACTAATATAATCCTCAGTGAAGTAAAACAAGAACTTTCCCCCCATGGTCAGGAAAAACACAAGGATGTCCACTCTCACTATTATTATTTAACACAGCACTGGTAGTCATAGTCTCAGCAATCAGACAACAAAAAGAAATAAAATGTATCCAAATCAGGAAAGGAGAAGTCAAACACTCACTATTTGTAGATGACATGATACTCTATGTAGAAAACCTGAAAGACCAAAAAATTGCTAGAACTCACGTACCCATTCAGCAAAGTCACAGGATACAAAATCAATGTACAGAAATCTGTTGCATTTCTAGACACCAATGATGAAACAGCAGAAATAGAACTCAAGGAATCAATCCATTTCCCAATTGCACCAAAAAACGTAAGATCACGAAGACTAAACCTAACCAAGGAGGTGAAAGATCTGTACTCTGAAAACTACAGAACACTTATGAAAGAAATTGAAGAGGATACAAAGAAGTAGAAAAACTTCCCATGCTTATGGATTAGAAGAACAAACATTATTAAAATGACTATACTACCCCAAGGAATCTACACATTTAATGCGATCCCTATAAAAATACCACCACGATTTTTCATAAAATTAAACAAACAATCTTGGGGAGCCTGGGTGGCTCAGTGGGTTAAGCCTCTGCCTTCGGCTCAGGTCATGATCTCAGGTTTCTGGGATCGAGCCCCGCATCGGGCTATCTACTTAGTGGGGAATTTGCTTCTCCCTCTCTTTCTCTGCCTGCCACTCTGCCTACTTGTGATCTCTCTCTCTCTGTCAAGTAAATAAATAAAATCTTAAAAACAAACAATCCTAAAAATCTGTATGGAACCACAACAGGCTCCAAATAATCAAAGCAATCTTAAAAAAGAAAAGTAGAACTGGAGGCATCACAAATCTGGATTTCAAGCTATATTACAAAGCTGTAATGATCATGACAGTATGGTACTGGCATAAAAGCAGACACATAGATCAATGGAACAGAATAGAGAACCCAGAAATGGATCCACAAGTATATGGTCAACTAATCTTCAACAAAACAGAAAAGAATAACCAGTTGGAAAAAGTCTTTCAACAAATGGTGCTGGGAAAACTGGACAGCAACATGAAAAATGATTAAACTTAACCACTTTCTTACACCATACACAAAAATAAATTCAAAATGGATTTAAGACCTACATATGAGACAGGAAATCATCAAAGTCCTTGAGAAGAATGCAGACAGCAACCTTTTTGAGATCAGTCATAAAATCTTCTTACTAGTCATCTCCAGGGGCAAGGGAAACAAAATAAAAAATGAACTACTTGGACTTCTTCAAGATAAAAAGCTTCTGCACAGCAAAGGAAAGAAACAAAAGTAAAAGGCAACCTTCAGAATGGGAGAAGAGATTTGAAAATGACATATCTGATAAAGGATTAGTATCCAAAATCTATAAAGAACTTATTAAACTCAATATAAAAAAAACTAATAATCCAGTTAGGAAATGGGCAGGAGACATAAGTAGATCTTTTTCCAAATAAGACATCCAAATGGCTAACATATACATGAAAAGATGCTTTTAACATCACGGATCATCAGGGAAGTAAAAATCAAAACTACGATGAGTTATCACCTCACACCTATCAGAATGGCTAAAATTATTAACTCACAAAACCACAGACATTGGCAAGGATGCAGAGAAAAGGAAATACTCTTACACTGTTAGTGGGAGTGTAAATTGGTGCAGCCACTCTGGAAAACAGTATGAAGGTTCCTCAAGGAGTTAAAAATAGATCTACCCTAATATCCAGCAATTGCACTACTAGGTATTAACCCAAAGGATACAACCATGCTGATTAGAAGGAGCACATGCATCCAAATGTTTATAGCAGCCATTATTAACAAATCAACGATAGCCAAATTATGGGAAGAACCCAAATGTCCATCAACCAAGGAATGGATAAAGGAGTTTAGAATGTGTGTGTGGGGTGTGTGTGTGTGTGTGTGTGTGTGTGTAATATACAATGGAATATACAATGAAATATCACTCAGCCATGAAAAAAATTGAAATCTTGCCATTTGCAGTGATGAGGATGGAGCCAGAGTGTATTATGTTAAGTGAAATAGGTCAGTCAAATAAAGAAAACACCATATTATTTCACCCATATGTGGAATTTACAAAACAAAGAGGTAAACATAGGGAAGGGGAAAAATATAAATAGAGAGGGAAGCAAATCAAAAGAGACAAAACTATAGAGAATAAACAGGGTTGGTAGAGGGTGGTGGGTGGGGGATGGGTTAAATGGATGATGGGTATTAGAGAGAGCACTTGTGATGAGCAGGGGGTGTTGTATGTAAGGGTTGAATCACTAAATTCTATGCCTGAATCCAATTTCACCATATATATTAACTATCTAGAATTTAAATAAAAACTTTAATAAAAAATAAAAAATAAAAATAATGAAATAAAAAATAATCATAAAGAAATTATTTTGCAACATAAACAAATAATTCCCTTTTGATCTTCTATTATGTACCAGACACTATGTTATTTGTCATGGAGATTATGGTCTAGTAAAGTAGTAGCTATTACACAAATTTTAACAAAATGAGTATGCAATTATAATCATGATTAAAATGATGAAGGAAAAGTACAGGATGCTAGTGAAAGCTATAATGAGGACCTAATTCAGAATGGAAGGTCAGTTCTCAGACCCTAACATATAATCTGTGACCTTATAGATAAATCGGAGCCAGCCAGATGAAAAAGTTGAACAGGAGGTGAGTAATAAAAAAACCAAAGTTGACTGAATATTCCAAGCAGAAGGAGTAACAGATGCTAAGGTCTTGAAGTGAAAAAGAAAAAGCCAAATACAATGCAAAATATTGACATTATTACACTCCTGAAAATCAGTAATCATATCATTTTCTCCTCCTTGAAAGTGATTGTATCTGTACTATTTTTCAATGAACATGTTCTGGTGAAAGTCGATATGAATTTTAGTTAATTAAATGCACATTTTAAAGTTTCACAATGTGATTTATATTGTAAATATCACCAAAACTAGTTACTTTAGAGAATTCCTCTATTTTAAAAATAATTTCATTGAATTTTCAGTGATATGTCTAACTGCAGACAAATTACCACAGACACATGTACTTAATAGAAAAACATTTTCAAATTAGTTGCTAATCACTCTGAGGCTTAATCTGAAGCATCCAACTCTTCTGCAAAGGTCTGAACATTTGGATGAGGTTCCAATAAAAATAAACTTACATTCTTTGTCCACATTAGTTAAACTAAATTGAAATAACATGCTACTGGAATAAAATCCTCTTATAAAGTTACTGAAAGGATTTAAGATAGTATTGAATTTACTAAAGTATTAAAAAAACAATAGTCTACACATACATGCTAACAATATCTTAAATTATCACAGTATGTTTTGCCATTCCACACCAAATATTATAGAGGGAACAGCTACAGAACAATCTAATTCATAGGCCAAATAAAAGATAGAGAGAGGGTTTATAAAGAAATTTAATGTTGCTTCACAATTTCTTGAAAATATCTAACTCAAGGAAGTGTATGTAACATGATATCCTTTCTTCTCAGTAAAACTCAAGCATAAGTCCATTCTATTTTAATTTTTAACATGACTATTTTGAGAGAGGAATTACTGCCTTTATTTTAACTGGGAACAACCTCATAGAAAACTATACTGTGCAACTGTACTACTGGGTATTTACCCCAAAGATATGGATGTAGTGAAAAGAAGGGCCATCTGTACCCCAATGTTCATAGCAGCAATGGCCACAGTCGCCAAACTGTGGAAAGAACCAAGAGACCCTTCAACAGACAAATGGGTAAAGAAGGTATGGTCCATATATAATATGGAGTATTATGCCTCCATCAGAAAGGATGAATATCCAACTTTTGTATCAACATGGACGGGACTTCAAGAGATTATGCTGAGTGGAATAAGTCAAGCAGAGAGAGTCAGTATATGCTCTGTTTACTTGCAGAGCATAAGGAATAACACAGAGGACATTAGGAGAAGGAAAAGAAAAGCGAATTGGGGGAAATTGGAGGGGAAGGTGAACCATGAGAGACTGTGGACTCTGAGAAACAAACTGAGGGTTTTGGAGGGGAGGGGGATGGGGGGTTGGATGAGCCTGGTGGTGGGTATTAAGGAGGGCACATATTGCATAGAGTACTGGGTAAGGTGCATAAACAATGAATTTTGAAACCCATACAAAAAATAAAATAAATAAATAAGTAAATAAATAAATAAATAAAATTAAAAAAGAAAACTATACTGTGTTGAAACCATTTTCTTCGTGTGAATTCCCTCCAGCATACTTGTGTCATGGAACATTCATTGTTCTAAAGAAAAGGTACAGAATATGAAATACTGCCTACTCTTTCTTTTCTTTGTAGAACTGCCAAATAATAAAATATCAGTCTCTGCCATGTTAAGGATGATAGCAAACAGCTTACAGCAGCAACAAAATACTGAAGATGCAAGAGATAAAATAAGAGGGAATGGTTTTAGGAGGGTAGAATTTCTAAGTATAAATTTTAGCTGTTTAAAGAAACGAGTATTTCACCCACTTATTTATGTTGATATAGTAACATTTTGTATTTTATATTAAGAAAAACAAATCATTATTGTTTAGCTTTTTTTTCTAATGAAGTAAAATGCTTTCTAAAATTTTTATTTAAAATTTCAATGTGATATAGCATACCATAATGTAATTATATATATTATGAATTCTAGGTAGGAAAGGATATTTTTACTGAAGTATAGTTGACACACAATGTTATATTAGTTTCAGGTGCATAACAAGTGATTTGACAATTCTATACATCATGCAGTGCTTACCAAGGTAAGTGTAGATAATATTTGTCATTATACAAATTTATTACAATATGATTATTTCCCTATGCTGTATTTTTCATTTCCATGGCTTATTTATTTTATAGCTGGAAGTTTGTACCTCTTTTTTTTAAGATTTTATTTATATATTTGATAGATAGAGATCACAAGTAGGCAGAGAGGCACACAGAGAGAAAGAGAGGAAGGGAAGCAGTCTCCCTGCCGAGCAGAGAGCCCGATGTAGGGCTGGATCCCAGGACTCTGGGATCATGACCTGAGCCAAAGGCAGAGGCTTTAACCCACTGAGCTACCCAGGTACCCCTGGAAATTTGTACCTCTTAATTCCCCTTTTGCCCATCTCCCTACACTCTCTCCTCTGGCAACCATCAGTTTGTTCTCTGTATTTATGAATCTGTTTGTTTTTTCTGCTCATTTGTTTTGTTTTTTAGATTCTACTTGTAAGTGAAATCATGGTATTCTTTCTCTGTCTGACTTATTTCACTTAACATAATAGCCTCTAAGTCCATCTATGTTGTCACAGATGACAAGACTTCACTCTTTTTTATGGCTAGTATTTCATTTTACACACACACATACACACACACACACAACTTTTTTATCCATTAATGGATGCTTTAATTATCAATGGACACTTAAGTTACTTACATATGTTGGCTTTTGTAAAAAATACTACAATAAACAGGGGTGTATATATGTTTTCAAATTAGTGTTTTTGTTTTCTTTTCTGGGTGAAATACCCAACAGTGGAATTACAGGATCGTATGCATTTTTATTTTTAATTTTTTGTGGAACCTCCATACTGTTTTCCATTGTGGCTGCAGTAATTTACATTCTCATCAACAGTGCACAAGGGTTCCTTTTTCTCCACATCCTTGTCAACACTTGTTATTTCTTTCTCTCTCTCTTTTTTTTTAATAGTAGTCATTCTGACTGGTAGGAAGTGATATCTTCCTGTGGCTTTGATTTGCATTTCCCTGATGATTAGTCATGCTGTGCATCTTTTCATGTATCATTTGGTCATCTGTATTTCTTCTTTGGAAAAATATCTATTCAGGTCCTCTGCCCATTTTTAAATCAGATTATTCGTTTTGTTTTTATGTGTTTGAGTTGAGTTGTATAAATTCTTTAGATATTTTGCAGATAAACTCCTTATTGGATATATCATTTGCAAATATCTTCTCCCATTCTGTAGGTTGCCTTTTCATTTTGTTGATGGTTTTCTTCACTTTGAAAAATCCTTTTTATCTTGATATAGTCCCAATAGTTTATTTTTGCTTTTGTTTCCATCTCCTGAGTAGACATTCAGAAAAATCTCGCTAAGGCCAATGTCCAAGAGATTACTGCTTATGTTTTCCTTTAGGAGTTTCATGTTTTCAGGTCTTACATTTAGGTCTTTAATCCATTTTGAGTGAAATGCTTTCTTAAAACAATTTTTTTTTGTTTTAGGATATTTTTAGATTTACAGAAATGTTGCAATTCATATCTTCTGTACCCAGTTTCCCTTATTTAATATCCCACATTAATTTGGAACACTTGTCACAATTGATGAGCCAATACTGACATATTTATATCAACTAAAGTCCATTATTTATTCAAATTCCCTTAGTTTTTGGCTAATGCCATTTTTCTGTTCCAGGAACCCATCCAGGATACCACATTATATTTAGTCACCATATTTCCCAGGCTCCTCATGATTATCTAAGTTTCTCAGAATTTCCTTAGTTTTGATGACCTTGACTGTTTTGAGGAGTACTGATCAGACATTAGAATCCTCTTCAATTTGGGCTTGTCTGATGTTTTTCTCATTGCAGGAGTTAGGTTTAAAGTTTTTGGAGAAAGAACACAGGTAAGGAACCATTCTTACTACATCATATCGAGAGTACATATGTTGATCACCTGACTGAGGTAGTGTTTATCCTATTTCTCCACTGTAGATTACCTTCCTTTTCCATGCTGTATCACTTCCATGCTGTATCACTTGGAAGTGATACAGCATGGAATGGAGACTTATGAAGACTAGAGAATGGAGACTTATGCTCCACCTCCTTGTTGGAGGAGTATCTATATAAATTATTTGAAATTTATGTGTGTAGGAGATTTGCCCATTCATAACCACTGATTTAATTTTTTCAATCATTTATTTGTGTCAGTATAGATGAAGAGTATTGATTTTATAGTTTGGGTAATATTTCAGTGCTACTTTATTCTGTTGCTGAAATAGTTCTAGTTTTGGCCTTTGGGAACTCTTTTGGTTGGCTCCTGTGTCCTTTTTCTTATTGACTGTCCTCATCATTTTGTTTCTTTTTTTTGTTTCTTTGTTTCAAATTTTTATTTGAATTCCAGTTAGTTAGAATATAATGTGATATTGGTTTTGAGTAGAATTTAGTTATTTATCCCTTACATATAACATTCAGTGCTCACACAAGTGCCCACCTTAATACCCATCACCCATATATCACAGTCCCCACTCATCATTTTGGTTATTAAGCACTCCCTATTTTCTGGCTAAAATGCTCAAAAATCATTTTGCATATCCCCCATATTAGCCCTAGAGTCCTATCAGGGTATCGTTGCACTAGGCCCTGTTAGCAGACAGGGCTAGGAAATATACGAAGTGGTTTTAATTCATCCAATCACATATGAAGTTTGAAATAAATACGTGACACTTGTATAATGAATATAAATTATTTACAGATAATATGCAGAATAGTTTGTTGACTATAATGTGACACCTAGGTGATAGGACTGAGTCATCATCAACAGAGTCCATGTTGTGATTATTTCTTGATTAATAGCAAGGAGCTCTACTGTGTATTTCTGAAATTGCTTGAAAAGTCTAAAAGTCTAAAGAAAAAAGCACCTCAGAAGAACTTTAGCATTTTGCCCTAGTGAAGAAGCCATGGACAGAATAATGGTATTGTTTATAGTGCCAGTGTCAATGTTTTAAGAAACCCTATATAGAAAGCCATTATATACATAAGTACCAAATTCAACTATGGATTTTCCAATAAAATGCATTTGGTAAGTTTTGGATACTCACTAGCAAATTTCTCGAGTCTTCCTTGACAACAAATTTTGTCCTACAATGTATGTTTAGATGAATAAGGTGTGAGCTATACATGGAGTAACCAAAATGTCCTAGGAACACTGAAGATTCAAGTTCTATTCAAGGAGTTCTCTTACATAAACCAAACCTAATTGGATACTAGTTTCTTTCCATCTGCATGATGACTCCTATGAAAATATACTCCCAAAATAGGGTTAGTCACATATCTTCTCCATACTAATCCAGTCTCTATTCATTTAACAAATGTCTCACAATATGAATTTTGAAGAAACCCTTGACAAGACCCTTGACAAGATCCCTTAAGTCCCAAAGTTTATTAAGTCAGTGTTTTTTAGCACTAAACATCTAAAATCAATTTTGTTCATATCTGACCAGAGTGTAAATGGAATATCATTCATATATTAGACTTTAAAAAGTGAGATAGGCATGTACCTTTCATAGTCCTTATAATTTAATAAACATTTTAGTGCTAAAAGTGATTATATTATATTAGAGAATCATAAGATGCTTCTTGAGGCAATACACTGTGTATCCAAAGTGATCTATAGTCTAAAATCTGTTAACTTTTCCCTAGGATCTAGTTGTACCAGGTTACACCTGTCATCTCTTCTAATAGTTTATAAACAAAAATAAGGCCCTAAACATACGAAGCAAAATACCAGGGGGAACTTCTTACTTTTTTGTCAAAGAGCACAGTTCAAAAATACGTCTATTTATGCATGGTTTTAAGTAGACTTACTTGGTTTTACATGAATCAGTGCTTCAATCACTACCTTCTGTAACCTGCCACCCTAACACAATTTTTAAAATGTATTTTTAAAAACAGAACAGGTAATTTGATGTAATCTGTGTATATGAATACACTGGCTGTTAAATAGCATAGAGCATCACAGTTATTTACTGAAGCTGGGTACATTTAAATGAGTCACATTTCTTTTCATATTAGAAATGACTACATATGCATAGTTCCTAAAAATTCAAATGCTAGTGCATTTAGACTTCTTTGTTATAATAACTAAATTATGATATTTATTGGGAACAATAGTAAGCTGTGCTTGGAAGCATCACAAACTAAAAATTTGTATTTGTATTGGCACTGCTTTATCATGCCAGAATCAAAGGGTACTATATTTCCATGACTTACCTAATATGAACATCCACGTGGAAAAATGGCTCAGTTTTCATCCTCAGGGAAAGACAAAAATGTATCTCAATTCCAGAAAGAAGACTGAAGAAGGGTTGGGTTGATGAAGCAGATAAAATATCTTAGAAAAATTCACTAGGCAGGCTATATTAACTTCACACATGCAGCAAATCACCATTAGAATTCATTATCATTAGAGTTGAAGGCCTAGCTCTTCCATTCACTTGTTGAATGATCTCAGACAAATCATATAACCTCTCTGTGTCTCAGTTCTTATTTCTGCAAGTTGAATTAATCTATGATCATTTACAACTTCATTCCCTGCCCCCAGGTTCAAATGGAATACTCTTTGGCTATCATTCACTGTTCATGGTGAATATTGAAGAGTGAATTGAATATTGACCATAAACAGGAACTCTTCCAAGTAGTTTACATGGTTTATTTCATTTGATTCTCACTATCGCATGAAGAAGATACTATTATTTTCCCCATTTGATAGATAAGGAAACTCATTCTCAGGAAGGTTAAGTAAAATGTCTGTCTCCTAGTTAGTAAGTGTTAGAACCAAGATTAGATCTCTATGAGTCTGATTTAAAACTTGCATTTTTCAAGAAAGTTGTAGCATGAAAAGTAGCTGCAAATTCTGAGAACTTTAATGAAAACATTATGGTGTTATATGCAAATAATGAATTTTTGAACACTACATCAGGAACTAATGATGTACTAAAAAAAAGAAATGCAAGTGAAAATAAAAGTATACATTACAGAGCTGGTAAGGCTGGGGAATAAAGGAAGTGAATGAATGTCACTGATGTCAGGATAGAGGTTGTTTCTAAGTAAAAAAGAAAGGGAATGTAATCAGGAATGGACATATAGAGGTCTGCCAGAATGCTGGTAATGTTCTATTTTGTTACTTGGATGGTGACTACATATGTGTTTATTCATTATAATTTCTTAAACTCTTATGTTTTATATACTCTGTTGTATATGTAATGTTTCATTGTAAAACAATTTGACTGAAAAATTAAAATAAAAAGAAGTACATTTCTGTAAAGCTATGAGAAGGAACTCAAACTCTGTTTCATGAGAAAACTAAAGCCTGCAACAAAATCACTGTCATCAAAATGTTTTGAAAGCCCTGTAAGAAAGACGAACAGTGTTATGTGGATAGACAGTGGTGATAGAAGCACACAATGAGAAAATACTAATGCTACTGAACTGTATGCTTTCAAATGGTTAATGTAGCAAATTTTATGTTATGTATTTACCACAGTAAAATAAAATAACTTTAAAAAGAAAATATGAGGGGCACCTGGGTGGCTCAGTGGGTTAAAGCCTCTGCCTTCGGCTTGGGTCATGATCCCAGGGTCCTGGGATCGAGCCCCACGTCGGGCTCTCTACTCCACAGAGAGCCTGCTTCCTCCTCTCTCTCCCTGCCTGCCTCTCTGACTACTTGTGATCTCTGCCAAATAAATAAATAAAATCCTTTAAAAAAAAGAAAATATGATTATTATTTGTAGCTATTCTTCTATCCCTCAAGTTTAGAAGGTCGCAGGACAAGTACTTACTTCAAAGGACAGAAAAGAATCTAGTGTTAATAAAATTTAAATTGGTTGATACTATAAGTTTCTATAAACTAGAACAACTTGAAGTGGGAGTTCCACTAATTTGTCAAATCAATCTAAAATTTTCAGATACATGAAGCATAAATCTCTCCTGGGGTGGGGGTGGGGATGGGAGCCTAGCCTACACTAATCAGCATTTTTTTTTCCTGCATTACCATGTGGCTGGATACAACTAAATTTTATGATAACAAGGATAACTTGAGAAATTGGAAATGCATAGAAAACTCAAAAACACCAGGTAAGATATTAAGTTCAACTTCTTTTCTCACCCAACCTGATGATTACCAGAACAGTAAAAATGGACTGATTCAAGTTTTCCCTTCTCTTTTCACTTGCAAGTGTGGGGATGCCTAAGGAACAGTGTTTACTACAAGAAGCAAAAAAGGAAATGGAAACTATCCAAATCAGCCCGGGTAATCGATAAACTCCACTAACAGTTTCTTCCTTTTATATTACAGGTTACTTATCACTTATCTCTGTTTCTTTGTACAGCTGTATATGTTTCTGCCATTTGTATTTATAGATTGTCATTTCTTTTCTCTTTTTTTTTTTACTTTTTAAATTTTTTTTATTTTCAGCATAACAGTATTCCTTGTTTTTGCACCACACCCAGTGCTCCATGCAATCTGTGCCCTCTCTAATACCCACCACCTGGTTTCCCCAACCTCCCACCCCCCGCCCCTTCAAAACCCTCAGATTGTTTTTCAGAGTCCATAGTCTCTCATGGTTCACCTCTCCTTCCAATTTCCCCCAACTCCCTTCTCCTCTCTAACTCCCCTTGTCCTCCATGTTATTTGTTATGCACCACAAATAAGTGAAACCATATAATTGACTCTCTCTGCTTGACTTACTAAATTTTTTTAATTTTTTTAAAATTTCTTTTCAGTGTACCAGAATTCAGTGTTTATGCACCACACCCAGTGCTCCATGCAATATGTGCCCTCCACAATACCCACCACCAGGCTCACCCAACCTCCCACCCTCCGCCCCTTCAAAACCCTCAGATTGTTTTTCAGAGTCCATAGTCTCTAACGGTTCATCTCTCCCACCAATTTCCTTCAACTCCCTTCTCCTCTCCATCTCCCTATGTCCTCCATGTTATTTGTTATGCTCCACAAATAAGTGAAGCCATATGATAATTGACTCTCTCTGCTTAACTTATTTCACTCAGCATAATCTCTTCCAGTCCCATCCATGTTGATACAAAAGTTTGGTATTCATCCTTTCTGATGGAGGCATAATACTCCATACTGTATATGGACTACATCTTCCTTATCCATTCATCTGTTGAAGGGCATCTTGGTTCTTTCCACAGTTTGGAGACCGTGGCCATTGCTGCTATGAACATTATAGATTGTCATTTCTAATTTCTTTTTCCCTCCATGAACTGAAGATCCATAAAGGATAAAGGCATAGCATGCTCTATTTACTGCTTTGGCATATATCCTGAGTCAAAGAATTTGCTAAGTTGACACATAACAACATTTAATATCATTATTTTTGCCTATTTATTATATCATTGCCAGTTGTCATAGAGGTATTCAGAAATACAGCAAAGTTTGACACTAGGAAGTCAGTTGCTTTTACCTAGACTCCCTTGAATCTTTTTTACCATTTGACTGACACTGAAATAATCTGCCTATATAATTGGCTAAATTAGAAATCTGAAGATTCAAGTAACTTTGTTTGATTTACTCCAAACTCAATAACTCCAGATAACTTTTTCTCTATGGAAAAAGTCAATCTAACCTGAAATTGTTCAACAGCCTTGAATATGACCGTACCGATTATTTAATGAAATCCCTTAAATCTTATGATAAACAGTCCTACCAAAACCTTAAATCTATTGGGCTTAATTTATTTTAAAATATTTGAGCATGAAATTCCTTATCATGGAAATCAACTTGATACCTTAAAAAGTAGAGGAACATCTAAAATGTTTATTTCATGCTAAAATGGAAGAAAACCTGCTTTTTACCGGTTCAAATTACTGGCTCAGAAAATAAATAATGGGGGGCACTTGGTGGCTCAGTCTGTTAAGCATTGGCCTTTGGCTCAGGTCATGATCCTGGGGTCCTGGGATCAAGCCCCTCATTGGGCTCCCTGTGAAGTGGGAAGCCTTCTTCTCCCTCTCCCTCTGCCTGGTGCTCACCCCTGCTTGTGCTCTCTCTGTCAAATAAATAGATAAAATCTTTTTAAAACATAGAAAATAAATCATGGATCCATAAGTTTATTCTGACTATACTAAAATTTAAAATATATTAAACTAAGGTTTAATCTATATGGCAGAAATACATAACCCTATGTATACATAGGTTATAAATCTATATGGCAGAAATATATAACCCATGAGACAGGCACTGATGTTAAACAAGAGAGATCAAGTCAATGATTTCATGGGGCATACATTTTAGAAGAGGAAGGCAATTTAAAAATTTGGGCTTTATTCCAAATATGTCATAATGCATCTAATCGAGACTTTAATAGAAGACACTGTGTGGGGGATATAAAGAAACAAGTTAAATGACACAATGAGGAAACACTCATATAAATCCAAAATGTGGGACAGTCTATAAAACAAACAGCTGGTCTTTTCCAGAAATTACATGGGAGAAAATGTAAATATTCTTTAAAAAAAGATTATTTAAGGAGACATAATTAAATACCATGTGTGAACTTTGATTTTAGATTCAATAAAAAAAACAGTATATGAGGTTTCTTTTTGGAGTAAATGAAATATTCTAAAATTAAATTGTGATACTGAATACTCAACTTTTGCAAATTTGCAGTAAATCATTGACACAGTCAAAATGAATAACCCCAATAAAAACTATTAAAAAAAGATTTTGAGGGGACACTGAAGGTATCTAATATTGGTGGGTATTAGATAATATCAGAAAATTATTTTTTATTATATTTAGTATTATAAGATTGAAAGTATAGAAGAAAATATCCTTATTTTTAGGTGATGCATGTTGAAAATTTGCATCTAAAGCATTATGAGGTCTGTAACTTACTTTCAAATTGTGCAGCAAAACAGAGAAAACAAACACAATAAAATGATAAAAGTTCTTGACTCTAGGTTGTGGGCATATAGGTATTCACAACAGAAGTCTTACAAGCTTTCTACATTCTTGAAAATTTCACAAAAAGTTGTATGTTATTTTTTAAGAGAAAAAGAAAAAAAAAGAGAGAGTGATTGGAAGACATTAAATAGGGAATGATAGGATCAATTGTTTTTAGGCATCTTAACAAATTTGACTTCCTTACTGTATGATATGATAAGTAAGACAAAAATCACTCAGTTGCTGAAAACCAAATAAAATGAATATATTGGGAAGTAACTGATTATGAAGCTGAAAATATGTCCTGTCTACAGCAGTAAAAATAGTAAATATGCAATTCACTTTTCCATTTTGCTTCCTATCTATTACACCTTTAATTTTTCAATTTTGGCTGGTTCACTTTTTTTGTGGCCAACACATAAAGTCAAGGATCCTTAATGCCCTTAACATAAAAACCAAAGACTTACATGAGACTTTAGGCTCCGATCTAAATGATCTCTTCACTGCTTATCTCTTCCTCCTTACCTTCTGCCTCACTCATCTTCCTCCCCCTCTGCACCTCAAAATCAATGGCCTTTTATAGTATCTCTGATATGCCACACACACACCCTACCCAGGACCTTTGCAGATACTATTTCCCCTCCCAAAGTGGAACTTGAAAATCACTTATTTAGAGAAGCTTGACTTGATTTCCTTGAAAAAGCTAGGTGTGACAAGTATACTCTGATAGAACTCTGTGGTGTTTCTTTTAATACACATTACAATGATAATTATCTAATTTATGTAATTGTTTAAAACCATTTTCTCCACTAGACTATGAGTTCTATAAGGAAAGGATTCTATGTGTATTATGTTCACTAGGGAAGCTTTCAAGAAAACATTAGCCTATAACATGCTAATTGTCTCATTTAAAAACCAACAGAAAACCACCTCTTTTAACCCCATTTCTCCTATTATCTAGTACTTCATTTCTCTGTTGTCCTTTTTTAGCAAAACCTCTGGAAAGGGATGTTTATACACTGTTTTCCTCTCCTCTCCTCCCATTCTGTCTTGAATGCACACCAGTTTGGGGCTTTTACCTCAACCACTCTGCGAGGACTTTTGTTGTCCAGGTCACTAATGACTTCCATGTCACTAAAATTAATGATCGATTTTCATTTTTTATCTTAATTTCACAAATCAACATCAATTGACAGAGTGGATTACTCCCTTCTCCTTGAAACATTTTGACTTTAGTTGGTTTCCTAGATTAAACACACTCTTGGTTTTCCTCTCACATTCTAGCTGCTCCTTCCCTGTTTCCTTTTCAGGTTCTTTCACACTGGTCAAAAATAAATTAAAAATAATATTTGTTAAAGTTTGTGCACTAAACTGGTAGTAAGTTTTAGGTTGCAGAACAAAAATTAAATTAAAAAATATGTAATAACCAAATTTGAAAGGTATGCTGATGAAAACAAAAGGTTCTTTTATTCAGGCAAAGTAATAATCCTCCTTAAAAGGTTATGATTAGCACTTTCTCACTATTATAATTATTTAATCAATTGTAAATAACTACTATAAGTAACTACAAATTGATCCCTTTTATCACATTTTCCTACCTATAATTGGTCATCTAATGTATTCTTCCTCATTGCTTAAATTCCTCTAGCCTCAATGGAATCATTGTTCTGAGACTCAATTTCCTTAAACAAATTCTATTCCACCATCTGGACTCCTAATTTTATATCTCTATAGTGCTTTCAAATTTACAGAGTAAATTAATAAAAGAAATATGAGAATAAATTTTATGAAATAATTTGACAATCTAAAACAATCTATGGAATAAATATCCATATCTCTAAATACTTCATGACCAAATTGGACTAATATAAACACTTCTGATAGCAACAAACAGATATTACTCTAAGACTATAACTCAAACTGGGATACCAGGATCCATGGGGTTCTCCAAGATAATCCCAGGGGGTCTACAAGTTTCTCATTTTTCCAACTATGTTATTTGTATGAGGCCTTATTTTCTTCATATACTTCAACCAAAACATCATATCACAAGAGATTAAATGTAGAAACATATATGAGAATTATTAAGTTAACATTAAAGAGATTGGAGGGGGAGATAAACCATGAGAGACTATGGACTCTGAAAAACAATCTGAGGGTTTTGAAGGGGTTGGGAGTTGGAAGTTGGACCAGCCTGGTGGGGGGTATTGTGGAGGGCACATATTGCATGGAGCACTGGGTGTGGTGCATAAACAATGAATTCTAGTACACTGAAAAGTAACTAAAAAAATTTAAAAAATTTTAAAAATGTAAAATAATACATCCTGCTCACTAAACACTTTTAACTTGGAAGCTATAATTACTTTTCAGAAAATGTTATTCAGTTTAAATGCAATGACCTTATTAACTCCTATTTTCAAATGAGTTAATAAACATTTTAAACATTTCTCAGTTTTAACTTTTTATACCTTAAAGATCAATAACTATTATTTATCAGATATTATTTATCACATAAACAAATGCTCTTTGGGGTCCTCAGCAATTTATAATAAAGTAAAGGAATCCTGAAACACAAAACATCAAGAACCATTGCTGTGAGAAAATGTTTCTCAGAGTATGTGCACTGACTATTTGTATCATAGCCATCTAGGATACTTATTTAAAATATAGATTTCTGGGGGCACCTGGATGGCTCAGTGGGTTAAGCCTCTGCCTTCAGTTCAGGTCATGATCTCAAGGTCCCAGGATCAAGCCCTGCATGGCTCAGAAGGGAGCCTGCTTTCCCCCTCTCTCTGCCTGCCTCTCTGCCAACTTGTGATCTCTCTCTCTGTCAAATAAATAAATAAAGTCTTTTATATATATATATATATATATATATATATATATATATAGATAGATTTCTGGGCATCAGAAATTCGGGGGTCATGAACTTTTATTTTGACATATCCTTCAGGTGACTCTTATACATACTAATATTAGAAAATTCTAATAAAGAGGTATATTGACTTTGGAGTGTGATGGATTCAAACCCTAGTTGTGCTGCTTCCTTGTTATAATCCTAGGGTATAAAACCCTTCACTGATTACCTAATCTTACTTTCCCCTCCCTCCATCTCCTGAATCCTCTTCCAACTGCATGTCCTCAATTAAATAGTTCCTCATTTCCAGAGGAAGCTCCAAAATTTCTATGTAACAGGAGTTTAGAAGCAGCAATCATCTATATCTTAGAAAGGTAGGGGCTTAAAGTTGCACTTCCACAGGAAGCACATTGCTTTTATATAGTATTTCTATTTGGGATGATGAAGACCGATATCTGGTAGAGGGAAAATATCCCCTAGGCTACTCATGGGCATAACCACTTACTTACTTGCCTCTGCTCCTAAACAGGAAGGTCCTCCTCAAAGGATTTTATTTTCTGTTCTTCATCTTGGAGTACATGGCACCATGAAGCTGGTGGCCACTTTTTCCTTCCTTAGCCCCACCCCAAATCAGTTACCTTAGCCCCACCTCAAATCAGTTATCCTCACAAAGCTGCCATCTTCTACTTCCTCAATGTTTCCTGTGATTTGCATGCACAGTTCTGACCAGTCAGAGGCCTGGAAATGGTTATGGTATCAGTGATTTAACCAATTAACAGAAACCTATCAAAAACCAATGAAATTTTGCCTAGCAGTGAACCATGCTTTAAGCACCACAGGGTTATTTAAAGAAAGTAAAATTCTCTGTAGAACAGTGCTACTCAAGATGTAGTCCACTAACCCTCAGGATCAGAATCATATAGGGTGTGTGTGTGTGTGTGTGCGCGTGCATGTGTGTGTGTTTAATGCAGATTCCTGTGCTCCATCTTAGATTAACATGTATCAGAATATCTGGCAGTCAGTGAAATCTAGGAATTTGTAATTTTAATAATTTCCTTAGGTTATCATGCTAGAAGTTATAGTCTGAAAACCATTGCCATAAGGGAAATTTCAATAAGAAACTATAAAAAAGGGGTGCCTGGGTGGCTCAGTGGTTTAAGCCTCTGCCTTCGGCTCAGGTCATGATCCCAGGGTCCTAGGATTGAGCCCTGCATCAGGCTCTTTGCTCAATAGGGAGCCTGCTTCCCCCTCTCTCTCTGCCTGCCTCTCTGCCTGCTTGTGATTTCTGTCTGTCAAATAAATAAATAAAAATCTTTAAAAAAATAAAAAAAAGAAACTGTAAAAATAAGGAAATTGGCACATTCTGTATCACTACCTAGTTGTTTTATTGATTGCAAATGGATATCATCCATGTAACCTTCCACATAATATTTGCTTCCTTCTGTGTAAACACTATTTACTATTCGATCAGTGTTCTAGTAGTACCAGGGACTAGTAGTACCAGTAGATTAGGGACATTAATTCAAACTAACTACAGTTATAAGATAATGACATATAAAATAATATGTCCATCTATCAGTTTATAATGAGAAATACTATAAACACAGGGATATTCAGTTTGATAACAAACATATTCTGAATTTCTCAGATAATACACATACAAAAGTTATAATGGGAAATTACCATGGTGAGCCAGGAATCACTAGAAAAGTAGTCAGTAGATATTCTTAATGACTACTGCTTCAAAATTTAATTTGATCTGCCTACCCATCTCCACCATTGGGTTGGGGACTAGAAAATTCCAATCTGATAATTAGGACATTTCCTTTCCTACACAGCTGGAAACTCACAATTAGCTCTCCAATTATTCCTAATATAGTAATTTTCTTTCTGGTTATTCAGTTTCCTGTTAAATGATTAGATTTGGCCTTTTCAATTTATCATCACATTATATGAATGCCTCCTTGAAACTCAAACAAAACTTCTGGCATTTCCAAATCAAATTATCTACTCACCAGCAGTACCTTTGTATAATTTTGCAAGTGGCTTATCCTACTGTGGCTTTTCACTTTTCTTAATTTTACTTTGAAATTCTAACACCATTGTACTGATTTTGTAAGACACTTGGAATTTCAAAAATATAAACAATAAATTTGTAAAGAGCTCTTAAGAATATTCAGTATGCTATCATACTATATTATAATGTTAAAAGCATCAGGGCAGAAGTTTTACATTATAACTCTTATATCATGGTAATTGGAGAATATTTTTGAAACTTTCTCCTGTGTTAAAAGGCACTGTACAAAGAAGGCAAATAAGCCTATGAAAAGATGTCCAACAATGTCTGCCACCAGAGAAATGTAAATTAAAACAGCAATGAAATATCACTTCACACCTATTAGAATTTCCCAGATATAGAACACTGACAACACAAAACATTGGCAAGGATGTGGATCAACAAGAACTCCATACATTGCTGGTGGAAATGCAAAATGATAAGCCACTTGGGAAGACAGTTTGGCAATTTCTTACAAAACTAAATATACTCTTACCATATGATTTAGCAACTGTGTTCCTTGTTATATATCTTTAAAAAGTTTAAAATTTATGTCTGCACAGATACCTGCACACAGATGTTTATAACAGCTTTATTTATAACTGGCAAAACTTGGAAGCAATGAAGAGATCCTTCAGTATGTGAATGGATAAATAAAGTGTGGTACATCCAGATATTGGAATACTACTCAGCACTAAAAAAAAAAAATAGCTATCAAGGCATGAAAAAAACATGAAGGAAATATAAATGCATATTACTAAGGGAAATAAGCCAATCTGAAGAGGCTATATGCTGTATAATACTAACTATAAGACATTCTGAAAAAGATAAAACTATTGAGTCAATAAAAATATCAGAGTTTTCCTGTGGTGGGGTGTTAAAAAGGCAGAGCACAGAGGATTTTTAGGGCAGTGAAAAGACAGTGGCAGTGGATACATGTCATTACACATTTGTTCAAACCCATAAACATCAAGAGAAAAACCTAATGTAAACTACAGACTTTGGATAATTATGATGTGTCAGTATAGGTTCATTCTTGGTTAAAAAAAAATACCATTCTGGTGAGTGATGTAGATAACGGGGAGGCTATGCAGGTGTGGAGGGCAAAGGATATATGTGAAATCTTTGTACCTCCCTCTTAAGTCTGTTGTAGAGCTAAAATTGCTCTAAAAAACTAGTCTTAAAAAGACATTCCAAACAAAATTACCAAAAATAATAAACATGCTGTATAATTGTTCTCAAAAGATGTTTCCATTTCCATCTTTCTTCATTTCTACTCATTTCTTTCCATCTTTCACCTTCTAAAGATAATGAGGTAATCCCTGTTCTGCCAACCCAATGCAATTATTCTACGTGGACACTCACTCTTTCCCTCTTAAAATAACCCCTAGACTTTTTTAAATGTCTAAAATATAAGTGCTATTTTTAATAAATAATCAACATTGAATTTAAATGAATAATAAATACATAATCCATTTATCTATGTGATTATTTTCAGCCTTTGTTCAGGTCTTATAGATTGTGGAAAGATTTCAAAAGCAACTTGAAAGTAGCAAATGCTAACCTTTTTACTTCAAAGTTATAAGAACTTGTTATAAAACCTTTAAAAAACGCATTAGTTATAAAAATAATGACAGTAAAATTGGTGCTAATATGCATGGCTACGTGCTGAATTGAGAATGGCCTTGGACTTAGAAAAAAGTTCTAATGCTACATCTCACATATACTAATTATATAAACTTATGATGGTCTCTTAGCCTCTGTGAGTCCAGCTTTTACTTCAATAAAATGAGAAGAGCTGTCTCTAGTCTATGAGTTTTGGTGAAAATCAAATAAGGTACTATATGTGAATATACTTCAAAAAGGTAAATGTGTCGGGCTGATATAATTTCATAGTGTTAGAACTGTTAGTATTAAGAATTATCATTACATCATGAAGGTATAATGGGAGGACCTATATTCATATTTAGCAAAAATTTCAAAGAAAATTTTGAAATTAAGTAATAGTTATCTCAGTGACATTGCATACACATAGTAATAAGCTTTTAGGAGGGTCCTATAAATAATACAGTTTGCTTTGCAAATACTGTGCACCAAGTATGCCCTACTTGCACACATATTACTTTTTACTCTTTTCTCTGTCCAATCTGTCTTCCACACTGCCAATTCTAGTTACCCTTCCTAAAAACAAAAATAAAACAAAAAACAAACAAACAAAAAACCTCATTCAGTCACTCCTAAATATTTATTTAATTACACTTGAATTTCCTAGTTTGGCAGAAAGATCCAGGCCTTGAACTGCTTCTCTAACCTCATCTCCCATTTACCCCATTCCTCTTATTCTCTCCTCTTCCTCCATGTATCACTGAGATCCTTATACTTTAGTAACAGGTAGCTTACAATTCTTCAAATATTCCAAGAACTTTCCTAACTCTGACTTTAAACAAACATGTTTCCTTTGCCTAGGATACTTTTTCTTTAATTCCTGACTTTCCAGATCCTTCTAGAAGGAAATAATTTCTTTATCTTTTAATATTCTTATGGCAGGTTCATTCATTCACTCATCTTATATTTATTGTGCCCAGCAGTATCCTAGGAAGTGCTGATGACATTGAAATATAATTATGGTCCCTAAACTTGTAGATTTTAGAAATACTCATAGTAAATAAATAACCCACAAATAACAACATAATGAAAACTATAATGATTCTACAAAGAAAATGCACAGAGTTTGAGGCACATAACCAATACTTAGTCTATAGGTTCAGGGAAGATCTCTCTTTGAAAGTAGGACTTAAAATAAGACCTGAAAGATGAGCAGCCTTCAGCCAGTAGAGTGGATAGGGTCCTGTTCAAGACAGAAAGAAAAACGCATATGAAGGTACTGAAATAGGAATTAGTTTGGTTCCTTTAAGAAACATTAGGACAATATGACAGGAGGGTAATGATCAATGATTATGGTGGCATGGGATGATGCTGGAGAAATGGGCAGGAGCATGATCATAAAGGATCTTGTGAGCAATATTAAAGATTCTGAACTTCCTCCACAAGGCCATGGGAAGAGTTTAGAATAAAGGAGAAAGAGAGACATATGGAAAAAGCATTCTATCACATGAATAATAGACAGGAGGTAAGTAAAATGGGATGCAAAAGAAATGTTAATCTAGTGAGAAAGATAATGTTTACTTGGACTAAGTTGGGGCTAGAATGCCATGGCTCTTAAATTATACCCTTAACTGAGCATATTGTATGCCAAGTGGGGAGCCACTGAAAATTTTATTTTTTTCATTTAGATTTTATTTATTTATTTGTCAGAGAGAGAGAAAGAGAGAGAGAGTGAGCAAGCAGGGGGAAAGGGAGGCAGAGAGAAAAGCAGACTCCCTGCTGAGCAAGGAGCCTAGTACAGGACTTGATCCCAGGACCCTGGGGTCATGACCTGAGCCAAGGGAAGATGCTTAACCAACTGAGCCACCCAGGCATCCCACCACTGAAAATTTTAAACAGGGAAATGATGTGATCATACTTTCATCTTTAAAAGACCATTTTAGGGGCACCTGGGTGGCTCAGTTGTTAAGTGTCTGCCTTTGGCTCAGGTCCCATCCCAGGATGGAGCCCCACATCGGGCTCCCTGCTTGGTGGGAAGGCTGCTTCTCCCTCTCCCACTCCCCCTGCGTGTGTTCCCTCTCTTGCTGTGTTGTGTCTTTCTCTGTCAAATAAGTAAATATAATCTTAAAAAATAAATAAAAGATCATTTTGTCTCTTGTATAAATGAATAATATTAGTGGGCTAAAAAGGAATGCAGGGTGATGAGTTAGGCAGTAGTCCAGGTATGACAGTTTTGAATGCAGTTGAGGTAGTAGATGATGATGGTCTGGACTAGGATGTTGGAACCAAAGTAGGAGAAAAATGGGAAGTTAAGAGATATGATTTTGGAGGTAGAACTAAGAAGACTCAGGAACTGATTAGATATGAGGTTAAGGGAGAAAAAGGAATCAAAGACGACTACCAAATATCTAGAACTTGGTAGAGAGAGGTACCATTTATTGTGATGGGGCTCACTAAAGAGAATAACTGGCAAAAGATGGGTGAGCAAATTCACTTTTGCAAATGTTAATTTTGAGAGGCCTGCTAGATATCCAAATAGAGATTTTGAATAGACAGTTGATTATACGCACCTGGAGCTCAAAAGAGACACACATTTGGCTGTCTATTTTATATTTCAATTAGATTAGACTCTGATACTACATGGAGAATTTCATTAGGGTAGCAATAACTATTTATTCATCTATTATTTCCTGTGGTATTAAACATATACAGAAAAGCTAAGGCCCAGGGGTTGACAAGATGGCAGGGAAGTAGGAGGCAGTGCCCTTTCAACCTGTACCCTAAAATGAGCTGATTACCTTCCAAAGAACTCCGATCACCCATGAAATCAGCCTGAGATCAGAATTATACACCTCTGGATCTCTACAGGAGCAAAAGACGCCAGTGGGCAGGTAAAGCGGAGTGGGAACGTCGGACTGATATCGGAAGATAAACAAAAGGGGGAGCCACCAGAGGAGACCCAATGGAAAGTAATATCCCAATACGAGAGTGCCCTTCGTCTGGGGACCATCATTAACTTGGAGTCTGGTAGAAAGCACTCAAAAAGAGCAAAGGATCGTGGGGGGGGGTGAATTGTGGGAATCGGGGGAGTTAGGGACAGGGGCTTAAGTCCCCAGACCCAGGACAGCCACCCCTGGCACAGAGCCAGAGAGAGCGTGGCAGAGAAACCAGGTCTTAGTCCCTGAGCCATCAGTGCGTGGGATCCACTCTCCCTGAGAGCGTGTGGGGTCCGGCTCCCGTGAGGGGCTGGGAGCCTCGCCAGCTGGCAGAAGCACAATCTTTTTGCTTTCCCCACGCGAGTGCCATGCCCTGCTAACAGAGTCCGAGTCGCGCCCCACGCTCTCCCCTGAGAGGTGCGCACTGGCGCCAGCCCGGTCCTCTCGGACCCGGAAAGACCAGGCACTCCCAGCCCCGTCCAGCAAGGAAAATCTCAGTGTGCGATCCCTGCTTGGAACCTCTCTGACAGTCTGGAGCTGCCCAGACAGCCGCCGCTGCCATGGTTATGGGTACAAGCAAAAAATCCTGCGTCCCCAGGGACCGCGACTCGGAACCTGCTCTGCCAGCAGCCAAGGGAGAATTTAATTGGGCTCTGCACCCAGACTGAGGCTTCTCTCTGAGACGGAGGTCAGGGTGAAGTTTGCTTTCCTCTAAACCTACAAAAACCATCAAAAGCAGTCAAGGCGAGAGAGAGGGAAAAAAAAAAGTGAACAAACATAAAACCCTCCAGAGAACAAAAGCCTGAAAAAAACAGTTTCCTCAGAGCCCACCCCCTTGAGGGGGGCGGGAAGACTTAACTCAGAGAACATCATTGACTGAAACCCACGTGGCAGGCCCCTCCCCCTGAAAACCAAGCAGGAAAGAAAAAAAAAAAAAGGAGAGACTACTAGAGAACAACCACCACTACTTCATAGGACAACTTTTATTTTTAATTCATTCCCACTATTCTAACTCATTTATATATATATATATATATATATATATATATATAGATATAGATATAGATATAGATAGATAATTTTTTAACCTATTTACCATCACAGTGAGATGTCCAGTACATCAAATTCCATAATAACCTTCTAACATGAACTTTTTGATACATACACCTGTGTTTTTCTTTTGCATTTCTATATTTTAAATTTCTTTTTTTAAATTTTAGTTTAGTATAATCTAGTTTATTCCTTTTTTACTTTTATTTTCTAATATTCATATAGAGTTAAATTTCAAGGTAATCCCCTTTCCCCAATCAATGCTACCCCTATAGGTAAACCAATTTTTAATCCCCCTTTATCTTAGGAAAGTTGAGTCCTTTAACAAAAATATCAAGATACATCCAGGAAGAATCAAAATAACCTTCCTCGCCCACACTGAGAATTTATAACCACTCTCCCATCTTTTTCTTTCACCAGTGTTTCCGTGTTTTTGTGTTTGTTCTGATAGTATATAAATCTTACACTTGGGGTTCTTTTTGACGATGTTCTTCCTTTATTTGCTTATATATATATTTTTTTTTCTTTTCTCTTGTCATATACTTTTATCAGTCTTTTTGTTTGTTTATTTTTGTTTGTATACTTCATAAACCTTATCTTGGGGCCCATTTGGGCTGAACCTTCTCTTTTATCTTCCCTTTCTTTCCTGTCTTTCTCTCTCTCTCTTTTTCTTTTTCTTTTCTTTTTTCTCTCGTATGGGTAGGGAATCCTGATTGCTCAGAAGCGTTCCAGGATGCACCTTGAATGCACCACAGTCGATATATCCAGCTACATCCGTTCAGTCATCTCTCACCAAAATGACTAGAAGGAGGAATGCCCAACAGAAGAAAAATACAGAGGATGGCCTTCTGCAACAGAGCTAATGGCTATCAACATAGACAATATGTCGGAATGAGATTTCAGGCTAACAATTATCCAGGCAATAGCTAGGTTGGAGAAAGCCATGGATGACCAAACGGAATTGATTAGGATCAGGAGGAAGCCTGGGACAAACAGCTTAGAAGCAACGAAAAGAGAATCAGGGAAATAAGTGATGTCACGAAATGTTCCAACGTCAGTATTGGAATCCCTGAAGGGGAGGAGAAAGAAAGAAGTCTAGAAGATATAGTGGAACAAGTTCTTCATGAAAATTGTCCCAATCTCACAAATGGACCCAGCGTTCATGTACTAGAGGCCGAACAGTCTCCACCCAAGATTATAGATTCCAGAAAAACATCAAGGCACCTGATAGTCAAATTGAGGAATCATAATTGTGGATATAATCTCTTGAAAGCCACTAGGAAAAAGAGGTTCCTTACATACAGAGGAAAGCCCATCAGAATAACGTCAGACCTGTCCACAGAGACCTGGCAAGCCAGAAAGGGCTGGAAAGATATATTCAGGGCAGTAAATGAGAAGAACATGCAGCTAAGAATACTTTATCCAGCAAGACTGACATTCAAAATGGATGGAGAGATAAGAGTTTCCAAGACCAGCAAGGCTTAAAAGACTATGCAACCACCAAGCCAATGTTGCAGGAAATATTAAGGGGGTTCTATAAAAGAAGAAAAATCCTAAGAATAGCACTGAACAGAAATATAGAGACAATCTACAGAAAGAAAGACTTCAAAGGTAACACGATGTCAATAAAAACATATCTCTCAATAATCACTCACAATGTGAATGGCATAATTGCACCCATTAAATGACACAGGGTTGCAGATTGGATAAAACGACAGGACCCATCCATATGTTGTCTACAAGACACCCATTTTGAACCTAAAGATACACCCAGACTGAAAGTGAAGGGTTGAAGCATCTTTCATGCCAATGGGCCTCAAAAGAAGGCCGGGGTAGGGATTCTCATATCAGACAAATTAGATTTTAAACTAAAGACTGTAGTCAGAGATACAGAAGGACACTACAACATTCTTAAAGGGACTATCCACCAAGATGATCTGACAATTGTAAATACCTATGCCCCCAATATGGGAGCAGCCAATTACATAAGAAAACTGTTAATCAAGATAAAGAGTCATATTCATATGAATACATTAATAGTAAGAGATCTTAACATGCCTCTCTCAGAAATAGACAGATCATCGAAGCAGAAAATCAATAAAGAAACAAGAGCATTGAATGACACATTGGACCAGATGGACCTCATAGATATATACAGGTCATTCCACCTTAAACAACAGAATACTCATTCATCTCAAGTGCACATGGAACCTTCTCAAGAAAAGACCATATACTGGGTCACAAATCAGGACTCAACCGATACCAAAAGACTGAGATTATTCCCTGCACATTCTCAGATCAAAATGTTTTGAAACTGGAGCTCAATCACAAGGAAAAGTTCAGAAGGAACTAAAAACCTGGAAGCTAAAGACCACCTTGCTTAAGAATGCTTGGATCAACCAGGAGATCAAAGAAGAACTGAAACAATTCATGGAAACCAATGAGAATGAAGACACTTCGGTCCAAAACCTATGGGATACAGCAAAGGTGGTACTAAGGGGGAAATACATAGCCATCCAAGCCTCCCTCAAAAAAAATTGAAAAATCCAGAACACACCAGCTGACTCTACACCTTAAAGAACTGGAGAATCAACAACAAATCAAACCAACTCCACACATAAGAAGGGAAATAATCAAGATTAGAGCAGAGATCAATGAGGTAGAAACCAGAGAAACAGTAGAACATATCAATGAAACTAGAAGCTGGTTTTTTGAAAGAACCAATAAGATCGATAAATGATTGGCTACACTAATCCAAAAGAAAAGAGAAAGCCTAAATTCATAAAATTATGAATGAAAAGGGAGAGATCACAACTAACACCAAGGAAGTAGAAACAATCATTGGAAGTTATTATCAACAGTTATATGCCAATAAGCTAAGCAACCTAGATGAAATGGATGTGTTCCTGGAAAACTATAAACTCCCAAAACTAAACCAGGGAGAAATTGACAACCTGAATAGACCAATATCTAGTAATGAGATTGAAGCAGTGATCAAAAACCTCCCAAAAAACAAGAGTCCAGGACCTGATGGATTCCCTGGGGAATTCTACCAAACTTTCAAAGAAGAAATAACACTTATTCTCCTGAAGCTGTTTCAAAAAATTGAAGCAGAAGGAAAATTTCCAGACTCTTTCTATGAAGCCAGCATTACCTTGATCCCCAAACCAGGCAAAGACCCTACCAAAAAGGAGAATTTCAGACCAATATCACTGATGAATATGGATGCTAACATTCTCAAACAAGATCCTAGCAAACAGGATTCAAGAGCACATTAAAAAGATTATCCACCATGACCAGGTGGGATTCATCCCTGGGTTACAAGGATGGTTCAACATTCGCAAATCAATCAATGTGATAGAACAAATCAATATGAGAAGAGAGAAGAAGCACATGGTCCTCTCAATGGATGCAGAAAAAGGATTTGACAAAATCCAGCATCTGTTCCTGATTAAAATGCTTCAAAGTGTAGGGATAGAGGCAACATTCCTGAACTTCATAAAATCTATCTATGATAGACACACAGCAAATATCATCCTCAATGGGAAAAAGCTTGCAGCCTTTACATTGAGATCAGGAACAGGACAAGGATGCCCACTCTCATCACTCTTGTTCAACATAGTATTAGAAGTCTTAGCAACAGCAATCAGATAACAGAGAGAAATAAAAGATATCCAAATTGTCAGTGAAGAAGTCAAACTCTCTCTCTTTACAGATGACATGATTCTTTATATGGAAAACCCAAAAGACTCCACCCCCAAACTACTAGAACTCATACAACAATTCTGCAATGTGGCAGGACACAAAGTCAATGTACAGAAATCAGTGGCTGTCTTATACACTAACAATGAAAATACAGAAAGGGAAATTAGAGAATCGATTTCATTTACTATAGCACCAAGAACCATAAGATACTTGGGAATAAACATAACCAAAGAGGTAAAGGATCTGTACTCGAGGAACTATAGAACACCCATGAAAGAAACTGAAGAAGACTCAAAAAGATGGAAGACCTTTCCATGCTCTTGGATCAGAAGAATAAACATTGTTAAGATGTCTATACTGCCTAGAGCAATCTATACTTTTAATGCCATTCTGATCAAAATTCCACCTGTATTTTTCAAAGAGCTGGAGCAAATAATCCTAAAATTTGTATGGAATCAGAAGAGACCCTGAATCGCTAAGGAAATGTTGAAAAACAAAAATAAAACTGGCGGCATCACGTTACCTGATTTCAAGCTTTACTACAAAGCTGTGATCACCAAGACAGCATGGTACTGGCATAAAAACAGACACATAGACCAGTGGAACAGAGTAGAGAGCCTAGATATGGACCCGCAACTCTATGGTCAAATAATCTTCGACAAAACAGGAAAAAATATACAGTGGAAAAAAGACAGTCTTTTCAATAAATGGTGCTGGGAAAACTGGGCAGCTATATGTAGAAGAATGAAACTCGACCATTCTCTTACACCGTACACAAAGATAAACTCAAAATGGATAAAAGACCTCAACATGAGCCAGGAATCTATCAGAATCCTAGAGGAGATCATAGGCAGTAACCTCTTCGATATCACCCACAGCAACTTCTTTCAAGATATGTCTCCAAAGGCAAAGGAAACAAAAGTGAAAATGAACTTTTGGGACTTCATCAAGATCAAAAGCTTCTGCACAGCCAAGGAAACAGTCAACAAAACAAAGAGGCAGCCCACGGAATGGGAGAAGATATTTGCAAATGACAGTACAGACAAAAGGTTGATATCCAGGATCTATAAAGAACTCCTCAAACTCAGCACACACAAAACAGACAATCATATCAAAAAATGGGCAGAATATATGAACAGACACTTCTCCAATGAAGACATCAAATGGCTATCAGAGACATGAAAAAATGTTCATCATCACTAGCCATCAGGGTGATTCAAATTAAAACCACAGTGAGATACCACTTTACACCAATTAGAATGGCCAAAATTAGCAAGACAGGAAACAACATGTGTTGGAGGGGATGTGGAGAAAGGGGAACCCTCTTGCGCTGTCGGTGGGAATGTAGGTTGGTGGAGCCACTTTGGAGAACAGTGTGGAGATTCCTCAATAAATTAAAAATAGAGCTTCCCTATGACCCTGAAATTGCACTACTGGGTATTTACCCCAAAGATACAGATGTAGTGAAAAGAAGGGCCATCTGTACCCCAATGTTTATAGCAGCAATGGCCACGGTCGCCAAACTGTGGAAAGAACCAAGATGCCCTTCAACGGACGAATGGATAAGGAAGATGTGGTCCATATACACTATGGAGTATTATGCCTCCATCAGAAAGGATGAATACCCAACTTTTGTAGCAACATGGACGGGACTGGAAGAGATTATGCTGAGTGAAATAAGTCAAGCAGAGAGTCAATTATCATATGGTTTCACTGATTTGTGGAGCATAACAAATAGCATGGAGGACAAGGGGATTTGGAGAGGAGAAGGGAGTTGAGGGAAATTGGAAGGGGAGGTGAACCATGAGAGACTATGGACTCTGAAAAACAATCTGAGGGTTTTGGTGGGGCGGGGTGTGGGAGCTTGGGGGAACCAGGTGGTGGGTATTGGAGAGGGCACAGATTGAATGGAGCACTGGATGTGGTGCAAAAACAATGAATAGTGTTACACTGAAAATACATTTAAAAAATTTAAAAAAAAATCTATCCATTTTACAGCAGGGAGATGAAAACCAATAAAAAAAAAAAAAAGAAAAGAAAAGCTAAGGTGCCAGAATAGTAGGAGGACCCAAGGCACATCTGCTACCTCAAACACAACTAGATAACTATCAAATCATTCTGAATACTTAAGAAATCAACCTGAGTACTGACAGAACAAACTCCACAACTAGAGGGAGAGAAGAGGCTGCATCAAGGAAGGTAGGAAGTTCAATGACTTGGTTTGGAGGAGAAATGTCATTGCACGTCTGTGGAGGGAAGGGAGCCCTGCTTTCAGAGAAAGGCAAGAGAGAGAGGAGCCCCGAGGAAAACACACAAGGAGAACACTTCCCTAAAGCCATTGGTTGGAGAAATGACAGGGTCTGATTTCTTGTGAGTTCTTGCAACTGGCAGAGCTCAAACACTGGAGTTTGTGGACTTGGCTGGGATAAAGAACTGAGGACACTGGAGAGAAGGCAGGCAAACAACCCCATGGCACACAGTGAGATTGGAGAATCCTATGGTGCACTGGGGAGAGACTCTTCCCTCTTCTTGGAGTACTTCTGTGAATGGTGGTATTCACAGAGATGCCTCTCCAGGGACATAAGAGCTGCGGAGCCATTTTGCTCCCTTACCACTCAGTATAAGCAACAGACATACCTGCTGAGGGTTCTCATACTGACATTGGTTGTTTAGCCTGCTTGCTTTAAATCCCATGCCCCTGAATTCTGGCATGACTACCTATCTCTGTCAAACCTGCATCCATCCCTGTGCAGCAAGACCCTCTCCTAGAAGACCAGAGCAGGCCTCTACCACAGGAGTTTTGGAGTCCTAAGGTTTAGAGTTTTAAAAGGCAGCAGGCTTGGTTGGGATAGAGGCCAAAATGCGATACATTGCCCCATGCAGACAAGCAGCCTGGAGACAGCTTAAAAACAGAGATCTGAAAAATGCTTGAGTCATAAAAGGGGAAATTATTCACTCTTCTGGGAGTGCTTACCTGAGAGCTTTAGCCACAGAGACCACTCTCTGGGGACAAAGGAACTGGCTGACACCATTTCCACATACCCACCCCCCAGCATATACCAGGTTTAGTAAGCGGTACAGAGCCTATACTTGATTTAGTTAGTGGTACAGAGCCTACACTTGCCTAACCTGCTTATACCAAGTCTGGCCCTTCTGCACTTTGCCGGTACTGCTTTTTTCAGGCAAGTGTGCCTGAGTCCCAGTGCAGTGCACCCTTTTGCCAGAAGATAGTAGATACCACTGGATGCACTTTGTCTCCCAGACAGAGAGTTCTGCAGGACATCAGTCCTAGTGGAAGTAGCATCAGGTCTCACTTAACAAGCAGACCAGGAAACAACTAGATGAAACTGGCCATACTCTAGCCAAGGTCCAAACACTGCCCACTGCAGGCAAGGAGACTCTGCAGACAAATGACCTGAGGAAAAGAGTAGCCAAAAATACAGCAGCAGATTGACCACAAGGATGGAACGAAGAGAGGAACATAGTGATATAGAAGATAGAATAATGGAAAATACTGATGCTGAACAAAAGAGAAAAAGAATTATGCAACAGGAGAATAGATGTAGGGAACTTAGTAAGTCCATCAAACATAACATTCCTATCATAGGAGTTCCAGAAGAGAGAGAGAAGAGGCAGAAGTTTATTTGAGGATATAATAGCTAAAAACTTGCCTAATCTATGGAAGGAAAGAGATATGCAAATCCAGGAGGCACAAAGAACTCCCACTGAAATCAACAAAAAGAGGCCAATGCCAAGACATATCGTAGTTAAACTGGCAAAATACAATGATAAAGAAAAAATTCTAAAAGCAGCAGGACTAAAGAAGTGCAAGATATAAAATCAATTTACAGAAATCTATTACATTTATATACACCAATAGTGAAGCAGTAGAAAGAAAAATCAAGGAATCAATACCATTTATAATTAAATTGAAAGCCATAAAATACCCAAGAATAAACCTAACCAAAGAGGTAAAACATCTGTACTCTGAAAACTATAGAACACTCAAGAAAGAAATTGAGAAAGACACAAAGAAATGGAAAAATGTTCCATGCTCATTGGATTGGAAGTACAAATACTGTTAAAATGTCTATATTACCCAAAGCAATCTACACATTCAAAGCAATCCCTATCAAAATAAAATCAATAATCAACCTACACATTCAAAGCAATCCCTATCAAAATAAAATCAACATTTTTTATGGAGTTAGAAGAAATAATCCTAAAATTTGTATGGAATAAAATAAAAAGCCCAAATAGCCAAAGGAATGTTGAAAAAGAAAATTAAAGCTGGTGGTATCAGAATTCTAGACTTGAAGCTATATTACAATGCTGTAATCATTGAGATGGTATGGTCCTGGCACAAAAAACAGACACATAGATCAATGTAACAGAATAGAGACCCCAGAAATGAACTCTCAACTCTATGTTCAACTAATCTTCAACAAATAAGGAAAGAATATCCAATGGAAAAAAGACAGTCTCTTCAATAAATGGTGCTGGGGAAATCGTGCATGTGACAGTCACATGCAGAAGAATGGGACTGGATCACTTTCTTACACAATACACAAGAATAAACTCAAAATTGATGAAAGACTTAAATGTGAGGAAGAAATCCATCAAAATCCTTGAAGAGAACACAGGCAGCAATCTCTGACCTCAGCCACAGCAACTTCTGGCTAGACATATCTCCAAAAGGATGGGAAACAAAGGCAAAAATGAACCATTGGGATTTCATCAAGATGAAAAGTTTTTGTAGACAAAAGAAAGAGTTGACAAAATCAAAAGACAACAGACAGAATGGGAGAAGGTATTTGCAAATGTCTTATCAGATAAAGGGCTGGTATCCAAAATTTATAAAGAACTTACAAACTCAACACTCAAATCAAAGAACAAATAATCCAGTCAAGAAATGGGCAGAAGACATGAACAGACATTTCTCCAAAAAAAGACACAGATGACCAACAGACACATGAAAAAATTCTCAACATCACTCAGCATCAGAAAAATAGAAATCAAAACCACAATGAGATAACACCTCACACCAGTCAGAATGGCTAAAATTAACAAGTCAGGAAACAACATGTTGGGGAGGATGTAGAGAAAGGGGAACCCTCATACACTGCTGGTGGGAATGCAAGCTGGTAGAGCCACTCTGGAAAACAGTATGGAGGTTCTTCAAAAAGTTAAAAGTAGAGCTACACTGCCCTACTAGGTATTTACCCCAAAGACCCAAATGTAGTGATCTGTACCTGTATCCTGTATGCCAATGTTTATAGCAACAATGTCTATAATAGCCAAACTATGGAAAGAGCCCAGATGTCTACTGATAGATGGATAAAGAAGAGTTGGTACACACACACACACACACACACACACGCACACAGGAATATTAGTCAGCCATAAAAAATGAAATCTTGCCATTTCTAACAATGTAGATAGAACTAGAGTGTACTATGCTAAGTGAAATAAGTCAATCAGAGAAAGACAATTATCATATGATTTCACTCATATGTGGAATTTAAGAAACAAAACAGAGGAGCATAGAGGAAGGGAGGAAAAAAAAATAAGACAAAATCAGAGAAGGAGACAATCCAAAAGAGGCTCTTAACCATAGGAAAGAAACTGAGGATTGCTGGAAGGGAAGGAGGTGGGGGATGGGATAAAAAGGTACTAGGCATTAAAGAGGGCATGTGATGAATGAGCACTGGGTGTTATATACAACTGATCAATCACTGAATTCTACCTCTGAAACTAAAAATACACTATATGTTAATTAACTGTATGTAAATAATAAAAAAGATAGCCTATACATAAAATGTGGAGGAAGGAGCAAGAAAGGAACTTTAAAAAAAATGTGTTTGAAGTTAAATGACCATTAAATTAATATAGACAGTTATATACTTAGGAAGTTGTTATGAATCTCATGCAAGCAACAAACCCAAAACCTATAGTACATGCACAAAAAAATAAAGAGAAAAAAGCCAAACATAACACTACAGAAACTCACTAATCACAAAGAGAGCTAGAGAAGAAAATGAATATAGTAGAACTACAAAACAACCAGAACACAAATAACAAATTAATAATTATTTTAAATGTAAATACCTCAAATGCTCCAATCAAAAGACATAGGATGACAAAGTGAATAAAAAAGTAAGACCCATCTGTGTGCTGCCTACAACAGACTCACCTCAGACCTAAAGACACAGACAGACTGAAAATGAAAGGATGGAAAGATATTTACCATGCTAATGGAAGCCAAAGATAAAAATAAAGCTGGAGTAGCAATACTTAGATCAGACAAAACAGACTTAAAATAACACTAAGAGAGAAAGAAGAACAATATATAAATAAAAGGATCAATCCAAATAGAGGATAGAAAAATTGTAAATATCTATGAACCCAACATTGGAGCACCTACATACATAAAACAAATATTAACAAACAGAGAGAAATTGATGGTAATACAATAATAGTAGGGGACTTTAACACTCATTTACATCAATGGATAAATCATCCAAGCAGAAACTCAAGAAGTAAGCAGTGGCTTTGAATGAAACATTAGAAAAGATGTACATAACAGATATATACAGAACATTCCATCCCAATACAACAAACTACACATTCTTTTTAAATGTACACGTATCATTTTCCAGAATAGATAACATGTTAGTCACAAGACAAACCTCAATAAAAATAGGACTATTGATATCATACCATGAATCTTTTCTAATCACAATGGTATGAAGCTAAAAATAAATCACTAGAAAAAAAAAATGGAAAAAAAATGATACTAAACAATCAATGGACCAATAAACAATCAAAGAAGAAATAAAAGAAATACATGGAGGCAAATGAAAACACAGTGCTCCAAAAACTCTGGGACACAGTAAAAGAAGTTCTAAGAAGGAAATAAATATGCATACAGCCCTACCTCAAAAAAAAAAAAAAAAAGATAAAGCTCAAATAAGTAATCTAAATTTACACTTAAAGAAGAAGAACAATCAAAGTCCAAGGTGAATACAAGGAAGGAAAAAAAGAAAAAAAAACAAAACAGAAAACAAAACAAAACAATGAACCCAAGAGCTGGTTCTTTGAAAAAATAAACAAAATTGAAAAATCAATAAACCTTTAGCCAGACTCAGCCACAAAAGATAGAAAGAGCCTAAATAAATAAAATCAGAAATGAGAGGAAAGAAGGAACAACTGACATCACAAAAATAAAAGGATTATAAGAGAATACTTCGAAATATTTTATGCCAATAAATTGGACAACCTGGAAGAAATGGATAAATTCCTTGTAACATATAAATTACCAAAACTGAAACAGGAATAGAAAACTTGAAAAGACTGATAAACAGCAAAGAAATTTAATCAGTAATCAAAAATCTCCCAACAAACAAAAGTTCAGGGCCAGATGGCTTCACAGGAAAATTCTACCAAACACATAAAGAAGAGTGAATACCTATCCTCCTTAAACTATTCCAAAAAATGGAAAGAAAGGAAACCTTCCAAATACATTCTATGATGCCAGCACTATATCGAAACCAGGCATATACCACAGTTGTAGTGTATGGTGACTATCATAATATTAATTAATTAATAATAAACAAATAAATGAACAATTAAAAAAAGAAAATTAAGGCCAATATGTCTGATAAACATATATGCAAAAATCCTAAAAAATATTGGCAAATCAAATCCAACAATACATTGAAAAGATTATTCACCATGATCAAGTGAGATTTATTCTGGGTATGCAAGGATGATTCAATATTCACAAATCAATCAACATGACATACCACATCAACAAAACAAAGGATAAAATCATATGGTCAGCTAAATAGATGCAGAAAAAGCATCTGACAAAACACCACACCCATTCACAATAAAAAATCTTATTAAAGTGTGTTCAGAGGGAAAATACTGCAATAATAAAGCTGTATATAAAAACTCACAGCTAATTATCAATGGTGAAATTGAGCGCTTTTCTTTAAAGATCAGGAACTAGACAAGAATGTCCACTTTATACCACTTTTATTCACCCTAGTACTGGAAATCTTAGTCACAGCAATCATACGAGAAAAAGAAATAAGAGACAATCATAACAGGAAAGAAGTTAAAGTGTCACTATTTGTGGATGACAGATTCAATCAAAAAACGACTAGACGTGGGGCGCCTGGGTGGCTCAGTGGGTTAAGCCTCTGCCTTCGGCTCAGGTCATGATCTCAGGGTCCTGGAATCATTGGGCTCTCTGGTCAGCAGGAAGCCTGCTTCCCCCTCAACCCCCGCCTGCCTCTCTGCCTAATTGTGATCTCTGACTGTCAAAAAAAAAATCTTAAAAAAAAGACTAGAAGTAATAAATGAATTCAGTAAAATTGGAGGATACAACGTTAATATCCAGAAATCAGTAGAGTTTTATACCCTAATAATGAAGTAGCAGAAAGAGAAGTTAAGGAAACAACTCCATTTTCAATTGCACCAAAAACAAAATCCCTAGGAATAAACTTAATCATGGAGGTAAAAGACCTGTACTTTGAAAAATATAAAGTAACAATGAAGGAAATTAAGGACAATACAAATGGAAAGATACTCCATGCTCAAAGTTTGGAGCATTAATATTGTTAAAATGTCCCTACTACCAAAAGAAATCTACAGTCTCAATGCAATCTCTATTGAAATACCAATGACATCTTTCACAAAACCAGAACAAATAATACTAAAATTTGTATGAAACCACAAAAGAGCCTAAGTTGCCAAAGCAATCTTGAGAAAGAAAAACAAAGTTGGAGGCATCACAATTTCAGACTTGAAGATAAACCACAAAGGTGTAATAATCAAAACAATATGGCAACTGTATAAAATTGGACACATAGATCAATGGAACAGGATGGAGAGCCCATAAATAAACTCACACTTATATGGCCAATTAATGTATGACAAAGATTCAAGAATATATAATGAGGAAAAGACAGTCTCTTCAATAAATTGTATTGGGAAAACTGGCCAGTTACACTCAAAAGAATAAAACCGGATCACTTTCTTACACCATATGCAAAAATAATCTCAAAAGGGATTAAAGACCTAAATGTGAGATATGAAACCATAAAACTCTGAAGATAAAATATTGACAGTAATCTCTTGGATGTCAGCCTTAGCAACATATTTATGGATATGTTCTCCTCAGGTAAGGGAAACAAAAGCAAAAATAAACTATTGGGACTACATCAAAATCAAAAAGCTTTTGCATAGGGGTACCTTGGTGGCTCAGTCGGTTAATGTCTGCCTTCAGCTTAGGTTATGATCCCGAGGTCCTGGGATCGAGTCCTGCACTGGGTTCCCTGTTCTGTGGGAAATCTGCTTGTCCCTCTCCCACTCCCCCTGCTTATGTTTCCTCTCTCTGTCAAATAAACAAAATCTTTAAAAAATATGTTAAGCCTTGTTGCCTTAAATTTTTCTTTACAAATTTTAGTTAAAAAATAATATGTTCTCATTGCTTAAAATTTCAAAAAGTGCTTAAGAATGGAAAATAAAAAGTTAAAAGTTTCCCTTTCACCTGATTGCATTAATTTGTTGCATATATTTTCAGACATTTTTCTATGAACATGAAATCATAGACACATGCACACTCCATATATATATAAATATATATATATATATAATCTTTTCATATGTACTTTTTTATATGGATGAGACCATACTGAAGATATTGTTTTGCAGTCTGCCTTCTTTATCTGTCACTCTACTATGGACATCATTTGTACATATTTAGAACCAGCACTTTTGGCAGATGTGTTCTCAAGCTTTGGTTTCTGGCATTTTCCCAATCACTTAAATGTCTCAATAACTGCCTTTTGTGTAAAAAAACATTAAAAATAAAAATAAAACAAGCAAACAAAAAAACAAAACAAAAAGAAACCCAAAATAAAAAAAAAAATTATTTCCCAAGGAAAAGTGTGTTTCAAATAATTAAGAAATTAAGGAATTTGGTTTTTTTTAAATATACTAAAAGAAAGGAAAATTCAATGTGACATGTTGATAATTCAGATAACAAAGCTCAATTCAGATAATAAAACTCTGATAACAAAAACAAAAATTAATCTGGTTCTCTGAGTAGCCTTCTTATCTTTTACTTTTTTAATTTAAATTCAATTAGCCAATACATCATTAGTTTCAGATGTAGTGTTCGATAATTCATCAGTTGCATGTAACACCCTACTTTGCTATGGTAAAAACTCAACATGAGATCTAGCCTCTTAAACTTTAAGTGTACTATTAATAAATATTGTTGACTACAGGTACAATGTACAATAGATCCTTAGGACTTATTCATTTTACTTAACTGAAATTTTTGAGTATCAATTTTTATGATATTTACTATGCAATTTATTAAAAGTCGATGTCCTGATATTTTGATATATATTTACCTTTAAATGCCTATTATTTGTAAAGCAATTTTCAGATAATTATTTTCTAGAAATCTTGTCTTATGGAGTAATATGCTAATTAAAGAAGGGGTTAAACAAGTTAATATTAAATATAGATCTTCATTATCTTCTAGAATTTTTCTTCAGAAGACTCTGCATGGTCTCTAGCTATTAATAAAATATGTGACATACTTCTATTTAGAAATTGATTGCAAAAACATGAACTCTTTAAATCCTAAAAATTTAATCAAACTGATATTATTTGCCACATAGCAGTTATACCAGTATATTAGAAACTTTTAGGGGACAATTGTTATATAAAAGAGGGTGTAATTAAAGGTTAAAACTTATTTCTACTTCAGCAGCAAGTGGGAACAGTTCTACTATCGGGAAGTGAGGTCATTAGTTCAAAAAACATACAAAATGTAAGGTAGGCTGAGTAAACAGCCCTAAAGGAAATGATGAGTTAAAGAACTATATTCCATTGTGTAAGTGTTCTTGGATAAGATAAGTTTAGTAAGAAATTTAGAATTTGCTGAGATTCACCATGGTCTAAGCTGTATTATGTTATTTAAAACTCATTGTGACTGTGGGAGGTAGGTACTATTACCTTGATTTTACAGATGAGGAACTTCAGGCAAAGGGAGTTGAGAAATTTGCCCAAGGTCACCAGAAAGTAAAAGATAGAGCTTATTCATCAAAAACTAATGATTTATTGTATGGTGACTAACATAACATAATAAAAAAATACAGCTTATAATATATACACAGGTCAGTTTCCAAATACTGGAGTATTACTAAAATTTGGATTATAGAAGGCATATGATAAGAGTTTTCAGGAAGATTTTTCAAAGAACTGTGTATAGTGTATATCAGAAGTTGGGAACAGCTTGGAGGTTGCTACAAGTAAAGGGAGCATGTAGTCTAATAATTTATATAAGTCTGTCTTTTTTTAAGGTTTTTTAAAAATTCATTTATATGAGAGAGAGAGCATGAAAGCGGAGAAAGTCAGAGGGAGAAGCAGTTTCCGGTCGAGCTGGGAGCCCCATGTGGGACTCCATCCCGAGACTCTGGGATTATGACCTGAGCCCAAGGCAGTTGCCTAACCAACTGAGTCACCAGGTGCACTACATAATTTTGTCTTTATGTCATTTTTAACCTTTATTGCAGAGAAGGCTAGACACATTTTAATGATGTCAGATAAGGAAATTGTGTTAATTAGAGCATTTGGCTACTTCTAACCAGAAATGCTTGGGTTTTTTTAGGTACATAAACACTGGTTATAAAAGGAAACAGACAAACCTGCTCATATTATGATTTTGAATTGTTGGTTGCATCTTTTTTAGAAGAGTCACTAAAACAAAGTAATGAATCTGGAGAATTTACAGCTCCATTCCTTATTCCTTTCTCTGTATTAAGCAGATTTTTTGATGGTAACTAAAAGCAGCAATGATTTAATGAGATACCCTGCTTATTTTTTCCCTTGTAGTCAGTCATAATGCAATTTCCTTGCTTCTCTTTCATTGCTGGGTTAACGAACAATGAAGTGTTACTTATCATTGCCTTGAAAGTGAAACATTAGGCTTTATTACATGCTTATCATACAATTAAATTGAAAATCCTGCCACAGTGGAAAATAACTAAACCAAGGATATCAGTTCTCACTTTAACAATAAAATGTAACTTTGGGTCACACGGCAAATTCAACTTATTTTCTAAGTTGAAGGGAATGGTGTACATATAGAACACAATTTAAGCTGATTAAAGTCATTAGCTTTGCCTGTGTATCATACTTATTGAACTGAGATAGGAATCCCTATGTGGCTCTGTGAAGTGTATAATAATAATAAACAACACTTACTGAGACTTTATGCATCTACTAAACGATTTATATAATCCCCTTAATTTTTATATAACAACCAATAGGGCAGTTCCTATCATTACCCTCTTTTTATAGATAAAGAAACTGAGAATTAGAGATGTGTGACTTCTTCTCCAGAGCCACACGGTCAGTAAGTGAAAGAATTTAAACCTATGCAAGTACAGCCCCAGAGCCTGTGGTGTTGCCTGAAATACGGAAATGGATTGGATCATCATAACACATCTTCCTGGGTGTCAGTTTTACTAAAGGGCAAGAAATTTTGTCTTACATAAAAACTAATGTCAATAAATTATAGAATACACATCAAATATTGAAAATAAGTTTATAGTTAAAATGTATAGATTTCAAGAGAGTTTCCTGCTTTCGAAGGGTAGCTTCAGGTCATACCTTCAGGCTTGTCAAAGTACAGGTTCCTCTGCCATAAGGGGTACTTAAATGGTAAAATCCTTAGGATGTTTTTCATTTAATTATGGACTGGATACATTGGCACCTCCCAGTGTTTGGTTGTTAACCAAATAAAGCTGTTAGGTATGCTAGAACCAATGAAAACCATCTTGTTTGTTAAATTAGCTTGTTCTAGTATACTTTGTCAGTTCAAGACAACACTCATGTATAAATCAGAGGAACCTGAGGACTAGTGCCCCTAAAGGTACTCACATCATAAAAACAACTACTACCAGAGGAACAGAAAAGTAGCCACAGTTATCACTTAAATAAATCCAGATTAAGCATCTCTGTTCAAGAGTTCATTCATTTTTGTTCACTAAAGATGGCAGAGTAAGAATTTAACACCTGGAATCAAACCATCTGGTTTTACATCTGGGCTCTTCTGATTATAAACCATGTGACCTTGGGCAAGTTATTCACTTAAAATCTTAGTTTTCTCATTAAGGACATTAAGGATGATATGAAGATAGTATGAGGATAATAATGAACCCTTCAATGTGTTCATTAGAATGAAAGAGTAAAAGTAAAGTACTTGATTCAGTGTCTGATACATTGAAAATTATGAAGTTAGCTATTATTTAGTGACAACTATGAGCACTTACTACATAATTCTTAGGATAATTATCCATTATTAGAGGACCTTTCTTTACTCTTTAATCTGCCCCTAAGCCAAAATCATTAACATTGGTAAAAATGACTTTGAATACATAATAATGTTTGTAAATGTGTTGCTTGTAGTGACAAACACTTAAAAACACAGAGAATGTCTATCCAATAGGGAAGGCCTCAGTTTCCCAGTCTATATAAGGATATTGGACTAAAAGATCTCTAAAATCCCTTCCACCTCCAATACTTTGACACAGCTATTAGGTAGGCTTGAGACCACTACTCTAAGCAAAAGGGAAAAAAAGAAAAATCTAAGGCATTTGTTGGGTATTTAAAATTAAGTCACAATGCATAGCACTCTACATTTAATGAACACATTAAAAGTAAAATAAATGTTATTAATACCAAGAACAGAAGTCACTAACACATTGGGAATTATTTTATTATAATTTTAGGTATATGTAGTTAATTGTATACAAATTTTATACTCTTAACCTTTATAATAGAATAAAAATAAATGGCATAAAAATAAACATGAGATATGTTTGAGGTTGAGATAAAGAAGATTATATAATTTAGGATTGTCAGGAAGTTTAAAAGTTCTCAAGAAAGAAAGGAGGCTGTGTATGGTATAAAAATTAAAACAATACTTGGTTTGGAATTTTATATGTGTTCTGCTGATTTTTTTTTTTACCTTTGAAATAACAGAAGATATTCTGTAGGCAGATAATGCCAACCAGGATAAGTGGCTATTTGACCTTAGAACTATCAAGATCTAGTACTATTAGTAATATGAAAAGTAGCAAACAATATTGAATTTTAGTTCTATGTGCCATTCTTAGCCCCATTTTAGAGAGGGAGAACAGAGGTAAGAAAAGTGAGGTAGGGGCACCTGGGTGGCTCAGTGGGTTAAGCCTCTGCCTACCGCTCAGGTCATGATCTCAGGGTCCTGGGATCCAGTCCGGCATCAGACTCCCTGCTGAGCAGGGGAGCCTGCTTCCCCTTCTGCCTCTGGAGCTCCCCCTGCTTGTGCTCTCTCTCCTTCTCTCACTCTGTCAAATAAATAAATGCTTTAAAAAAAAAAAAAAGAAAAAAAAAGTTAGGTAGCTTGCCCACTATCTAATGCAAAAAGCAAAGAGAAAAGAACAGAATTCAAGCCCAGCAATTCTGACCCTAGAACCTACACTAAAAATCAAGTCATAATGTCTTAGTGAAATCAAATGCTAAGACTTGTTAATTATTGGGATTCTCCTCTTTTATACTCTAAGAAAGGGTTTTGTGAATTGTGTGTATGTTGTTTGATATAAAAATGGCCATCAACTCTGAAGAGCTGTGGGATATGTATTTGTTGCACTAAATCAAATTAATTAAATATATATTGGTATTCTGAAAAAAATTTGGCAGAGAACGTCCATTTGGGCTTTTTCTATATTGTCCATATGTAATGCAAAATTTAGAAATAGTTACTGTAATCATATACACATGGATGGATACTGGTCACATTTAAGTTCTTTAAAATTTTCACTCCTTTTTTAGAAGAGTTAAATAAAATGCTCCCACACCTGTAATTAAAAAAAAAATGTTTGGTTTATTTGAATTTTAATGTAAGAATTCTTCAAATAAGTACCATGGGCAAAAGATTTCTGAACACCCTCGTAAAAGTGTTCCTCTGCAATGTGGATTTACATTTTTGAACATGTATGCTATTTTTAAGTTTAAAACTAGCATTAGAACAAATATGCAAATTAGTAACTGATTTTCCTTTTCTGTCATTGCATTAATTGTAACTGCCTTTTCAAAATTAAAAAAAAAGACTTTATTTATTATTTGACAGAGACACAGCTAAAGATGGAACACAAGCAGAGGGAGTGGGAGAGGGAGAAGCAGGCTTTCTGCTGAGCGGGGAGCCTGATACAGGGCTCATCCCAGTACCCCAGCATCATGACCTGAACTGAAGGCAGATGCTTAATGACTGAGCCAACTAGGTGCCCTGTAACTGCCCTTTACAACACCATGAAGTAAGGCTATCATGCTAGAAATGTAAATCACAAATATTTTCTTTAAAACTCAAATGTTATAGCTATATACCATATTCTATTCATTTGTGTGTATCCGTATTTTAGGAATGAGTATTGAATGAGATAATGTTGTTTTGAAACTCACAGTATGAAATAATAACCAATATATGAAATTTGAAACTCACAATATGAAATAATAAACAATTATTTATGACAATTCTGTCTTTTAATCATAATTTACTAACACCTTGAAAATGCTTTCTACACATTGTAGTAAACTGGTTTCTCTTATCACAGGTGAGAAAAACAAAGGAATTATTTATGCTCCTGAATAATGCTAGCTACCATTCCTGTGGCTGGGCTGTAGATAGCCACACGCTGGCAATTCCACAAAAACAGAAAAGCATTTGTGTTTCTTGTTTTGATTTGTCTTCTAGGTTACCAGTGCTGTTATTTTCCTTTTCTCTCAGATATCTGAGAGCAAAAATGAAAGGCCAAGGATGAAGATCCAACTATTTAACTGTCTCCACTATAATTAAATTCTGTTATCCCACAATTTGTTTCTCATTCCCTCCCAAAAATATCTAAGAAATGTTTACAATTTAGGCAATTAAAATAAATACACAATAGAAGAGAATAGAGAGGCCAACACATATATGGACAACTAATTTTTGATGAAGGTACAAAGGTAATTCAGTAGAGAAATGTCCCCAATGCTGGGACAATTTGATACCTAATTTCAATCTATATTTTATACCAGGTACAAAAATAGGTCAGATCTAAATGTGAAATATCAAAGTATAAAACTTCCAAAAAAGCATAGAAGAATATCTTCCTGATTTGGGTTTTTGATCTTGGGCTAGGCAAAGATTTCTTAGAGATGACACCAAAAACATGGTTTATAAAAGAAACAAAGATGATAAATTGGAATGCATCAAAATTACAGACTTCTTTTTTCTGAAAAATAAATCTATGAAAGACACTATTAAGAGGATAAAAAGAAAATCCACAGATTAGGAGAAAATACTTGGAGAATTTACATCTGCTAAGGACATGTATCCACATTATATAACAAATTCTCGAGACTCAATAGTAAGACCAGAACCCAATAGGAAAATGGGCAAAATATGAATAGACAGTTCACCAAAGAAGATATGTGGATGGTAAGTCACTACAAAAAAATCATATAATTATATAATTAAATGCACCCTCAGTCATTAGGGAAATGCAAAGTAAAACCAAAATGAGATACTACTTCATACCTATCAAAATGGCTAAATTTAAAAAGAATGACCATACCAAGTGTTGGTGTTCCTAGCAGGAATGCAAAATTGTACAACCACTTTGGAAAACAGTTAATTCTTAAAAAGTTAAATATACACATAGTATGTGATTCATCAATTTATTTATATAACATCCCAGAAAATGCAAACTAGTCTATACAAACAGAAAACAGATTAGTACTTGCCTAGGTAGGAACAAGAACAGGCATAATGAAACTTTTGGGGGTGATAAAAATTTTCATTATCTTGACTGTGGGTGATGAGTTAACAATATAAAGATTTATTAAAACATCACATTGTGTACTTTATGTACAGTTGTATCTATTGTACTTAAATAAAATTATTTTTAAAAAGAATTAACTTGTGTTTTCAGATAAAATCTGTCTAGATGAATAATAACAACAAAAAAGAAAAAAAGTAACTCCACAAATAAATGAAATTGCAATGCTTGGCGTCTTAAATATCTGTAACAGAGATAATGCTATAGCACTTATTGCATATTACGTATATGTGTTTGTGTGACAGGGCTGGTAGTTGGGATTGTGTATATGTTCATAAGAGGGAAGGTATAAACAGATATTTAAGAGCCATGGTCAGCCTGAATATACCAATAGATTCTGTGTTAAGCATCATCTCATGTACAAGTATGAACATTTGACCCCCAAAAAGAATATCATAAAATAATGAAACAGAGAACATACCACTATGCAAATAAATTAAAGATGGCCTTATGAAGAATAATAAGCATATTATATGCTAGAATACTTACAAAACTATTCACAGTAGAAAATATATAATATAATGAATTAATTAAATGTGTTATATAAAGAAAACACTTATGTTCTTTTAGGAAACTGCCATAATAAAATTAAGTTAACTAATAGACCAAGAAAAGCCACAAAAATGAAAGTACATTACAAGAACCTAAGGTAGCACATACACATCAAAAGTAGAGCACTATAGTTAGAAGCCACCTATAGTCTTTGGCTTGGTAAAAAGGACAACCCAAAAAATCAAAATAGTTCATTAATATCTGTATTTGAGGTTTTTTTACAAGTTTTTTTCTGTTTTTATTCTCCTTGTATCATGCCAAACTTCATTGTTTCATTATGATTAAGTACTAATCCCTGAAAAGTATTGTTTAGGTGACAATTTAAATTGAAATTAGGTAATTTATAATGAAAGCTGTAGTTAAGATGTATTTTCCAATGTTATAAGTCAGAAAGATGTATTTTCTAAAGGAGTCACAGTTGACTTAAATCAAGGCCAAAATTATTTTTCTGTAGGATTTCACCACTGATTAATTTCTTTCTTAATTCAGTGGAAAAGCAGGCAAAGGATATAAATAGGCAATTCTCAAATGGACAACAAAAATATGAAAAGACATCCAATCTTATTGCTAACCGAAGAAATAAAAATACATAATGTTAAGACATTAATTTGGGGATGTTCATTAAAGATGTGAATAGTGATTGCCTCTAAATGTGTTGTTAGTTTTCTTGTTTGGATTTTAATATATTATCTAACTTTTTTCAATGCATATCATTTTCACAAAATATAATGTTATTAAAAAACAGCCAATACCTCATTAGTTTTTTGTAGAAGAGTTAAGGCCAGTGGATCAGAAAACAAAATTTAGAAATGGAACCAAGCAGTTTGGTTAATATGGTAAAGGTGGTATTTCAAATAAGTGTGAGACAGAGAGATTATCAAATAAACAGTATAAAAAATTAGCTAGCTAATAAAAATATATTTTAAAAAATATCTGGGGGCGCTTGGGTGGCTCAGTGGGTTAAAGCCTCTACCTTCGGCTCAGGTCATGATCCCAGGGTCCTGGGATCGAGCCCCACATCGGGCTCTCTGCTTGGCGGGAAGCCTGCTTCCTCCTCTCTCTCTGCCTGCCTCTCTGCCTACTTGTGATCTCCATCTCTCAAATAAATAAATAAAATCTTTAAAAATATAATTTGAAAAAAATAAAAAATATCTGAATCCTTAACTCATTACTTACTCCAAAACACTAATTCCTGATGGTAGAAAATTTAACATGTAAATGAAACCACCATATCAAAATATAAGAGCATTCATTACAAAAAGGATATCTATCATTTCAAATGAAAATAATAAGTTGCAGAATAATATTCACGGCATAACCCCACTGATTTAAATAATTGTTTCCATAGTATATGTTTTGACTAAAATTATGAAATGAAAGAATATAAACTCAGTCAAGTTTTATTCATCATTATACTACCATCCTCTACCACATGTGCCTGACACATGGAAGGCACAAAGGCATATTAATTAAATTATTAGATAAATGAACTCTTATGCATTGTTGGTGGAACTATAAATTGTGATAACTTTTCTGGGGAGAAGTTTGGCACTATGTGTCAAAGAATTAAATGAACACACAATTTTTTCCAACACTCCTATTTCTAGGAATTCATCTTATGATTAATCTTCACAAATCCACATAGTGGGTATCCAGAGCTAATTTTTTTTAACAGGAAAAAAAAAGCATATGCTAGTGGAAAAATGGTGTGGAAAGGAGCTGCTCTACAACAGTAATCTAGTTAAATATGTTAAGTCAAATATTCCCATGGAATATGCATCTATTTTAAAATTAGATGTTGATCATGTACCATGTAAATATAGCCACAACTGATAAATGAGCAGATTACAAAACATAATGTGTTTTATATCGATAACAGTGTATATAAATAGGCAGGTGTGCCGCTGTACAAAGACATTTCTAGAAGGAAATTCATCAAAATGCTAGCAATGGTTATCATTTGATTGTTAATATTATATATTTTTACCATCATTGGAATTTTCTCTATGTTTTTTCTTTCCAATGTTTATATACCTTGAAAATTAGAAATAATAAAAGTAAATTTATTTCCAAAATTGAAAAGTGTTCCTTAACTTTTTAAAAATATATGACTAAATGACAAAGCATAAATTCTATAATAAAAAGGTAACACAAAGATTAATCTAAAGTTTAATATTTTTACTCATTTGAAGTGATAATTCATGTTTTATATTTTAATTTACTACTTGTAGTCTATGAACAGATTTAGACACTGAATGTGATTTATTAGGTTATTTTCTACATTAGTATATCAAATCACCCAAATATGGTTTTTTTTTTCTTCCACAGAAATATCAGGCTATCTTCCAACTAAGTCTTTAAAAGACTGTAATATATCCTGTGAATTTTTATCCAAATACAGATAGGTAATTCTTGTCATTCATAAAAATGGGCTAAATATATTTCTTACCTTTAATGAAAAGTAAACACTGGTCTTTTGGATTGTACCAATGGAGGTGTTCTGTAGCAGAAATGAATCCTGTAAATAAAAATAACAGATACCTGTTTTTAATCTTCATTTTACAAAAGTTTATTCACATATCACTGGATTTGTAAATCATACGTTAGTGTGGCTGGAATTTTACAATGTTAGAAGAAAACTGGTGGCAGTTGACGTTGTAAAGTATACCCTGACAGAGGATGCACTTTTCATCAGCCCAAATTCCCCCTCCCATCTGGCTGTTCATGGAATTGAAAACTGCTGCTCAGAAATATAGAGAAAACCGTCTGCTTTTAAATAATATTACCTAACTTTTGAATGCCCTTGTATTTCATCTACAAGGTTCTTGCAAGCATTGAGAACAGCTAGTGGCAAGTCAGTAGCAAGGTTGGGGTATATCATATGCCAGTTTAAAAAGAAAAATATAGCAAAAATGGTGTAACTGACTCACGGCAACATGGGTTCACAAACCTTGTAGATGGATATAAACCAGGCTTGCCAAACACCACAGATAGTACTTATTAAAACTGATACGTGGACACATTATGCCTGCTTTCTAGCCCCTTCCCCCTTTGCCAGTAAATGACTCCCTTTTTTTTTTTTTTCTCCAGTGTAAACATACACGCCCAACGGTATTTAGATAAAGAGATTTTTTGGAAAAAATCATAGTCACACTACCCAATGATGCCATTTGGAGTATTTTCATCCAATTTTTTAAAAACAGATTTTTGTCAAAAGGATTCTGACAAACCAAACGGGATTTCAGGATGAGATGATGGGAGAAGGATACCCCTCTTCCCTTGTTAGGAACGATGGCTATTATTTTTACCTCATATCTAAGCTTGTTTTTGAATTATATAACTCTAAAGACAGAATTTTGAGGGGAAATAAACGTCTTCCAAGGGTGTGTGCCTCAGCTACCAAGGAGCATCTGGGAAGGTGGGAGGGGCCTGAAGGGCGGCGGGTGCTTTTGGTTTTTCATTAGGCTTAGCGATTGTCAATCAAGCTTGCCCAGCAAATGAGGCGCGAGCTAACGGCACACTGGGAACTAAAATAAGGGCAGTTCCGACTGCAAGGGGTGGGGGCTTGAGATCTAAAGCCTGGAGAGATCTTGGGGTCTTACACTGCGCCATTAGGCTGCGGCACGCGTTGGTTGGACGCAGGTACAGTGAGAGGCCCTGCCGCCGCCGCTCTCGCCCAGGCCTCGATTGCCGCTTCCACCTCTGCGCGATCGCGGCAGCCCAGCCCAGCCCAGCCCAGCCCAGCCCAACCCAGCCCCGCCCTGCGCTACTGCTACCTTCGCCGCTGCAACTTCCTCAGCCCCGGCCTCCGCCACTACCCAAGCATCCGTGAGTCATTTTCTGCCAGTCTCCGAGCGCGCGGTTTCAGTGGTAGTCACCACATTAAGAGGTTTCCAGGTTGCAAAATGGCAGAAGCGGATCTTAACATGGTCTCAGAACCAGCCGCCCAAGGGGTTGCTGAAGAGAAGATGGCTAGCTCGTCTAGTGATTCTGGGGAAGAATCTGACAGCAGTAGCTCTAGCAGCAGCACTAGTTGCAGCAGCAGCAGCAGCAGTAGCCGCAGCCGCTTATATAGAAAAAAGAGGGTATCTGAACCTTCCAGAAGAGCACGGCGGTCTCCGTTGGGTAAAAGTTTCGTGGATCGGCTGCCTCAAGCAGTTAGAAATCGTGTGCAGGCGCTCAGAAATATTCAAGATGAATGTGACAAGGTAGACATCCTGTTTTTAGAGGCAATTCACGATCTCGAAAGAAAATATGCCGAACTCAATAAGCCTCTGTACGATCGGCGATTTCAAATAATCAATGCAGAATATGAACCTGCAGAAGAAGAATATGAATGGAATTCAGAGGATGAGGCGTTCAGCAGTGACGAGGAGGTGCAGGAAGACATTAGTGAAATGCCTGCCTTAGAGGGTGACGGAGAAGATGTTGACCTTAAAGAAAAACCTGAGGTAAGCGCTGAAGAAAAAGAGGTTCGAAAAGAAATTCCTGAGGCAAAGGCTGAAGAAAATGCAGAGTCTAAAGATTTTCTGGGGGTAAAGCCTGAAATGAAAGAAGAGCCTAAGGCAGAAGATAAAGAACAGCCTAAAGTAGCCGTGGCTAAAGCAAAGGCTGCTGGAATAGAGGCTCCTAAAAGAATTCCTGAGGTCAGGCCCAAAGAAAGAGCGAATCTTAAAAGAGCTCATAAAGGAAAGCCTAAAAAAGAAGATCCTAAAGGCATTCCTGACTACTGGCTGACTGTTTTAAAGAATGTTGACAAGCTTGGGCCCATGATTCAGAAGTATGATGCCCCTATTTTGAAATTCTTGTCAGATATTAGCCTAAAGTTCTCGAAACCTGGCCAGCCTATAAGCTACACGTTTGAATTTTATTTTCTACCCAATCCATACTTCAGAAATGAGATGCTGACCAAGACATATATAATAAAATCAAAACCAGATCACAATGATCCCTTCTTCTCTTGGGGATGGGAAATCCAAGATTGCAGAGGCTGTAAGATAGACTGGAAAAGAGGAAAGGATGTTACCGTGACAACCACCCAGAGTCGCACAACGGCAACTGGAGAAATTGAAATTCAGCCAAGAGTGGTTCCTAATGCATCATTCTTCAATTTCTTTAGCCCTCCTGAGATTCCTAAGATTGGAAAGCTGGAACCACGAGAAGATGCTATACTGGGTGAGGACTTTGAAATTGGTCAAATTTTACATGATAATGTCATCCTGAAATCAATCTATTACTATACAGGAGAAGTCAAAGGTACCTATGATGATGGTAAAGGTTATGGAAACAGAAAATATCGAAAATAAAAAAAGAGGCTGCCTGAAAGAATTTTCAAGCCTCTCAAAACGTCAAGCAGCAGTGAATCAGGTTTATATAGCCTCAGGCAAAATGGGAGGACTGCTGTATAACCTCAACACTAGCATTTCTTACAGTCTTGTGTTTTCATATTTTCTTGGTAGTCTAAAAAATTGTCTTTCAGTATCCAAGTATCAGTATCTAGCCTGTTGCAGGGTAATATTCTTCAAAATATGTAAATGCTGTCAGTTACCTAAAGCATGCTCCTTTGGTGCTATAGAGTTTTGTTTTTGCAAAGTCCTTTAGTTATGTTCCTATTAGAATGTAGCTGTGAAAACTGTCATGTCAATTGAGACAAATATTTGCTTAAAAAAAAAAAGAGTCCTGAAATACCAATGCAAGTGTTTTTTTTTCTTTTCCCAGCCCAGAAAACTAAACGTTTAAATCTGCTTGCACTAGCTGTGCCTTCATTACTTTGCTATAGATATACAGTACTTACATTAACTAGAACAGCTGAACCATGAAATTTGACTGCTTGAAAAAAGATTAGCATAAATTTAAGAATGTCCATCATTCTTATGGTACTATGGCGTTTATTTGTGTGACATAGTGGTCTATAAATAAATACTAACAAAGTTATTGTTTACCACTGAAGGGTTAATATGACAGTATTTTTTAAAAGTTTCCTCATCTTATACTGTGTAATTGTAAACTAAAGTTACTAACCACATTTTCTTTGTAATATGTTGTATTTTTTCTTTCACTGAGATGATCACTTTATATCATTTGATATTTTTTTCATGTTGTTCTATTGCATCCTAAAATAAATGCCAAATAAAGTGTATCATGCCATAAAAATCTAACATTTTTCCTAATTATAAAAAATGTGGGTCTTCTAGAAAAAGTAGAAAATACTGAAGAAAAGGAAATTTAAAAAGAATATATAACTATTATTAACATTCTGATATGTTTCCCAGATCTTTGCTCTTCTTTGCATAATACACATTCGAGTGATTGGAGAGAAAGAGAACAGGGGAGGAAGGCTAAGGGAGAGGAGAAGGGGGGAGAGAGGAGGAAGTAAAAGAAGGAAAAAGGAGAGGAGGAAGGTGAGAAGGAGGATGGAAGGAGAGTGGGTGGAAGGGAGGGGGAAGGGAAAGAGAGTAGGGGAGGAAGGGAAAGGAAGGAGGGTGGGGAGTGGAAGGGATAGGAGGGAGTGGGGATAGGCAGAAGGGGGAAGAGGTAAGTAGCACCTCACCCAGAAAGGACATCTGTATAAGCTGTTGCTTTCACTTCCAAGAGTAGGATGGGTAAATGACATACACCCCCAGATGTGGCATTTTTTTTTTAATAGATGGCAACAGACTTTCACCTCTTCAGACCTTGCAGCTAGTTACAGGGTAATGAGATCCTGAGATTTTGGGGTTGAGGCTCCTTAAAAACTCAGCTTACCAGAGAGGTTTGCACAGGGCAGAAAGGCACAAGCACAACAAATAGTAAAATAGGCTTTTTAAATATAATTTTATTTTTTTTCAGTGTTCCAAAATTCCTTGTTTATGCACCACACCCAGTGCTCCATGCAATATGTGCCCTCCTTAATACCCACCTCCAGGCTCACCCAACTCCCCACACCTCTACCCTCCAAAACCCTCAGTTTGTTTCTCAGAGCCCACAGTTTCTTATTGTTTGTGAGAGTCAAGTAGTATTTTATTTCACATTTGCTGTTTCCCCGTCCATGTACATTTTCCTTCAAAACCTGAAGGAAAGAGCTGTGACAGGAGGATTTGGGGAATTCTGGGTCTCTAGGTATAAAATTACCTGAAAATCTTTCCAAATCCCATCATATAGTTTAATACCTTGCTTTTATCCCTGCCTAGCCTCATATCTATAAATGTAGAAAAATTACAATCCATAACACTGTATTTAACCAATCATATATGTTTAGATATTTAGGTTGCTAGGATTTATACAAAATCAGGAAGCAAATTAATTGCTTTTAGCAACACCACTGCAATTTTGAGTTTCTTTCTTTTAGTTCTGAGATATCCGTATCCATCAAGAAAGGGTATGGTAACAGATTTACTTATATACCAGGGCCAAAGTGAAGACTATAATAAATATGGTGTACCTGGATCTCTACTGCAGAGTTTCCCAAATTGGAGGTATACTGTGCTTGCCAGATAACACAGCAGAGCCCTTACAACTTCTACATGGAATGTAAAACCTTTATCGCATCTCAGAACACTTACTGAAGTATTTAGACCCTTCCCACTCTGTATTTTCCAATATTAAAGGAACACATCTCAGAATATTTGCGGAATATGTAGAATATATTCTATATATTCTACAGCGGAAATGTAGACTATAAAAATCATTCAGAAACACGCTGCAGGAAGATAACCTGTTGATTGGTGTACTTCCTCCCAGTCTGTCTCTTAATGAGGTTTTATCACAACTTCTTGGCTCAAATCTAAAGGTTAATTCAAGTTGGGCAGATGTAAAGTGAAGTGAAAAGGCAGCTTATTGGTATTTTTACCTTTACTGTTTAGGACACAGGTGGCAGGGTAAGGGAAAGGGAGCGGCAGGGTAGGTGCCAAAGATGTTTACATCAGTAAGGCTAGAATTCCGGAAATGCAAGCTGTCTGCGGTTGGTGCTTCTACCACCCTGGCTAGTGAAACTGGCTAGAGCAGAGCAATCTTTGGGCTTGCACATTCGCTGGTCTACCGATTTGTCCATCATACTTATCCAGCCAATGACTAATGCCAGAAGGAGGAGCTGCCTGGGCTTGAAACTCAGGAACGGAGTGCAGAGGCAGAAGAGCTTTTACTCAGTCTTCTGCGACTTCTTTCTGGCGCGCTGTTTTCCTTTTCCTGTGATTCAAGGCGGAAACAAGCTACCTCCTTTCCTGCTCCCAACCGGACCAAGGAGGACTCCTCCTCCCCTTTCTCATCCCCTTCTTCTCCTCCTGACTGACTAAGCAATAGTAAGGACTGCCGAAGAGATAATGGAAGAAACTCTCCATCTAAGTGGACAAAGTGACTGTACGATTAGTCAAAATGATGCAAATTACCCCTTATGTCTGAGTCTAGCGATACTGGTGCCCCCCTAATAAAAAACCTAAGGGGCCATGCGATAAGTTAGAAGCCAAATTTAAAAAGGAATTGCAAAAAAAAATAAATGAAACAAGATGGGTTCAGACAAAACATAAGAAACTCTTAATCTCACAAAACAAACTGAGGTTTGTTTCTGGGGGGGGGTCGGGAGAGGGTGGTGGGGTTATGGACATTGGGGAGGGTATGTGCTATGGTGAGTGCTGCGAAGTGTGTAAAGCTGGCGATTCACAGACCTGTACCACTGGGGCTAATAATACATTATATGTTTATAAAAGAATAAAAAAACAAATTAAAAAAAAAGAATTGCAGCCTCTTGGAAAAAAAGTATAAATCCTCACTTGATGAGGTAGGCATTTGTGCACACCAGCACATGTATTAATTAGGACAACGGGCCGTGTAATAATTTCAATACGCTTATGGATTACTTCAAATGTTGTTTTGTGCTTTTTGTAGAGTACATTTTTTAAAAATTAAAGTGAAATATTTAATTATTAAATGCATAGCATTTAGAAGTATACTTTTCTTCAAGAGATGCAGAACATAAATTTTCTAGAGCATCTTTGCTTATTTCTATGTAGTTTAGTCCTTACGATTTGTGTGTGTGTGTGTGTGTGTGTGTGTGTGTGTGTGATACAGCTTTTAGAGAGTGGGAAAATTATTAGAACTCTTCGCTGAAGCAAATATTTACTTGCAGCAAAAAAAAAAAAAAAAAAAAAAAAAAAGTACTTGGGGAGCCAATCCAAGTGTGTGTTTTGCCTCCAGCTCAGAAGTAGGAGAGTTTAAGCAGCTTGCTCCAGGCGTGCCTTCATTATTGTGCTGTAAAAATGTGTTTTGTTGTGAGATGGTACCTTACAAAATTTTATCGCTTGAATAAAGTAGCATAGAGTTAAGAACTTTCAAGAACACATTAATATCAATTCTCCTAGATGACTTTTTTAAATTTTTGTGTGACACATAGATTTATAAAGAAAAAATAAACATAATGAAGTTGTTTTTCCTTTGTAGTGCTGATAAAAGCTAGAGTTTGTAAGTGTTTCATTCACCTGTATTCATGAGTTATGTAAGTTAAGGTAATGGAGTATATTTTCTTTCCACTATGCTTCATTGAAAGTTGTCACTTGATCTCTGTTGTATTACATCTTCTGATTATGAAATATGTTCATTACAGAAAGTTTGGAAAGTATACTGAAAAGCATAAAAATTATTTTAAACAATTCGGCCTTCAAAGACAACCACACTTTACATAAAGATGTCTATAGCTTTATTATTATAACTACTATCTCTATCACTTTTCATTTAACATATTTTGTTTTAACATATATAAAGTGGATATGACATAATTTATTGCATCAGCTTCTTATCATGGGTATTTAGGTTAGGGACATCTTTTTCTAATTGGTTAGTAATTGTAAATACTGTCTTTGAATTAAGGAAAAATGTTGCACATATTGAAACATTTTCTCTTTTGATTTTATTCCTTTCTTCCCTGCAGAAGAGTTTTAATGTTAATACAGTCACATTGATCCTTTCTCCCCCTATAATAGATTTTGGGTATTTGACTTAGAAAGACCTTTACACATCAAGATCTTTTCTTTAATTGCCCATGTTTTCTTACAGTACTCTTATAATTTCATTTAATGCCTTAATCCTTCTGGAATAATTTTGATGTAAAGATAGAGGTAGATGTACCACATTTTTTTTCCTCTCAACACAACTCACTAGTTTTTTCAATACCATTTAATGAATATTAAATATCCAATGTAATTAATTGCCACCTTTATTATATAATCCATCACTTCATGTGTTTGGGTCTACTCCTGGTCTGTTCTGTTCAAAATAGTTATTCTTGAGCCAGTATAATCTTTTCAAACAAATCTCTGAAATACATTTTATTATCTGGTAAGAAAAGTTCCTTAAAAAACTTGTTCTTAAGTTTATTTTTTAGATATTTTCGCCTATTTATTCTTCCAGATGAGCTGCAGTATTGCTTTTTTTCGGGCTCCCTCCCTAAAACCTACGGATATTTTGATTGGAGTTTGTTTGAATTTATAGATAAATTTACAGAGAATCAATAATTGTATATTATTCAGCCTTTTTATCCAATGACAAGCTGTGTCTTCCCATTTAATCAAGTCTTTCTTATATCCTTCAGTAAAATTTTAAAGTTTACCTATTAAAATAGACTTCAAAAATATTCAGAACTTGTTCTTTAGTCTCTTCTTCCTTAGTCTGCCTTTTGCTTGTGCCGTTTTGCTTCTTGTTTTTGAATCATCTATACCTTGGTGTTGTCCCTTTCTTTCAGTTTTGAATTAGGGCATCTGTTTCTTGAAGGGTGATGTGTGAAGAGATAGGAAGAAATGAGCTTGAGCATCTCAGAAGCTTCAATTCATGTTTGTCTCATATCATTCTTTCTCTAAATTACTATATCTTCTGCCTGAGGCCATTTCTCTCAATTTATGTTGTTCTCTCCATTGTCAGCTTTAGGATGAACAGTAGGTCAGCGTGACTCAGTGAAATGTCTTGAGTTAGAGGTGTTCTGTGGTGATGTAGTAGTTAATTTCTGTTCAACTGACTGGCCAGCATCTGTAGTTACTTGTTGCTTGTCTTTCTTAAATTGAAGCAATCGCCAGAAAATAAAATATGATATGCTGGTACACTTTTCTTATTTACTTCAGCTCCCTTTTGTTCTGCGTTATGGAGCTTTTCCAAAAAGGGTCACTTTTTGCTGTTTTCACTATCTGCCACAGGCCTAAATTCAGGGCTAAATTAAGGAAATCTGCTGCACATTGCCAGAAACCAGTGAAAGCAAGCATTAACTCATAGCTCTGCATTTTTTTTTTTTGGTTAAAATTTCACTGAAACTGAAAGATATCTTTCCAGTGTGTGTCACTTGTGACTGTGGCTGTTTGTTTGAGTTGAAGATCATTTCTGCCTTTATTTTTTATTCAGATGAATCTGTCGCACATGCAGAATTGAGAACCAGAGAGCAATGTAGAGAAGAATCTCTAAGGAGGGCGTATATAATGTTCTCTAAATGTATTGATCTCAGAAAACCTTTTCTGCAGCATAGCTATTAACTCTCCTAATTGAATGGTGTACCTGAAATACGAGTTTGGTGAATTTGGCTTTGGCTACATATGTAAATTAGCCCATCTTCATTTATTGGTAAAAACATCCCTTGACATTTAAAAAATATATATTAGAATTTTTTTTTTTTTTCTGGAGCACCTGGGTGGTTCAGTGGGTTAAGCCTCTGTCTTTGGCTCAGGTCATAATCTCAGGGTCCTGGGATCAAGCCCCACATCAGGCTCTCTGCTCAGCAAGGAGCCTGCTTCCCTACCACCCCCTCCACCCCCACCCCCACCCCGCCTGCCTCTCTGCCGACTTGTGATCTCTGTCAAATAAGTAAATAAAATCTTAAAAAAAAACTTTTTTGAGACAATTAAAGAACACATAGAGAATTGCAAACATAGTACAGAAAGATCCTATGCATCCTACACCCAGCTGTCCCAAATGGTAACACCTTACATGACTATCTGTAATATAATATCCAAACCAGAAAATTAACATTGGTACAATCTACAGACCTCATTCAGATTTTGTCACATTTTATATGCATTCCTGGATATGTGTGTGCATGTGTGTGTGTGTGTGTGTGTGTGTGTGTGTGTGTGTAGTTCTGTGTAGTTTTATCACATGTACAGATTCATGGAAAAACCCTGTAATCAAGATTCAACTGTTCCATTATCACGAATTAACTCCTTCATACTAATGTTTTCCCTCTTGTACCTAATGTCTAGAAACCAATAATTTGTTTTCAGTATTGAAATGAAAAACAGATAGTTATGTAAATGAAATTATACAGTATGTAACTTTTTGAGATTGACCTATTTTCACTCAGCAAAATAACTTTAACATCCATCCAAGCTATACAAGTATCAATAGGTTGTTCTTTTTACTGCTGAATAGTATTCCAGTATGTTAATAACTGATCTGTGAATATGCTATAGGGGAATAAAACCGGGTGAAAAGCAAACAGGACTGCCAGTGCCCAGAACCTCCCATAGGGATTAAAGAAGGAATTATGAAGTCTTTGTAAAATTTAAAAGTTTAATAGTATCAATAGAAAATGCTTGTGTGATGCTTACTATACACCAGTAAAATATAAATTATTATTTATGTAATTCTTGCTACAGTCTTAAATAGGTACAATTATTATCTATATTTAACAAATGGAAAAACTGTGGTACAAAGAGGTTAAGTAACTTGTCGAAGCTGACACAAACGATAAGTGCCAAAGCCAGGTTTTAAACTTGGCTATCTGCCTTGAGTCCATGTTCTTAACTGCTCTGCTATACCACTCTCTACCATGTTATACCACATAGGAAAACACCTTCCTTGTCCATTCTCAGGACTAGACAAGGGCCCAAGGGAAGCAGTAGATAAAAAATAAATATAACCTGGAGGCAAACAAGTTGTCCATATATAGAGGAAAACTAAGAATTTTGTCTTATCTAACAGTGGTGCACCCTGAATCTGCTTGTAGCTCATGTCTGAGTAACTTTGTCAAGGTTATAGCTTAATTAGCCAACTGAGTAGGGTTTAAGCCCTGGGTGATATCCATCATATTCAGGGGTATGATGAGAACTGGCTTAGTAAATTTATATTTTAATTAAATGCAGGGTGATTTATTACTATTAGAGATTTCTTTTACCTTTCCAATTCCTTATATACTTATCATTCCCTGTCTGTTTTCCTGTAGTCAGCAGCAATAAAGAGCCTTTTAAGCTAATAGATATAAGAAGCAAAAGAAGCTGAAAAGTGATTTACTCTTCAGCATCCTTGATGAGAACCCAAAGGGACATGTATAGGATTTGGGCATTGTAGAGGGTGAAAGCAGAAATTTGAAGTCTGTAATACGCCTGGTTTTGACTTCCACTTTTGTCACTTATTGATTCTGTGATTTTTTCCCACTCATTTAACATTTATTTACTCTATTGTTTTGGCAATGTATTATTATTTTTTATTAACACATAATGTATTATTTGCTTCAGGGGTACAGGTCTGTGAATCATCAATCTTACCCAATTCACAACACTCACTATAGCACATACCCTCCCCAATGTCCATAATCCAGCCACCCTACCCCCCACCCCCGCCAACCCCCAGCAACCCTCAGTTTGTTTCCTGAGATTAAGAGTCTCTTATGAGGGTGCCTGGATGGCTCAGTAGGTTAAGCCTCTGTCTTCAGCTCTGGTCATGATCTCAGGGTCCTGGGATCTAGGCCCGCATCAGGCTCTCTGCTTGGCAGGGAGCCTGCTTCCCCCTCTCTCTCTGTCTCTCTGCCTGCTTGTGATCACTCTCTGTGTCAGATAAATAAAATATTAAAAAAAAGAGTCTCTTATGAGCAATGAATTCTGGAGCACTGAAAAGAAATTTAAAAAATAAATTAAAAAAAAAAGAGTCTCTTATGGTTTTTCTTCCTCTTATGTGAGTTGCTTAACCCCTCTTATTTTTGTTTTTCATATTTATAAACTGGGACTTATTTTCCTACTTCATAGAATTATTGTAAGGCTTACATGAGATATTCTTTATAAAATACTTAACATACTTATTGGCATGCAGTAACCAGTCAAATAATAATTATTATTATTGCTATAATTAGGCTCAGTGAGTTTTAGTTGGAATTCCAGGTAAAATATCATGATATTAAATATTTTATAATCAGTATTCACTCATCTAGGTGTGTCCATCTTCAAGGAAAAAATCATTTTCGTGGATTTCATGTAACTGTTCCTGTTCTTTCTTGGATTTTTCTTCCCTAAATCAGTTCCTGGTAAACATGTACTGCCTGCATCTTTACTGTATCTTCAGTCTTTTAAGATCTTTTTGAATTTTTTATCCATTTCTTTAGATCCAATACTCTACTCAATGTGTTTCCTTACCAAAAGTCTATGACATAAACTCCTTCTTTAGTAATGTTGAATACAACTGGATAATTTCCAGACCCCAGTTGCCCACTTCTATGTAAAATAAGGATTTACAAACTATCTCCAGAATGTTTTCTATACATCTTCTTCCAGTTCTGCCTTGGTTTCTAAAAATGATTTTTTGGTCAGGAAGTTTTTAAGAATTGCTTGCAAAAGTTTAAAGAAACACAAGAGGTGAGAAGTGAAAGGCAATGAACAGCATATTGGATGACATCTACTTAAAAAATTTGCACCACACCCCATAAAAATGAAATTTGAGGAAAGTAAAAAATATTTCATGTAATATTTTCCTTTAATTATAACCACCAATTACAAATTCAGGTAAAATATCATGATGTTAGAGCTGTTGAGATTGGTATTAACTTATACCAGCCTGTCTTGCTTTAAGGAAAAAAAAGTCTCTTTAAATCCCCCAAAAAAGGATTATGGGAATAAGATTCATTACTTATAATTATTTAAGTAGAATTCAAATTTTAATAGAATTCTTCAGTTTTTGGATTAAAAAACAAAACAAGGAAAAGCACCAGGACAAATAAGTCACTTAAAATCTTTTTTTGTTATTATTTTTGGCTGGGTTCATGATGCAAGGAAAACAATTCAACAAATGTAATATACTTTTAAATATTGGAAGAATTGGATTTTCACAACCTATTTACCATGTTAGCAGGTTGCCAATTGTTTGAAATTCCTTTAAGCCAAGCCTGCAGCTGTATTTAATTAGGCTGATGGGTTAGAGAAAGAACATAGCTATTTTTAAAAATCTGCATAGATGAGGGGCCCCTGGGTGGCTCGGTGGGTTAGGCCTCTGCCTTCCTTCGGCTCAGGTCGTGATCTCAGGGTCCTGGGATCAAGTCCTGCATCGGGCTCTCTGCTTATCAGGGAGCCTGCTTCCTCCTCTCTCTGCCTGCCTGTGATTTCTCTCTGTCAAATAAATAAATAAAACCTTTAAAAAAAATCTGTATAGATGATGGGGCTTTAGGAAAATGAATCCTGACATTTTGCAATTGAATCTGTACTAAAGCAAGAATCCCTAAGCAACGCAATCCCTAGTTGATTTTCTAGACAACAGTTTTAGAAATAAGTTAGGTCTCTTCAGATGGGTTTAGGTTTGTTTAGCTTGTGTTATTAAATATTCTCACAGGTATAATAGTGGGGGGAAAAAAACTTTACAAGACCCAACAAAATAAATGCTATACTTTAAACCACATGTTTGAGTAAGTATCATCTCAGTAGTTTGATTTTCATTTTAAGATATTTTCATGAGGAAACAAGAGATCACAAATGGTATTGGCATGCCTCAATTACCACAATATTTATATGTGAAATGAGAATGTTTAGTTGTTTTATTTGATGCAGAAACTTACTTGATATTAAATATGGCTTAGATCTCTATATTTTCTTAATATTTTCAGTAAATAAAAAGTGTTTGCATATAGTAAAGTACAGGTGAGTCAAAGTTTTGTTACTCAGGCTAGATTGACAAATCTCCATCCACCAAAAATGTATTATGTGATATTTTTAAAAATACCAGAATTTGTTGATGTTTAAGATGCTTTAGTTGGGCTGTCTTCTCTATCCAGCAACCTGCTTTGTGAAAGTTGTCCTATGGACACTTTGTATCTAAGGAAAGGTAGAAGAGAGAATACTGAGTGACATTCCTCTCTAATTTTAGGATCTATCTTGATATTCTCTATTTAAAGCCATACTAACAGCATTTATAAGACAATATATATAAGATAAATGAACAAACTGAGGAGAAAACTACTTGTGGAAAAGCTAAATAGGTAAATCAGAAAAATATTTTTGTATGTATATTAATCTTTTGGCTAATAAATATGAAAAACCTCGCATGTACTACTAATAAAAAAGATGACAATTAAAATAACAATGAGATGCTGCTGTTTACCTGTCTTGTTGATAAAATTAAAATTTTAAAGTTCCCATCAGTGTTCTGTAGCGTGAAGAAAATTCCATGTCACATGCACAAGTGGAAAGGTTAATACATATTTTCTGGAGTATTATTTGGCAGTACTTAATAAAAATGTGAAAAATGTGCCTTCTTCTTGACCCAACAAATCTTCAAGAAGTTTATCTTAACTTGAAAATAATCACAAACCAATTATAAGAATGTTCCTTTCAATGTTGCTTATAATACTGAAATCTCAGAAACAAGTTAAATATCTAAAAAGAGGGGATTCAATTTATGTTTTTATTTGTTCCTATAGTTGAATAATATAAAGTATTTAAGATAATAATGTAGATCTATATTGACATTGAAAGATAGCTAAGGTAAATTGTTTAATTAAAATGGTCTCAAAAATATGGAAATGTAGGGTGCCTGGGTGGCTCAGTGGGTTAGGTCTCTGCCTTTGGCTCAGGTCATGATCTCAGGGTCTTGGGATCAAGCCCTGCATTGGGCCCTCTGCTCAGCAGGGAGCCTGCTTTCCCCCTCTCTCTGCCTGTCTCTCTGCCTACTTGTGATCTCTCTCCCTCTGTCAAATAAATAAATAAAATCTTTTTTAAAAATATGGAAATGTATACATATATGTGCAAATTATATATAGTACACAAAAATGTTGATAATAGTTATCTGTGTGTAATGGGGTTTTAGCTAATTTATAGTCATGATTTTTGGGATTCTAAATTTTATATAATGACAAGAATTTAACTATTGTGATCAGAAAAAGTATAGTGGGAGGAATAGGGTTATGTTAGAATTATAGGCAATTGTGTGTAGAGTCAGAAAACATAAAGAATTATGAAGGTGTTATATAGGCACATATTTGAACTACACAGTATTAGAGACTAATTTTTAAAACAATGCATTAGGGCACCTGGGTGGCTCAGTGGGTTAAGCCTCTGCCTTCGGCTCAGGTCATGATCCCAGTGTCCTGGGATCAAGCCCCACATCAGGCTCTCTGCTCAGTGGGGAGCCTGCTTCCTCCTCTCTCTCTGCCTGTCTCTCTGCCTACTTGTGATCTGTCTGTCAAATAAATAAATAAAATCTTAAAAAAAATAAAACAATGTATTAGAGCTGATTGTTAAAGATGATCTACTTTCTCATTTCTTAGATAAGAAATCTTGGGCTCATTGTATCTAAGTACTATCCAAGGTCACACAATAGGTAGTAATAGAAAGTTCACAAATTCATGTTGCTTTCCCTTTCAGTTTTTTTGATAATTAACAATTACTATAAAACTGAAGTTTTTCTAACCTCTTTGACCTTCAATGGTTACTTTTCCCTTTAATACCTAGAAAACCTAATCTCAGCCTTCATTCCCTCAAGGAACTTCAGTAGTCTCTGCTAGTTTCCTTTTCCAAGTATTTCTGAGAAAACTAAAGAATGCTTGGTTATATGTTGCAAACCTGTGTCTGCTGGTCACTTAGTACTTTCTTAGAGCAAGTGCTTCAGACTTTTCCACTGGTCATATTGTGCTGTCTCACAAGCACTTCTCTATGTTGCTGCTACTTACCCAAATCCATGTTACTCTAAAAATTAACACATCACACCAAAAAGAAAACCCCTAAAAGACAAGCTGATGTGTGGCTCTCATGCTTAACAAAATTTTACTGATGATTTGGGAATAGGAGCAGGAAATTACCAGATAGAAAAAGGAAGTTTTAAAAGTAGCTATCAGAGATAGCTATCAGAGATCCATCATCTATGCTCCTGCACAGGGATCTCTTAATGATAGTCCTTCCTGATGCCATATATGTTGTGTCAACTTATTTCCCACTTGGAGAGTCCCCCTGTCCCCTTTCTTCTTTACAGGTCACTAGAGTTCTTATTTTTCTTGGGGATTAAAGAAAAAGGAGTCTCTTCCTCTTCTTGTCAAAGGCCTATTATTTTCCCAATGAGGAAATTGAAAAACTCAGTTCCTTCAAGAGATATTTAGCAGTTGTCACAACTTGTCTAGTCACTATGTTCCAGATAAAACAATTATAATAGCACATTTCTTAGTCCAGATCATTCATATATGTGCGGAGTATGTGAATTTCCTTCTGTGAACCAACAAAATAATTTTTAACTGCAGGTCCTGAAGCATCTTTTCAACTGCCTCTCCTCTCTTTCTCTTTGCTTCAGCTTGTCTTCCATTTTTTCTAGTGTTCTACTTTCTAGCTTTGTCTCTTTCACTCCTCTTTCTCTTTTCACATATTTGCTTGCTATTGGCTTCCTGGACAGATGATTAAGTCAATTTTGGCTTTGATATTTCTTTTCTATTACCTTTTGTTGTTGTTGTTGCTAGTTTAGTGCACTATAATCTGTAAAGATGACTTGGCAGTCTCGGGAAGATTATTTTTAATTTTAAATTGGGTAAGATAAATTCACCAATTAACCTAGTTCTAAAAATCCCAGCTGAGAAAATGACTATCCAACAGAGATTACTGTTTTCATAAGATACAAAATATATTAACAGCAGCACCCTTGGTGGAAAACAATGCCTGAAAAATTTCAAACATCCCCAGTATAGAGATCAGAATAAATTTTAATGTCAAACATAGTTTATACCTTTTTAGCATTCTTCACTTTAAGAATTCAAGTCTCTTGTTAGTAATCGACAAGATTTGTTTTCTGTAGTTGCTAAATCCTTGAGATAAGTCTATAACATTCTATTTTAAATAATACTGAAGTAAAAGGAATCCAGCATTTCTCTTGTTTATTGTCCCTCATTCCCTTCCAGAAGATCATAGAGAAAAAAAAAATCAAGAACATTTCTCCCTTCTCCAATCCTCAAAATATTTTGTTTTTCTCTTCTTTTGAAAATAGCAAGTTTATTGAAATACAATACACAAACATTATAATTTACTTTTAGGATACAATTCAGTGGGTTTTAGTATATTTAGAGTTGTACAACTACCACTACAACCAACATTTTCATCACCACATAAGGAAATTTTATGCCCATTAACAGTCACTCCTTATTTCCCACAGCTCTCCCTACCTCCAGTCCTAGGCAACCATTAATCTACTACTATCGATCTCTATAAATTTGCCTATTCTATATGTTTTATATAAATGGAAAAATATAAAATGTGGCCTTTTATGATTGACTCATTTTAATTTGCATATTTCCAATGTCCATCCATATTGTAGTATGTATCAATACTTCACTCCTTTAAATGGCCAAATAATATTCCATTTTATGGATATACCACTTTGTTTATGTATTCACCCACTAATGATATTTAGGTTGTTTCCACTTTTCAGCTATTATGAATAATGTTACTATGAATATTCATGTGGACATGTTTTTATTTGTTTGGGGCAAATACCAGGAGTAGAATTTCAGGGTCATGTGATAACGCTTAACCTTTTTAGGAAGTGCCAGACTGTTTTCCAAACTGGCTGAACCACTTTATATTTCCACCAGCAAAATGGGAAGGCTCCATTTCTTTATATATTTCCCAGTACTTATCTCTCTTTCTGATTCTAGCCATTTTAGAGGGTGTGAAATGGTATCTCAGTATGGTTTTGATTTGATTTTGATTTTCAATGATATTCTGCCAGATCTAAAAGAAGACATGGAATTACTGATTACTGATTAGTTTTCCAAGATAAAGAAAAATAAAGAATAAAAATCTGCTGTATTTTAATAATAAGCAACATCAATTGTAAACCCAAATATAAATGGTTTTTGCCCTTTTAAAAATACTGCCTCACTACTGTTTACATGGTTAATTAAAAGTTGGGCATAACCAAGAGTCTGCATTCAGGACAAGTCAAATGATGTTTGTTTTCTTTGCCTCAGCACCATTTGCATTTTTTTCCTTAAGTTGAAGGATTTGCTGCTTGGAAATCTGCTTAGACAGAGGGAGCTGAGTACCATGTCCCTCCTCTTTCTTCTTTTACTTTCTATACATCACTGGTTTACATTAGTTTTTTCTTGCTGCTATAACAAATAACTACACATTTAGCAGCTTAAAATAACACAAATTTATTATCTTATATTTCTGTAGGTCAGAGTCCATTATGGGTCTTGTTAGATCCATAAATCAGGGTGTCAGCAGAGCTGGGTTCCCTTCTGGAAGTGCTACAAGAACATCATTTCCTTGCCCATTTAAGTTGTTGGCAGTTACTTGTGGTTGTAGGATGACTTCTCCATTTCCTTGGCTGGCTGTCAGCTTGCCCAGCTCCTAGAGCCACTCACACATCTTGGTTCATGAACCCCTTCCTTCTTCAAAGCCAGCAAATCCTCTGCCTTCCTTTTCCACTTTTATCTTAATTCTTTTCTAGCTTTATTTACGTATAATTGACAAAATTTTAAAATGTTTGTAGTGTACATTGTGGGAATTTGATATATGTATATATTGTGAAAGGATTCCCACTTTCTAGTAATTAATATATCGGTTTACCTAGCATAATTATTTACTTATTGTTTGGTGAAAACATTTAGGTTCTCTACCCTCTTATCAAATTTCAATTCTATAATACAGTGTTATACTTTTTACTTTTCTTGAAATTGTTTTTTTTTCCTCTCTTTGTATAGGTCCCCTATTTAAATCTATATTTTGTTTCTTTATCCACCATCTAATATTCCATAGGATTTGTCTATTTTATGTCTTGTGTAAGGGTCTGTATTTCTCCCTTAAAAAGTTATTTATTGCATGCTTCCTCTGGGAGAGTGGTAGAGAGGAGAATAATTCTTTCAATAAAGAGTTCCCATTTCCATATAGACCTTTAACTTAGGTCCATCACAGAAATTCCTGACTTCCATGTTACTTTAAGGGATGCCCCCCTATCCTTCTCAGTTGCTTAAGTAGTTCTGGGCTATAGGGGAGGGAGGTCAGAGATCTACTATTTTATTGTTTAGTATCCTTCTAATATACAGTGTGAGGACAAGAATCATTCATATAGGCAATATTTAAGGAGTATTTACCCATAAAACTCTACTGGGTCTACTGCTCAGTTGGTTACTATAAGGAGCTCTGCTTCAGCAATTCTTTATGAGGAGATATTCAGTGTCAGAGTCTTATTGGCCTTGTAGCTGGAGCCCATTATATTGCTGTTCTATCAATTTTGCATTTTTACCACATAACCATTTCCTGCCTGCCCTAGGAGTGTTGTGTGAGGATGATTAGTTGTAGTAACCACCACTTTAATGACTTATAACCAGTGTAATGGTTAATTTCATGTGTCAACTTTACTGGGTTATGAGGTGCCCGAGTATTTGGTCAAACATTATTGTGGGTATGCCAGTGAGGGCGTTTTGGGATGAGATTCACATTTGAATTGGTGGACCAAGCAGAGTAGATTGCCCTCTCTAATGTGGGTGGGCCTCACCCAATCCGTTAAAGGATGAGAAGAACAAAAAGGCCAACTGTCTCACAAGTAAGAGGGATCTCCTTCTATCTTACTGCCTTGAAGCTAGGACATTGGTTTTCTCTTGCCTTTGGACTTCAAACCAAAATATCGGCTCTACCTGGGTCTCAAGCCTGTTGGCTTTTGGACTGGAATTATACCATCAGTTCTCTCAGTTCTCAGGTCTTTGGACTTGGAGTGAAGCAATGCCATTGACTCTTCTGGGTCTTCAGCTTGCTGACCGCAGCTTGGGACTGGTCAGCCTCTAAACTGTATAAGACAATTCCTTATAATAAATTTCTGTGTTGTATATGTGTATATAATACATATAGACATATACATATATACACAAATATAAAAGCTATTGGTTCTATTTCTCTGGAGAACCCTGACTACTACAGCCAGTATACTCATTTTTATACTCATTTTTCTCTACAGTAACTCCTCTCCCCACCTTCACCTTGGGAAAACTTTTTTTTTCCCCTCTCATAATTCTAATGCAACCTGTAATGACCCTTCAGATAGAGGCCAATTTCAGTGAGTCGTGGAGGTCTAATATCCCCCACCCTTCTAGGGAAAGTTTTACTTTATATATATTTTAAGTTCTAATCTCTCTACCACTACCTAAGAAGGAGCCCTTCACTCACAAATTATTTTGTATTTTCCAGGCAATTCCGATTGTTAAAACAATAATTGGCCTTTTCTTATATCTCCTGGCATCACAACTGGAAGTCAACTTTAATTTAGTTGGCAATTTTTCTCACTAAAAAAGGATAACTAAACCCAAAGTTGCATCATTGCATTGATTTCTTCTCTGGCAGTGCCTTTGCTTACACATATGTGTGAGAAAACTGGTTTTGGAGTTCAACAGAACTAAATTCAAGAATAAGATAAGTGAGGCAGTTTAGTTTAATTTCTTCAAAGTCAGTTTATTTATCAGTACATGGGGATAATAATAGCAACCACGTCATAAATTTGTACTGAATAAATAAGATATTGTGGGTAACTCTAGCACAGGGTCTCTGCCACATAGTAAATGATAAGTAAATTCTAACTATAATGAGTACTAACAGTATTATTATTCAATAGACTAAGGAGATCAATGAAATTCTATCCCTTTTCTTCCTAGCTTGTTTCTTTATTTCTAAGATGTGTATTTTTAATGCTATATATGAGACGACTCTGGAAAATCTAGCTGATTTTTCCTGCTCTACAGAGAATACATACACTGATTCATACACTGATACATACTGATTCATACAATGCATACTGATACAAACTCTGATTTGAAGTAGGTTTTCAGTAAATTAAGTCAATCTCTTAGAGCCTATGATGAAGCTCATTAAAAAACAGGAAGAGTTACTTGTGGTGCCAGAAGAAGCAATATTTAAGGTGCACACCTAGGAATTTCTGCATGAAAATTCGGGTAAAATATGAGGAAATTGCAAATGAAATTTTCCAAAATTGACAACTGTATTATTACCTATCATAAAATAACCTGTCCTTGAGGAGTTTCTAAAGAAAAGGGAAAGTTATTAATGATGTTACATTCCAGTTGTTCAAGTAAATCATTGCTAGCATTTTGACAAAAAGCAACACTTATGCATGGATAAATTTTAAAGTTTTTTCTTTTTTTTTAATTTATTTGACAGAGAGAGAGAGAGATCACAAGTAGGCAGAGAGGCAGGCAGAGAGAGGAGGAAGCAGGCTCACTGCTGAGCAGAGAGCCCGATGCGGGGCTCGATCCCAGGACCCTGAGATCATGACCCAAGCTGAAGGCAGAGGCTTAACCACTGAGCCACCCAGGTGCCCCTAAAGTTTTTTTCTATATACACACATATGTTCATAATATTGAACAAATCAAATATAGAAATCAAAATAGAACAAATTTTGATGTTGATCATAGTTCAGATTTTATTTTTATTTATTTATTTGAGAGAGAGAGAGAGAGAGTAAGAGCATGAGCAGGGTGGAGCCATAGAGTGAGAGGAGCCAGATGTGATTCAGGGCTAGATCCCAGAACCTGGGATCATGACCTGAACTGAAGGCAGATGCTTAATGCCTGAACCACCCAGGAGCCCTACTGATTATAGTTCATACCTTTTTTACATTCTTTAAAGTGACTCAGACCTGAAGAAGTATTCAAATCTGCTTCTCTAATTATCAGTTATGTCATCTTGAGCAAGGGAATCACTTTTAAAATGAAGGTATATATAGAATTATGGATCATGTCTGTGTGTCCATATTCTTTATATTATTTATTCATCTTTGCAGTTAAATTGTGCATATATACATAGAGTAAAATAAGTCATATATTTAAATTGAGTCTACTATGGGCCACTTGTTAGAGAGCAAGGAATTTGCACTTTAGCAAAAAGACCAGAATATCAGGAATTAGCAGCTCACTGATCTTTAGACTTTTGGGTTCAAACAAGTTTCCAGTTATCATTTGGGGGAAAAAAAATAATAATCATCCATTTGACTCTAACAGCCCCAAACTATGATTTTGTCAACTTACATGAAAATACAGAAATGTTGTGATGAAATTTTCCTCAGGCAAGTAACATACCTGTTGAACAAAACACTTTCATGAATGTTTCACAAAAGATATATTTTCCAATGACTATTTAAATTATATCTTAAATATATGCATACATTAACATTCACTCTTTGTATTGCAAATTTCTATGGGTTTTGACAAATCTATAATGTTATGTATCTACTACTACAATATCAAACAAAATAGTTTTGTTCTTTGGTTTCTGATTTTAAATAAGTTATAAACTAATGTTGTTCTTTTTTCTTAAAATAATGAGGAACACTATGGAATCTAATACACAGTGTCTCAGTGTTTTTTATGGGATGCTCTAGTAGTAACTACTCTACTCTAGTAGTAGTAACTACTCTAGTAGTAATAACTACTACTACTACTAATAATATGACATTTTTGTTTTACAGTTTCAAAACATACTTCATACATAGTCTCAAAAGAGTCTTTAAAGAATCCTAGGAATAAGATAGAACAAGTATTAATTTCCCCATTTCACAAAAGAGAAAACAGGCTTTGAAAGTTTCAAAAAGGTTGTGATGCCTGGGTGGCTCAGTTGGTTAAGTTTCTGCCTTTGGCTCAGGTCATGATCCGAGGGTTCTGGGATCAAGTCCTGCATTGGGCTCCTCGATCAGCACGGAGCCTGCTTCTCCCTCTGCCCGCTGCTCTCCCTGCTTGTGCATGTATTATTAGTATCATACATAATTATTATTATGTAGTATCAGTGTATGTATTCTCACAGAGATACTAATATCTCTGATATTAGATATCAGAGATAATTAGATATCTTTCTGGGAAATAAATAAAACATTTAAAAGGAAAGAAAGTTTGAAGAAGTTTCAGAATCATACAGCTGATAATCAGAAGTGCTGAGACTAAAATCAGGTCTTCCAGATCTAACATTAGGGCTCTTCCCACTGCATCACACCATGTATTGCTTTATCATATTTGTAAAATTGTTTTTTAAGAAGTGTTTTCCCTCTCTTATCTCCATATTGGCTATGATAATACTAGTTCAGGGAAGATGTAGGAATTGTGCTCTTTGGGGTTTGTTTTCTATGATCTTATCTATCCTTCTTTACTTGGGTTAACAGTTTTATATACAAAGCCTATATAAGTAGGTCGGACTCTAAAACAACTTTATGAAAATCAGCCCCAAAACAATTAATTTAGAACAATTAAAATGAGTGTCTGATGAAAGTGTCAAATTATAATATTAGTGCTTTGTCCTTGCTTTGTGATACTCCCACTACAACATTTTGCAATATTTAGCTACACCTGAAAATTCTAGCAATATTAGTGGCCCAAAAAAGTGACATAAACTGGAATAGAGAACATGAAACTTTTTAAAAAGATAGTAGTGAAAATTAGAGAGTATTAAAATATTACTTTATAGTGCTATAGCAAACAGGGTTTTTAGTGGCTCAGTGGGTTAAAGCCTCTGCCTTTGGCTCGGGTCATTATCCTGGGGTCCTGGGATCAAGCCCCGCGTTGGGCTCTCTGCTCAGCGAGGAGCCTGCTTCCTCCTCTCTCTGCCTGCTTCTCTGCCTCCTTGTGATTTCTGTCTGTCAAATAAATAAATAAATAAATAAATAAATAAATAAAATCTTTAAATATAGTGTTCCATGGTTAATTTTTGCTCTAAAATTTCTTTTATGACTTCTAAGCATATGTCTTCTAGTGATACAAAAGATGGTTTCCTTTTTTTGTTGTTGTTTTTTTTAAGATTTTATTTATTTATTTGATAGAGAGAGACAAAGTGAGAGGAAACAGAAGCAGAGGAAGTGGGAGAGGGAGAAGCAGGCTTCTGGAGGAGCAGGGAGCCTGATGCAGGGCTTGATCCCATGAACATAGGAACATGATCTGAGCGGAAGCCACCCAGACGCCCCAGATAGATGGTTTTCTTAATTAAACAAAGTGTAGCAGAAATTAGTGCTGCTTACTGGTCTTTTCTCACAGGCAAATGGTGGGATTGCTTTTTCTTTTCTCCTTTATAATTGGGTGTAACCTGCAGGCCCATTTTGTCAATGGACTGTGAATAAATATAACTGGACTGCCTTCTAATCCCAACATTTAACTTCTGTGTAAGATCCTTTAAATGTTTCTTTTCCTTTTGGCCTAGTGACTAGCAAAATTCAGGACAGCAGATGTCTGTAAACTGATTATGGTGAAATGATCCTCTCTGTGGATCCATGATAGATCATGTAGTGTACAGTATAAATAAACTTTGTTATTTTATACCTACGTTTCTACAACATAACCCAGTTGATTCTGACTGATAAACATTGCAAACATCCAAGCAACATGCTGTTCAATTACAGGACATGCTGATTTGTTTATTCTTGCAATCATATTTATTTATTCAATATACCTTTTATGTATCAACAGATTCTCTGCTGGACTTTAATTTGCAAACTCATAAACACATTGTTGCTATTCTCAAGCAGCTCATAGTTTGGTGGGGGAGACAAATGAGTAAACAAGTCATTCAAATCTAGCATGAAAAGAAATAAAAACCTGTGTATGCCAAGTGCTATGGAAACACAGATTAAGGAACAACTAACTAACTTCCTGAGAGGGATAAAGGAAATCTTTCTAGAGAATGTGACATTGTGAGTGTGAATTGTGTCTTGCAAGATGAGTAGAATTTTTCCAGGTGAACATAAATGGGAAAGAAAAGTATTCTAGACAAAGACAATATTCTATGTGAAAGATAGGAAAGATCACATAATTGAAAGAAAGTTTCTTTTTCCTTCCAGTCTTGTGCACTGTATTATAATGCAAAGCTAGAGTTTATATTGATACCTTGACTGACTTGTAAGGTAAAACACTTGGGGGCATATATCTTACATGCATTATATATATATATATATATATATATATATATATATATATATATATATATGCACACACACATACATACATACACACACAAAATTACACACATACACATGTAAGTAAGCTGTTTAATTTTCTGTGGCACTCAAGTAATGTGAAGTTGTGTGATACACTCATGTCTCTCTCCCTGCTATTACTGTTACCTCTATAATATCAGGGAAGAGTATTCATTTTGTTCAACCTTATATGAATTGCCATTATTGTGCAGAATGTCAACCCCTACTAAACACACAATAACTATTGAATGTATAAACATTCCTGATCCTTAATGAAATAGATCATCTGATGTTACTACTAGTTTACAGGATCTTTGAAAACCTTTGAGCCTTTTACTTTAAAAAAATATTTTATATATTTTAGAGATAGAGAGCATGAGTTGGGGGAAGGAGGACAGAGAAGTTCAAGCAGACTCTGGGCAGAGTGTGTAACCCCATATGGGGCTCTATCTCAGGACCTGAGGTCACAACCAGAGCCAAAACTGAGAGTCCAGTGCTTAACTGACTGAGTCACCCAGGTGCCCCAAGCCTTTTACTTTTGATTTAATTTTTGAAATATCTACTTTGAATACTTTTAATAATGTCCACTGTTTTAAATTCTTTATCTAACCTACTGAAATATGTTCTTTTCAAAATAGTTCCTCAATGAACCCTTCCAGTGCTCTTATATCTTATATCATTTAATATATCAGGGGATGAAGCTAAAAGTGTTAATTCTTATGTAAATATAGGGTAATTTCTCTTTTTTTAAGATTTTATATATTTGAGAGAAAGTGCACAAGACAGAGCATGAGTGGTGAGCGGGGCAGAGGGAGAGGGAGAAGCAGTCTCCCTGCTGAGCAGGGAGCCCAATGTGGGGCTCAGTCCCAGGACTCAATCCCACTATCCCAGCAGATGCTTAAACGACTGAGTCACCCAGGTGCCCTAACATTTCAAGTACAATACAAGGGGTATTTCAAGTACTTATTCAGTTTCTGTTGGATCTGACAAATATATATAGGAAACTAAAGTTTGAAGGAAAACAAGTGACCAAGTGCTCACAATTGTGCATTTCATATCCTTTCCTTTATCTTGAGTAAATTTTAATCAGGCTTCTTTCCTCTCAATGGAATTCTAAACTGAGGTTCCCCCAGGTCTGAATAAGCACTGAAATGTAAAATATCCCCCCCTTTAAAGCATGTGATGCATAAATTTATGTATAAACTTGATTGGGGATAGATACCAAGATAATTGGTTAAACATTATTCTGGATATTTCTGTGAAGGTTTTTTTGTTTGTTTGTTTGTTTGTTTTTGTTTTTGTTTTTGGATGACAGCAATATCTTAATTGGTAGACTGAATAAAGCAGATATCCTTCATAATGTGGGTGGGCCTCATCCAATCGGTTGAAGCCATAATAGAACAAACACTGACCTCCCCAAGGGAAGAAGAAATTTTGCCAGAAAACTGCTTTTGAACTTGAACGGCGACTCATCCCTAGGTCTCCATGCTGCCAGGCTCACCTTCAAGATTTTAGATTTACCAAACCTCAACAATCAAGTAAGACAATTCTATTAAATCAATGTCTCTCTCTATATACATGACCTTTTGGTTTAGTTTCTCTGGAGAACCATGACTAATGCATAGCACATCCATAGAATTAAAATGGGCTAACTACAGTGAGAAACATTTTCTGTCAGACTCCTCTGAACATGCCATCTGTTCAGTCTTTCTCCTTTGACTAATTTCCCCTCAAAATTTCCCATTAACCTGATTATACCTTCCTATTAAAATAAAAATTTCTTGGAGAGAGAAAGAGGGCGGCGAAGTAGGAGGAGGCGCCGTTTCAACCTGTACCCTAAAGTGAGCTGATTACCTACCAAAGAACTACGATCACCCATGAAATCAGCCTGAGATTAGAATTATGCATGTCTGGATCTCTACAGGGGCAGAGGACACCAGTGGGCAGGTAAAGCAGAGTGGGAACGTCGGACTGATGTCAGAAGATAAACAAAAGGGGGAGGGAGCCACCAGAGGCGACCCATTGGAAAATAATACGCCAATACAAGAGTGCCCTGCATCTGGGGACCAGCAGTAACTTGGAGTCAGCTTGAAAGCACTCAAAAAGGGCAAAGGATCGCGGGGGGGAAATTGTGGGAATCATAGTGGTTAGGGACAGGGGCTTAAGTCCCCGGACCCAGGACAGCCACCATGGCACTGAGCCAGAGAGAGTGCGGCGGAGAAACCAGGTGTTGGTCCCTGAGCCACGAGCGCGTCTGAGAACGTGTGGGGTCCGACTCCCGTGAGGGGCTGGGAGCCTCACCAGCCGGCAGAAGCACAGACTTTTTACAGTCCCCATGCATGCGCCATGCTGTGCTATCAGAGCCTGAGTCGCGCCCCACACCCTCCACTGAGAGAGGTGCATGCAGTCACCAACCTGGCGCTCTCAGACCGGAAGGACCAGGCACTCCCAGCCTGGGCCAGTGGGAAAATATCAGTGTGCCGTCGCTGCTTGGAACCACTCTGGTGGTCTGGAGTTGCCCAGACAGCCACCACTGCCGTGGTTTTGGGTACAAGCAGGAGTTCCTGTGTCCCCAGGGACCGCGACTCAGAACGAGCTCTGCCAGCAGCCGAGGGGTACTTATGTGCTCTGGAGCACCCAGAGGAGAACAGACTGAGGCTTCTTTCTGAGAGGGAGGTCTGGGTGCAGTTTGCTTTCATCTAAACCTCCAAAAACCATCAAAACCTGTCAAGGTGAGAGAAAACAAACGAACAAACAAATGTAAAAACCTTCAGAGAACAAAAGCCTGAAAAACCGGTTTCCTCAGAGCCCACCACCTTGAGGGGGGTGGGAGGACTAAACTCAGGGAACACTGCCTAAAAACCTACACGGCAGGCCGATCCCCAGAAAGCCAGTGGGGTGGGGGGAAGACGACAAGAGAAAAACCACCACTACTTCATAGATACAACTTTTATTTTTAATTCGTTCCCACTATTCTGGTTCATTTTTTTAATATATAGATAATTTTTTAACCTATTTACCATCACAGTAAGATGTCCAGTATATCAAATTCCATAATAACCTTTTAACCTAAAATTTTGATACATATTCCTATGTTTTTCTTTTGCTTTTCTATTTTTTAATTTTTTTGAATTTTAGTTTAGTTTAGTTTATTCTTATTCTTTTTTTTCTTTTTATTTTTTAGTATTCATATACAGTTAAACTTCAAGGTAATCCCCTTTCCCCATCAATGCTACCCCTATAGGTAAACCAATTTTTAATCCCCCTTTATCTTAGGAAAGTTGAGTCCTTTAACAAAGATATCAAGATACATCCAGGAAGAATCAAAATAAATTTCCTCGCCCACACTGAGAATTTATAACCACTCTCCCATCGTCCACCAGTGTTTCTGTGTATTTGTGTTTGTCCTGGTAGTATATAAATCTTATACTTGGGGTTCTTTATCACGAGTTTTTTTTTTTTTTTTTTTTTTTTTTTTTTTTTTGCTTATATATATATTATTTTTCTCTTGTCATATACCTTTTTTTTTGAAAAAAAAATTTTATTTATTTATTTAGAGCGAGCACACATGAGTGGGGGGAGGGCCAGCAGAAGAAGGAAAGAAAGTATCTCAAGCAGACACTGCTGAGGGGCGCTTGGGTGACTCATTCATTAGGCGTCTGCCTTCAGCTCAGGTCATGACCCAGTGTCCTGGGATCGAGCCCTGAGTTGGGCTCAGTGCTCAGCAGAGAGACTGCTTCTCCCTCTCGCTCTTCCCCTGCTTGTGTTCCCTCTCTCTTTCTCTGTCAAATAAATACATAAAATCTTAAAAAAACAAAAGCTCTGTGCTGAGTGTGGAGCCCTACACAGGGCTCGATCTCACAACCCCGAGATCACCATCTGAGCTGAAATCCAGGAGTCAGACATGTAACCACCCGAGCCACCCAGGTGCCCCAGTCACCCTTCAATATGACTACGTTTCCTCTGTGTGGCACAGAACTGGTGCTAATCCTTCTTTAAGTTTTTTGTTTGTTTGTTTTTTTCTTTTTTGTTTTTAATTTATTTTCAGCGCAACAGTATTCATTGTTTTTTGCACCACACCCAGTGCTCCATGCAATCTGTGCCCTCTCTAATACCCACCACTTGGTTGCCCCAACCTCCCACCCCCCGCCCCTTCAAAACCCTCAGATTGTTTTTCAGAGTCCATAGTCTCTCATGGTTCATCTCCCCTTCCAATTTCCCCCAACTCCCTTCTCCTCTCTAACTCCCCTTGTCCTCCATGCTATTTGTTATGCACCACAAATAAGTGAAACCATATGATAATTAACTCTCTCTGCTTGACTTATTTCACTCAGCATAATCTCTTCCAGTCCCCTCAATGTTGCTACAAAAGTTGGGTATTCTTCCTTTCTGATGGAGGCATAATACTCCATAGTGTATATGGAGCACATCTTCCTTATCCATTCGTCCCTTGAAGGGCATCTTGGTTCTTTCCACAGTTTGGTGACCATGGCCATTGCTGCTATGAACATTGGGGTACAGATGGCCCTTCTTTTCACTACATCTGTATCTTTGGGGTAAATACCCAGTAGTACAATGGCAGGGTCATAGGGAAGCTCTATTTTTAACTTCTTGAGGAATCTCCATACTGTTCTCCAAAGTGGCTGCACAAACTTGCATTCCCACCAAAGTGTAAGAGGGTTCCCCTTTCTCCACATCCCCTCCAACACATGTTGTTTCCTGTCTTGCTAATTTTGGCCATTCTAATTGGTGTAAAGTGGTATCTCAATGTGGTTTTAATTTGAATCTCCTTGATGGCTAGTGATGATGAACATTTTTTCATGTGTCTGATAGCCATTTGTATGTCTTCATTGGAGAAGTGTCTGTTCATATCTTCTGCCCATTTTTTGATATGATTGTCTGTTTTGTGTGTGTTGAGTTTGAAGAGTTCTTTATAGATCCTGGATATCAACCTTTTGTCTGTACTGTCATTTGCAAATATCTTCTCCCATTCCATGGGTTGCCTCTTTGTTTTGTTGACTGTTTTCTTTGCTGTGCAGAATCTTTTGATCTTGATGAAGTCCCAAAAGTTCATTTTCGCTTTTGTTTCCTTTGCCTTTGGAGACATATCTGGAAGAAGTTGCTGTGGCTGATATCGAAGAGGTAACTGCCTATATTCTTCTCTAGGATTCTGATGGATTCCTGTCTCATATTGAGGTCTTTTATCATTTTGAGTTTATTTTTGTGTACGGTGTAAGAGAATGGTTGAGTTTCATTCTTCTATATATAGCTGTCCAGCTTTAACAGCACCATTTATTGAAGAGACTGTCTTTTTTGCATTGTACATTTTTTCCTGTTTTGTCGAAGATTATTTGACAATAGAGTTGAGGGTCCATATCTGGGCTCTGCACTCTGTTCCACTGGTCTATGTGTCTGTTTTTATGCCAGTACCATGCTGTCTTGGTGATCACAGCTTTGTAGTAAAGCTTGAAATCAGGTAACGCAATGCCCCCAGTTTTATTTTTGTTTTTCAGCATTTCCTAAGGGATTCGGGGTCTCTTCTGATTCCATACAAATTTTAGAATTATTAGCTCCAGCTCTTTGAAAAATACTGGTGGAATTTTGATCAGAATGGCATTAAAAGGATAGATTGCTCTAGGCAGTATAGACATCTTAACAATGTTTGTTCTTCTGATCCAGAGCATGGAATGGTCTTCTATCTTCTTGTGTCTTCTTCAATTTCTTTCATGAGTATTCTGTAGTTCCTCAAGTACAGATCCTTTACCTCCTTGCTTAGGTTTATTCCCAGGCATCTTATGGTTCTTGGTGCTATTGTAAATGGAATCGATTCTCTAATTTCCCTTTCTGTATTTTCATTGTTAGTGTATAAGAAAGCCACTGATTTCTGGACATTGACTTTGTACCCTGCCACGTTGCTGAATTGTTGTATGAGTTCTAGTAGTTTGGGGGTGGACTCCTTTGGGTTTTCCATATAAAGAATCATGTTATCTGCGAAGAGAGAGAGTTTGACTTCTTCATTGCAAATTCGGATACCTTTTTTTTTCTCTTTGTTGTCTGATTGCTGTTGCTAGGACTTCTAATACTATGTTGAACAAGAGTGGTGAGAGTGGGCATCCTTGTCATGTTCCTGATCTCAACGGGAAGGCTGCAAGCTTTTTCCCATTGAGGATGATATTTGCTGTGGGTCTTTCATAGATAGATTTGATGAAGTTCAGGAATGTTCCCTCTATCCCTATACTTTGAAGCATTTTAATCCGGAATGGATGCTAGATTTTGTCAAATGCTTTTCTGCATCAATTGAGAAGACCATGTGTTTCTTCTCTCTTCTCCTATTAATTTGTTCTATCACATTGATTGATTTGTGAATGTTGAACCATCCTTGTAGCCCAGGAAAAAATCCCACGTGGTCATGGTGGATAATCTTTTTAATGTGCTGTTGGATCCTGTTTGCTAAGATCTTGTTGAGAATGTTAGCATCCATATTCATCAGTGATATTGGTCTGAAATTCTCCTTTTTGGTAGGGTCTTTGCCTGGTTTGGGGATCAAGGTAATGCTGGCTTCATAGAAAGAGTCTGGACATTTTCCTTCTGCTTCAACTTTTTGAAACAGCTTCAGGAGAATAAGTGTTATTTCTTCTTTGAAAGTTTGGTAGAATTCCCCAGGGAATCCATCAGGTCCTGGACTCTTGTTTTTTGGGAGGTTTTTGATCACTGCTTCAATCTTGTTACTAGATATTGGTCTATTCAGGTTGTCAATTTCTCCCTGGTTTAGTTTTGGGAGTTTATGGTTTTCCAGGAATGCATCCATTTCATCTAGGTTGCTTAGCTTATTGGCATATAACTGTTGATAATAACTTCCAATGATTGTTTCTACTTCCTTGGTGTTAGTTGTGATCTCTCCCTTTTCATTCATAATTTTATGAATTTAGGCTTTCTCTTTTCTTTTGGATTAGTGTAGCCAATGGTTTATCGATCTTATTGGTTCTTTCAAAAAATCAGCTTCTAGTTTCATTGATACATTCTACTGTATCTCTGGTTTCTGTCTCATTGATCTCTGCTCTAATCGTGATTATTTCCCTTCTTATGTGTGGAGTTGGTTTGATTTGTTGTTGATTCTCCAGTTCTTTAAGGTGTAGAGACAGCTGGTGTGTTCTGGATTTTTCAGTTTTTTGAGTGAGGCTTGGATGGCTATGTATTTCCCCCTTAGCACTGCCTTTGCTGTATCCCATAGGTTTTGGACCAAAGTGTCTTCATTCTCATTGGTTTTCACGAATTGTTTCAGTTCTTCTTTGATCTCCTGGTTGATCCAAGCATTCTTAAGCAAGGTGGTCTTTAGCTTCCAGGTGTTTGAGTTCCTTCTGAACTTTTCCTTGTGATTGAGCTCAAGTTTCAAAACACTGTGATCTGAGAATGTGCAGGGAATAATCTGTTTTTTGGTATCAGTTGAGTCCTAATTTGTGACCCGGTATGTGTTCTATTCTGGAGAAGGTGCCATGTGCACTTGAGAAGAGTGAGTATTCTGTTGTTTTAGGGTGGAATGACCTGTATATATCTATGAGGTCCATCTGGTCCAATGTGTCATTCAATGCTCTTGTTTCTTTATTGATTTTCTGCTTCGATGATCTGTCTATTTCTGAGAGAGGCATGTTAAGATCTCCTACTATTAATGTATTCATATCAATTTGACTCGTTATCTTGATTAACAGTTTTCTTATGTAACTGGCTGCTCCCATATTGAGGGCATCAGTATTTATAATTGTTAGATCATCTTGGTGGATAGTCCCTTTAAGAATGATGTAGTGTCCTTCTGTATCTCTGACTACAGTCTTTAGTTTAAAATCCAATTTATCTGATATGAGAATCGCTACCCCGTCCTTCTTTTGAGGCCCATTGGCATGAAAGATGCTTCTCCATCCCTTCACTTTCAGTCTGGGTGTATCTTTAGGTTCAAAATGGGTGTCTTGTAGACAACATATGGATGGGTCCTGTCGTTTTATCCAATCTGCAACCCTGTGTCATTTTATGGGCACATTTAGGCCATTCACATTGAGAGTGATTATTGAGAGATACGTTTTTATTGACATCGTGTTACCTTTGATGTCTTTCGTTCTGCAGATTGTCTCTATATATCTGTACAATGCTATTCTTAGCATTTTCCCTCTTTTATAGAACCCTTCTTAATATTTCCTGCAGTGTTGGCTTGGTGGTCGCATAGTCTTTTAAGCCTTGCCGGTCTTGGAAACTCTTATCTCTCCATCCACTTTGAATGTCAGTCTTGCTGGATAAAGTATTCTTGGCTGCATGTTCTTCTCATTTACTGCCCTGAATATATCTTGTCAGCCCTTTCTGGCTTGCCAGGTCTCTGTGGACAGGTCTGACGTTATTCTGGTGGGCTTTTCTCTGTAGGTAAAGAGGCTCTTTGTCCTAGCGGCTTTCAAGAGATTATATCTACAATTATGATTCCTCAATTTGACTATCAGGTGCCTTGATGTTTTTCTGGAATCTATAATTTTGGGTGGAGACCATTCAGACTCTAGTACATTTACGCTGGTTCCAGTCACAAGATTGGGACAGTTTTCATGAAGATCTTGTTCCACTATATCTTTAGACTTCTTTCTTTCTCCTCCCCTTCAGGGATTCCAATAATTCTGACATTAGAACTTTTCATGGCATCATTTCTTTCCCTGATTCTGTTTCGTGGCTTCTAAGCTGTTTGTTCCAGGCTTCCTCCTGATCCTTTCTCTCTACCTGTTTGTCTTCCAGATCACTAATTCTATCTTCTGTCTCTGTTACTCTAGCTTTGAGAGAATTTAGATTAGATTGGAACTCATTGAGAGCATTGTGATCCTCTTCCCTGGTAGCTTTTTCCTCTGCGCTAATATTGTGAACATCATCTCTAGTCGCTTTCAGTTTGGACCTAATTAATTCAGTTCGGTCATCCATGGCTTTCTCCAACCTAGCTGTTGCCTGGATAATTATTAGCCTGAATTCTCTTTCCGACATACTGTCTATGTTGATAGCCGTTAGCTCTGTTGCAGAAGGTCCATCCTCTGTGTTTTTCTTCTGCTGAGCATTCCTCCTCCTAGTCATTTTGGTGATAGATGACTGAACAGATGTAGCTGGATGTATCGACCATTTTGTAGTCAAGTTTCACCCTGGAACATTTCTGAGCAATCAGGATTCCCCACCCAAATGAGAGAAAAAAGAAAAGAAAAAAAAAATAGAGAGAGAGAGAGAGAGAGAGGAAAGAAAGGGAAGATAAAAGAGAAGGTTCAGTCCAAATGGGTCCCAAGGTAAGATTTATGAAGTATACAAACAAAAACAGACAAACAAAAAGACTGATAAAAGTATATGACAAGAGAAAGAAATATATATATATGCAAATAAAGGAAGAACCTCGTCAAAAAGAACCCCAAGTGTAAGATTTATCTACTATCAGTACAAATACAAAAACACAGAAACACTGGTGGAAGAAAAAGATAAGTTCTCAGTGTGGGCGAGGAAGGTTGCTTTGATTCTTTCTGGATGTATCTTGATATCTCTTTAAAGGACTCAACTTTTCTAAGATAAAGGGGGATTAAAAATTGGTTTAGCTATAGGGGTAGTATTCATTGGGGAAAGGGGATTACTTTGAAGTTTAACTCTATATGAATATTAGAAAATAAAAATAAAAAAGGAATAAACTGAACTAAACTAAAATAAAAAAAAATTTAAAAAATAGAAATGCGAGGCGCCTGGGTGGCTCAGTGGTTTAAGCCTCTGCCTTCGGCTTGGGTCATGGTCTCGGGGTCCTGGGATCGAGTCCCACATCGGGCTCTCTGCTCATCAGGGAGCCTGCTTCCCTCTCTCTCTCTCTCTCTCTGCCTGCCTCTCTGCCTACTTGTGATCTCTGTCAAATAAACAAATAAAATCTTAAAAATAAATAAATAAATAAAAATAAAAAATAGAAATGCAAAAGAAAAACACAGGTGTATGTATCAAAAAGTTCAGGTTAGAAGGTTATTATTGAATTTGATGTACTGGACAGCTCACTGTGATGGTAAATAGGTTAAAGTATTATCCATTTAAAAAAAATGAGCCAGAAGAGTGGGAACAGATTAAAAATAAAAGTTGTCCTATGAAGTACTGGGTGTTCTCTTGTAGTCTCTTTTTTTTTTTTTTTCCTTTCCTGGTTGGTTTTCTGGGGGAGGGGTCTGCCAGGTGGGTTTTCAGTCAATGATGTTCCCTGAGTAAAGTCCTCCCGCCCCCCTCAAGGGGGTGGGCTCTGAGGAAACCGGTTTTTTCAGGCTTTTGTTCTCTGGAGGTTTGTATGTTTGTTCACTTTTTTTTTTTTCTCGCCTTGACCGCTTTTGATGGTTTTGGTAGGTTTAGAGGAAAGCAAACTGCACCCTGACCTCCCTCTCAGAGAGAAGCCTCAGTCTGGCTGTAGAGCCCATATAAACTCCCCCTTGGCCGCTGGCAGAGCAGGTTCCTAGTTGTGGTCCCTGGGGATGCAGGATCTTCTGCTTGTACCCAAAACCAGGGCAGCGGCGGCTGTCTGGGCAGCTCCAGACCTCCAGAAAGGTTCCAAGCGGGGATCGCACACTGAGATTTTCCCACTGGCCCGGGCTGGGAGTGCTTGGTCTTTCTGGGTCCAAGAGTGCCCGGCTTGTGCGCACCTCTCTCAGGGGAGGCTGTGGGTCGCGCGCAGGTCTCAGGCTCTGAGAGCGGGGCACAAGTCAGAAAGCACCAGGCTGGGCCTTCGCGCACCTCTCTCAGGGGAGAGTTTGGGGCGCATGTCTCAGGCTCTGAAACAATGGCGCGGGTCTAAGAGCGCGGGGGGGGGCGGTGCTTTGCGCACCTCTCTCAGGGGTGAGCGTCTCAGGCTCTGCAGCAGGGCTTGTGCGTTCTGCCGTCTGGCATGGCTCCCATCCCCTCATGGGAGCCGGACCCCATGCAATCTCAGGCGCGCTGGTGTGTCAGGGACCAGGACCTGGTTTCTCTGCCGCACCCTCTCTGGTTCAGCACCAGGGGAGGCTGTCCTGGGTCCAGGGACTTAAGCCCCTGTCCCTAGCCGCCTGGATTCCCACAATTTCCACCCCCCCGCTCTGTGATCCTTTGCTCTTTTGGAGTGCTTTCAACCAGTCTCCAAGTTAATGTTGGTCCCCAGACACAGGGCGCTCTCATATTAGGGGTATTACTTTCCAATCAGTCGCCTCTGGTGGCTCCCTCCCCCTTTTGTTTATCTTCCGATATCAGTCCGATGTTCCCACTCTGCTTTACCTGCCCACTGGCGTCTTCTGCCCCTGTAGAGATCCAGATGTGTATAATTCTGATCTCAGGCTGATTTCATGGATGATCGGAGTTCTTTGGTAGGTAATCAGCTCACTTTAGGGTACAGGTTGAAAAGGTGCCTCCTCCTACTTCCTGGCCATCTTGTCTCACCTCTTGTCTCTTTGATTTTGAGACACTTATGGATCCTGAGATTGAATATTTTCTCTTTTTCCATAGTCTTTTTGAAAAAGTAAAATTCGTATCTGATTCTGGATTTGTTTTTATTTAACACAAGAAATTACTCAAAAGGAATGGGAAGATTAGAATATAAAAATATAATTGTATTTTGGAGAAATTAGAGATAAATGCAATTGAACAACATCACCAACAAAAGGTCAGATAAAAGAATTGAATATGTGAATACAAGTGAATTTAATATATACCCAAGAAAAGAGAATAGATACAATGCTAAAAACCACTAAGATAAGGAAATTAAAATACTTGTTTCTTGGTTGCTAAAGTGTGCCTTTTTTGTCCCCTAAATAAGCATGATATATGTTCAGTGAGGACTGGCCCAAAAGGAATATGTGTTTAGATTATATTTAAGTATTTTTTTTGATATTATTAACTGAATGTATTCATAACTTTCTTTATATTAGAAACTTATCATAATGGGATTGTTAATCTTTTGGTGGATACCTTAATTTTATATATTTTTAGTGGAATTAAAGTGTAATTCTCTTAATAATCATGACAGAAGTAATAATTTTTCTATTTTATACTTAAAATAGAGAAAAGACTAGAGAAAATCCGTTTACTCTTCTGCTTCGTCTTCTGCTTCATTCAAAAAAATCTTGAATTTCTTTGAAGATTTAAAAAAAAAACGGCACTTTTGTATAATATGTCCAGTTTGCTACCTTGTAGCTTGTAAGTGAAATGGAGGAAAAGATGACAATAATGGTGCAGAAGAAAGAAAGATTTTTCTGTAGTATATAGACAGAATGACTTTCTAGGCCATAACAATCCTATTATACATGTGTCCCCACCTCTCAATGGGTATTACTCAGGTTGCAATGGATGCCTCTAGGATAGGAATCCTATGCTGAAAACTGCCTTCAATGGAATGTTTGATTTGGATTTTCTGACAGTCTGTGCTAAATCCATTTCTTTTGTTTTGTATTTTTTATTATGTTATGTTAGTCACTATACAGTACATCATTAATTTTTATGTGGTGTTTTATGATTCATTGTTTGGGTATAATACCCTGTGCTCCATGCAATATGTTCCTTCCTTAATACCCATCACCAAGCTCAGTCTATTTCAAGAAATTAGTAAAATATAAATGTGCAGCATTAAATTTATTAATTAGTTATATTTCAGTGCAGACAAGGTGCCAGACACACAAAGTAATTAGAAGATAATTTTTTTAACGAACTCTAATTAATGTTGACACTTCATGTCTCATTAACATTACTTAGGCTAAGAATTTATCAAAAGTACAGAAAGGATAATCAGTGTACACTAGATCATTATTATGGGTCTGGAAAAGGAGGTGGTACTTTGAAATATATGAATCTAGTGAAGTTCAGTCACCTCAACCACAAGAAAATTGTAAGGGTCAGGAAAAAACTTGAGAAGCAATTGCCTTACAGTCTTAATGTTGGGGAGTCATCTCTATCATTTTATTTATTATCTAGTTAATGCCTAGTACTTATTGAAGAATCCTCCATTCCTTATCTTGAAAGCAATTGTTGCAGGACAACATAGTTACTTAATGGAAATCTCTGTGGTTATGGTCATGTCCTCTTCATCAAGTATAGGTAAATGTTCCTAGTGTACTTCCCTCAACACAGAAGGCAAAGCTGATCCTTCATTCTCCTTTAGTTACTACTGCATTTACATGGGTATGCAGTTCCTAGGAAGTTTAAAGGACAGAAGCCCCAGGGGATGGAAAGATCCACAATATAGGAGAACAAAGAATCTCTTTTGATTAAGTGAATATTAGCTAAAACCTAATATTTTTTAAAAAAATGCCAAGCACTCTGTTCCATGCTTTACACAAATAGCTCATTTAATCACAACATCCAATCCAGTGATGTAGGTGCTACGGTTAAGCTCATTTTACAGACCGTGAAATCAATAGTTGGTTTTAAGTAACTCACCCCAAGGTTGCAAAGCTACTGATTGTGACAATCAAGATTCAAAACCTGATGGTTGAGCTCCAGAGCTCATTTTCATAGCCACTATACTGTTCAATAAATGTAAAATCTGGGTGAATGTTGGGTTTAGGGTACTGGTACTGGGAGAATGGAATGATCTGTTTAACAAAATATTTTTGGAGATTTGGAGGTTTCTTTAAGGTACAGCACGGAGAGGGGAAAACGATGTGGTTTGCTGGGCCAGGGAAGGAAAGATTTTCCATTCATGTGAAAATATTACTCAAAATCAGTAAAAGAGAAGCAAAATAGTTAAATACAAGAGACAATAAGAAGGCTTTGTGGGGGCACCTGGGTGCTTCAGTCTTTAAGTTGTCTGCCTTTGGCTCAGTGCATGATCTCAGGGTCCTGGGATTGAGCCCCTCATCCCAGCATTGGGCTCCCTGCTCTGCAGGAAGCCTGCTTCTCCCTCTATCACTCCCCCTGCTTGTGTTCCCTCTTTCACTGTGTATCTCTCTGTCAAATAAATAAATAAAATCTTCAAAAAAAAAAAAAGCTTTTTGGACTGTGTAAAGCATACCTTTATAATGAAGACAGAGCTAGTTGCTTTGCTAAAATGCATTGTTTCCTAATACAGGAAAGACAGTGGCTAAAAACATTCATTTGAAGTCAGCCTGGGATTGAATCTATATTTCATAACTTATTAGCTGTGTGAATTTGGCAATGAAGTGATATATACCACCTCAGCAAAATGGTGATGATAATAGTACCTATAGTGGGAAGTTGTAGAATAAGATAATATGTTTTTATAGATCAAGCAAGCACTTCATAAGTGACAGTTATTGAGAATACAGAAAAAAGAAGAGGAAGAGGTGAAAGATGAAGAGGAGAAGGATTTCCACTGTTAAGACTCTCTTAATTTAGGTTGTGGAACAACATGGCTATAGATAACTAACTCTGTCAAAAAAAATGTTTTAAGAATTTTAAAAGCTACACTTTCCAAAGAGTATACATGTGTTCTTTGTAATATAGCTTCCAAATATTTTTCATTTTCAGTCAATTATATTCAAATATAAATTGAAATACATTTCCTTCAGTTGTAGTTGCATCCCATTTAATTTTGTGCCATACATAAAACATTATCATCTCTGTAACCATGAAGTTTTTATAAAATAGAAGTATAATTAACATACAATATTTTATTAGTTTCAGGTGTACAATATATTGATTCAACAATACTATACAATATTTAGTGCTTACCACAGTAAGTTTCGTCACCATCTGTTACCAATGTTATTACAATATTATTGACTGTATTCCCTATGCTGTACTCTTCATCTCTGCAACCTACTATTTTATAACTAGAAGACTGTACCTCTTAATTCCCTTTTATTTATTTCACCCATCCGTCCACCCACCTCCCACTTGGCAACCACCAGTGTGTTCTGTATTTCAGTCTGCTTTCTGTTTGTTTCCTACTCAGCCATAAAAAAAAAAAAATGAAATCTTGCCATGCAGTATTTCTTTTCTCTAAATATTAGCATGCCACTTAGTATGTAGTTATACTATGCTTTATTGTGATAACCAAACCAATTATTTTTATTTTTTAGATTTATGTGCAGTTTTTTTCAGTGTTCCAAGATTCATTGTTTATGCACCACACCCAATGCCCCTGCAATATGTGCCCTCCTTAGTACCCACCACCAGGCTCACCCATCCCCCCACATCCCTCCTTTCCAAAACTCTAAGTTGGTTTCTCAAAGTCCACAGTCTCTCATGGTTCATCTCTTCCTCTGATTTCCCCCATTTCACTTTTCCTTTCCTTCTCCTGATGTCCTTCATGTTATTCCTTATGCTCCACAAGTGAGAACATATGATAATTGACTTTCTCCGCTTCACTTATTTCACTCAGCATAATCTCCTCCAGTCCCGTCCACGCTGATACACAAGTTGGGTATTTATCCTTTCTGATGGAGGCATAACATTCCATTGTATGTGTGGACCATATCTTCTTTATCCATTCTTCTGTTGAAGGGCATCTTGGCTCTTTCCAAAGCTTGGCAATTGTGGCCATTGCTGCTATGATCATTGGGGTACATATGGCTCCTTTTTTCACTACATCTGTATCTTTGGGGTAAATACCCAGTTGTGTAATTGCAGGGTCATAGGGTAGCTCTATTTCTAATTTCTTAAGAAGCTCCACTCCACACTGTTTTCCAAAGAGGCTGCACCAATTTGCATTCCCACCAACAGTGTAAGAGGAATGGTTCCCCTTTCTCCACATCCTCTCCAAAACTGGTTGTTTCCTGTCCTGTTGATTTTAGCCATTCTAACTGGTCTAAGGTGGTATTTCAATGTGGTTTTGATTTGAATTTCCCTGATGGCTAGTGATGATGGAAATTTTTTCATGTGTCTGTTATCCATTTGTATGTCTTCTTTGGAGAAGTGTCTGTTCATGTCTTCTGCCTATTTTTATTTAAGATTTTACTTATTCATTTGATAGAGAGAGAGAGACGATAAGAGAGAGAAAGAATGTGAGAGGGAGGAGGGTCAGGGGAGAAGCAGACTCCCCACCAAGCAGGGATCCTGATGTGGGATTCAATCCCGGGACTCCAGGATGATAACTTGAGCTGAAGGCAGTTGCTTAACCAACTGAGCCACCCAAGCTTCCCTCTTCTGCCCATTTTTTGACATGATTATCTGTTTTTTTGAGTGTCAAGTTTGAGAAGTTCTTTATAGATCTTGGATAACAGCCCTTTGTCTGCAGTGTAATTTGTGAATATCTTTTCCCGTTCCATTGGTTGACTCTTTGTCTTGTTCACTCTTTACTTTGCCTTGCAGAAACTTTTGATCTTGGTTGAAGTCCCAAAAGTTCATTTTCGCTTTTTTGATTCCTTTGCCTTTGGAGATATGTCTTGAAAGAAGTTGCTGTGGCTGATGTTGAAGAGGTTACTGCCTATGCTGTTCTCTAGGATTTTGACACATTTCTGCCTCGCATTGAGGTTTTTTTTTTTTTTCCCATTTCCAGTTTATCTTTGCATATGGTGTAAGAAATTGGTCGAGTTTCATTTTATACATAGCTGTCCAATTTTCCCAGCACCAGTTATTGAAGAGACTATTTTTTTTTCCACTGTATATTTTTTTTTTCCTGATTTGTTGAAGATTATTTGACCATAGAGTTGAGGGTCCTTATCTGGGCTCTGTACTCTGTTCCCCTGGTCTACGTATCTATTTTTCTGCCAGTACCATGCTGTCTTGGTGATCACAGGTTTGTAGTAAAGCTGGAAATCAGGCAACATGATGCTCCCAGCTTTGTTTTTCTTGTTCAACATTTCCTTGGTGATACGGGGTATTTTCTGGTTCCATACAAATTTTAGCATTGTTTGTTCCAGCACTTCAAAAAATTCTGATTGTATTTTGATCAGGATTGCATTGAAAATATAGATTGCTCTGGGCAGTATGGGAATTTTGACGATGTTAATTCTTTTGATCCAGGAGCATGGAATGCTTTTCCATCTTTTTGTGTCTTCTTCAGTTTCTTTCATGAGTGCTCTGTAGTTCCTCGAGTACAGATTCTTTACCTCTTTGGTTAGTTTTATTCCAAGATATCTTATGGTTCTTGTTGCTACTGTAAACAGAATCGATTCTCTAATTTCCCTTTCTATATTTTTGTTGTTAGTGTATAAGAAAGCAACTGATTTCTGTGCAATGACTTTGTATCCAGCTGCATTACTGAATTGCTGTATGAATTCTAGTAGTTTGGGGGTGGAGTCTTTTGGGTTTTCCATATAACGTATCATGTCATCTGGGAAGAGAGAGAAAGTTTGACTTCTTCTTTGCCAATTTGAATATCTTTTATTTCTTTTTGTTGTCTGATTGCTGTTACTAGGACTTCTAGTACTATGTTGAGCAATAGTGGTGAGAGTGGGCATCCCTTGTCATGATCCTGATCTCAAAGGGAAGGCTATCAGCTTTTCCCCATTGAGGATGATATCCATTGTGGGTTTTTCATAGATTTTATGAATTTGAGGAATGTTCCCTCTCTCCCTATACTTTGAAGAGTTTTAATCAGGAACAGATTCTATAGTTTGTCAAATGCTTTTTCTACATCGATTGAGAGTACCCTGTGGTTCTTCCCACTTCTATTATTGATAATTCTGTTGCATTGATTGATTTGAAAATGCTGAACCACCCTTGCATCCCATCGATAAATCCCACCTGGTCATGGTGGATAATCTTTTTAATGCACTGTTGGATCCTATTAGCTAGGACCTTGTTGAGAATCTTGGCATCCAAATTCATCAGGGATATTGGTCTGAACTTCTTTTTGATGGGGTCTTTGCCTGGTTTGGGGATCAGGGTAGTGCTGGCTTCATAGAAAGAGTCTGGGAGTTTTCCTTCTGTATATAAATATATATATATATATATATATATATATATGAAGACAGCTTCAGGCAAATAAGTATTATTTCTTCTTTGAATGGTTGGTAGTATTCCCGAGGGAATCTTCCAGGTCCTGGGCTCTTTTTTTTGGGGGGTGGGGTGGGGGGAGGTTTTTGATCACTGCTTCAATCTCATTACTAGACACTGGTCTATTCAGATTGTCAGTTTCTTCCTGTTTCAGTCTTAGACTTTTATAGGTTTCCAGGAATGCATCCATTTCTTCTAGGTTGCTTAACTTATTGGCATATAGCTGTTGATAATAATTTCTGATGATTGTTTCTATTTCCTTGGTGTTAGTTGTGATCTCTTCTCTTTCATTCATAATTTTATTAATTTGGGTCCTCTCTCTTTTCTTTTGGATTAGTTTGGCCACTGGTTTATCGATCTTACTGATTCTTTCAAAGAACCAATTTCTAGTTTCATTGATGTGTTCTACTGTATCTCTAGTTTCTAACTCATTGATCTCTGCCTTAATCTTGATTAGTTTGCTTCTTGTTTGCAGGGTTGGCTTAATTTGTTGATGATTTTCCAGTTCTTTCAGGTGTAAGGAAAGCTGGTGTCTTTGGGATTTTTCAGTTTTTTGGTTTTTTTTTTTTTAAGGGAGGCTTGGATGGCTACATATTTCCCCCTTGGGACCACCTTTGCAGTATCCCATAGGTTTTGGACCAATGTGTCTTCATTCTCATTGGTTTCCATGAATTGTTTAAGTTCTTATTTGATTTCCCTGTTGATCCAAACATTCTTGAGCAGGATGGTCTTTAGCTCCCAAGTGTTTGAATTCCTTCCAAACTTTTTCTTGTGGTTGAGTTCCAGTTTCAAAACATTGAGGTCTGAGAATATGTGGGGAATGATCTCAAACTTTTGGTATCAGTTGAGCCCTGATTTGTGACCCAGTGTGTGATCTATTCTGGAGAAAGTTCCATGTGTGCTCAAGAAGAGTGAGTATTCTGTTATTTCAAGGTGCAATGTTCTGTATATATCTATGAGTCCATCTGGTCCAAAATGTCATTCAAAACTCTTGTTTCTTTATTGATTTTCTGCTTAGACGATCTGTCTATTACTGACAGTGGCATGTTAACATCCCCTAAAATTAATATATTCATATCAATATGACTCTTTATTTTGATTAACCGTAAGCTTATGTAGTTGGATGCTCCCATATTGGGGGCATAAATATTTACAATTGTTAGATCATCTTGGTGGATTGGTTCCTTCTTCTTTTATAGAACCCCCTCCCTGGTATTTCTTGTAGTGCCGGCTTGGTGGTCACATACCCTTTTAATCCTTGCCAGTCTTGGAAGCTCTTTATCTCTCCATCCATTTTGAATGTCAACCTTGCTGAATAAAGTATTCTTGGCTGCATGTTCTTCTCATTTAGTGCCCTGAATGTGTCTTGATAGCTCTTTCTGGCTTGCTGGGTTTCTGTGGACAGGTCTGGCATTATTCTGATGTACCTTCCTCTGTTTATAAGGAATCTCTTCCCCCTAGCTGCCCTTAGGACCTCTTGTCTGAAATTATGATTCATGTATTTCACAATTAAGTGTTTGGTTGTCTTTCTTGGCTCATTGATCTTGAGGGGTATCCTTTCAGCTCTAAGAGATGAACAGTTTTTCCATTCCACAGATTAGGGAAATTTTCATCCAGAATTTTTTCAAATATATCTTCTAGTCTTCTCTGTTTCTCCACCCCCTCAGGGTTCCCAATAATTCTGACATTGGAACGTTTCATGGTGTCATTTATTTCTCTAATTTTGTTTTCATGGCTTCTATGCTGTTTGTTCCAGGCCTCCTCCTGATTCTTCTTTTCTATCAGTTTATCTTCTAGATCACTAATTCTATCTTCTGCTTCAGTTACCCTAACTGTTAAAGTATTTAGATTAGATTGGATCTCATTGATAGCATTTTTAACTTCTTCTGTATCAGCTCTCACTTCTGCCCTTAGAGATTCTATGTTGTCACTAATGGTTTTTATCAACGTAACAATTGCCTGGATAATTGTTACCCTGAATTCCCTTTCCAACATATTGCTTATGTCCATATTTAATGGGTCTGTGGCAAAATACACTCTCTGAATTTTTGGGTATTCCTCCTAGTCATTTTGGTGAGAGGTGTTTGAGGGGATGCACAGCTGAATATATCAACCACAATCCAGGCAAGGTGCATCCTGGAAATTTTTGGAGAAATCGGAAGTCACCACCTAAAATAAATTTAAAAAAAAAAAAGGAGAATGAGGGAAAAAAAGAAAAAAGAGAGAGAGAGAAACCAGGCAAAATGAGCCTCAAAAGTAAGATTTTTAAGGTACATAAAGAACAAACAAACGAAATGACTGACAAAAGTAAAGGAGAAGAAAATAAAAAAGAAAAACCCAGCCAAAATGAACCCCAAGAATAAGATTTATATAATATCAGAACAAAAACAAATATACAGAAATGCTGACAGAAAAATAAGATGGGAGGGTTGTTATAAATCCTTGATGTGGGCTAGGAAGTTTATTTTGGTTCTTCCTGGGTATATCTTGTTATCTTTGTTATGGACTCAATTTTCCAGAGATATAGGGAGATTAAAACTGGTTTATATATAGGGGTAGTATTGAATAGGGAAAAAGGATTACCTTGAAGATTATATCTATACATATATTTAAAAAAAAAGAAAAAGAAACACAGGTATATGTATGAAAAAATTCAAGTTAAAAAGTTATGGAATATGCTATATTAAACCTTTAGTTGTAATGGTAAGTAGTTTAAAAAAATTAAAAGAAGAAAAATTGTGAGAAGGAATTAAAAAAGAAAGAAAGAAAGAAAGAAAGAAGAAAGAAAGAAAGAAAGAAAGAGAAAGAAAGAAAGAAAGAAAGAAAGAAAGAAAGAAAGAAAGAAAGAAA
>NW_022631071.1:7659779-8043184 GCF_010015895.1 Lontra canadensis
AAAGAAAGAAAGAAAGAAAGAAAGAAAGAAAGAAAGAAAGAAAGAAAAGTTGTATCTATGAAATATACAGATTTGGGGGCAATACCAGGAGTTTAATATATTGTTTTCCCTGATGTTGGGGTTTTACAGTTTTAGGAGGACCCTGTGGTGTTTGTTCTTTTGTTCTTTTGGCTTCTTTTCTGGGGGAGGGGACTGCTGGGTTGTTTTCCCATCAGTCTTGCTTTGGCTGAGTCGCCTTGGCCCCTATTAAGGGCCTGGGTTCTGTGGAAACCTGTTTTTCAGGCTTTTGTTCTCTGGAAGTTTTTGTTCTTTGGTGGCTTTTTGAAGCATGTCAGAGTCAAAGCAAGGAATTTGTCTGCAGGTCTCCACCTCAGAGAAAAGCTTCAGACGGCTCCTCTCTGGGTGGTCCAGAACACACAGACTCCCCCTGCAAACTCCGCTAAGCCCTGCAACCTCCCACAGGCAGTGCACGTCCCCAGCCACCATCTCAGGGGTCTCCCAAAGCACCCTCTTGTCTCTGCACCCCAGTGCCACTAAAACCACGAGCAATATTGGTGCAGGGAGCCTGCTTCTGGTGGCTGCCTTTTCCAAGACTGCTGCGTAGAGTCCAGGCCCATATTGGGTGTGCTCAGACCCTGTGGCTCTGCAGGTCTCACAAGGCTGTGGGCCCAGGGAACCCGACCGGTGTTTGGGACAGGTTCTCTCAGGCTTGGGCTGGATGGGCTCAGACCGCCTGGTCACACAGGTTGCAGAAGGCTGCGGGTCATGGAAGGCTGCAAGCTGAGGGACCTCGACTGGAGTTCACACTGGGCTCTCTCAGCCGCCCAGCCCCAGTGGTGGTGCAAGCAGCAGAAAGCCATGGGCTCAGGGACCACAGACTGTGGGCCCCACCAGACTCTCTGACATGGGTGGTCGCTGGCAGTGACCATCCTGAGACCATGGGTTTAGGCCCGTGCCCATGACCACCTGATTCCACCAGTTGCCCCTTAATATCTTTTGCTCTTTTTGAGTGCTTTTAACCAGACTCCAAGTTAATGCTGTTCCCTAGTCACAGGGCACTTTTGTATTGTGGTATTACTTTCCAATGGGTCAATTCTGATGGCTCCCTCCCCTTTCTGTTTATCCTTCAGTATCAGTCCAAGCCTTCCCTCTCTGCTTTACCTGTCCACTGATGTCTTCTGCCCCCGTAGAGATCCAGAAGTGTATAATCTTACATCTCAGGCTGATTTCATGGGTGTTCAGAGTGTTCTGGTATATAATTAGCTCACATTAGGGGACCGGTTGAAACAGGGTCTCCTTGGCACCTGGGTGTCTCAGCTGTTAAGCCTCTGTCTTTGGCTCAGATCATGATCCCTGGGTCCTGGGATCAAGGCCCGCATTGGGCTCCCCATTCAGTGGGAAGCCTGCTTCTCCCTCTCACACTTCTCTTGCTTGTGTTCCCTCTCTTGCTGTGTGTCTCTCTGTCAAATAAATAAATAAAATCTTAAAATAAAATGAAACAGGGTCTCCTACTTCTCTGTCATCTTTCTCCTCCTCAAGACAACCAATTAAATATGATGAATAATATGAATTGTTTTAAAATTAAGCTCAGTGTTCATTTATTTAAGAGTAAGCGACTGAAAAAAGTGAGAAGTAAAGAAAAGTTTAAGGTGATTCCACTTTTATTCTTTTCTTTTTCACAGCTTTGTGCTGTACTAATGTATTAAAATATACAAATGTATTTAAAATTCACCCATCTACATTGAACATTTCAATGTCTTTTAGTATATTCACAGAACTTCAACCATCACCACAATTTAACCTTAGAAGATTTTTATATGCCTTAGTCATGTCCCACCAACTCCCATCCTCTGTGAATTTATCTACTCTGGACATTTTATATAAACATTATCATATGTCATCCTTTGTCACTGTCTCCTTTCATTTAGCATCTTTTCAAAGTTAATCCATGTTGTAGCAATGTATCAGTACTTCATTTCTTCTTACTGATGAATAATAGTCCTTTGTATGGATATACCACTTTTTATGTATTCATTCATCTATTAATGGACATTTGTATTATTTCCACATTTTGACAATTAATAATGTTTCTATGAACATTTTTGTAAAATTTTTTGAGTTTATGTATGTTTTCACTTCTCTTGGGCACATACCTAGGAGACAGATTGCTGGGTCACATGGTAAGTCTATGTTTGTTATTTTGAGGAATTATCAAACATTTTTCCAAAATGAATGTACTATTTTACATTCCCACCAGCAATATGTGAGGGATATATTTCTTCATATCTTTCCCAATACTTTTTATTTTCTGTCTTCTTGACTTCAGCCATTCTAGAGAGTATGAAGTGGTTTTTCAGTATGGTTTTGGTTTGAAATTTCCTAATGCCTAATTATGTTGAGGATCGTTTCACATGCTTATTGTCCATTTTTATGTCTTTTTGGAGACATGCCTATTCAGATATCTTGATCAAGGGGTATAGCTCAGTGGTAGAGCATTTGACTGCAGATATCTTGATCATTTTTTACTTGGGTTATTTGTCTTTTAGTTGTTGAATAGAAAGAATTCTATATACATTCTGAATAAAAGTCTTATTAGAAATATGATTTGCAAATACTACCTTCCATTTTGTTGGTTGTATTTTCATAGTCTTGGACATGTCTTTTGAAGCACAAAAGGTTTTAGTTTTGGTGAAGTCCAATTTATTTAATTTTTCTTTTTTTTAAGTTTTATTGTTTAAGATTTTATTTATTTACTTGGCATAGAAAGAGAGAGAGTACAAGCAGGGGGATTAACAGGGAGAAGGAGAAATAGGCTCCCGCTGAGCAGAGAGCCCAGCTTGGGGCTCTGTCCCAGGATTCTGGGATCATGAATGGAGTTGAAGGCAGACACTTAACTGACTGAGCCACCTAAGTGCCTCTTTAATTTTTCTTTTGTCACTTAAACTTTGTGGTGTTCTATAATAAAACTATTGCATAACCAGGGGCATGAAGATTTAACCTTTTGTTTTGTTCTAGGAATTTTAAAGTTTTATCTCATATATGTAGCTTTATGGTCCATTTTGATTTAATTTCTATGTATGGTATGAGATAGTGGTCTAATGTCCTTCTTTTGCATGAGATATTCAGTTTTTCAAACACCATTACTGAAAAAGACTATTCTTTCCCCTGTTGAATTTTCTTGGCATTGAAAATCAATTGATAGATGTATAGGTTTATTTCTAGGCTCAATTCTATTGCATTGGTCTATATACCTGTGCTATGCCAGAACCACAATGTCTTTTTGTGGGTTTTTAGTAGGTTTTGAAATTGTGAAGTATGTGTCCTCTAGTTTGTTCTTCAAGATTATTTCAGTACATTTACATTTCATACAAAAGTACATTTACTTTTTAAAAAAGATTTTATTTATTTACTTAACAGACAGAGATCACAAGTAGGCAGAGAGACAGGCAGAGAGAGAGGAGGGAGCAGGATCCCTGCTGAGCAGAGAGCCCGATGCAGGCCTCAATCCCAGGACCCTGGGATCATGACCCAAGCCAAAGGCAGAAGCTTTAACCCACTGAGCCACCCAGGCACCCCAAAAGTATATTTACTTTTAAACTGAAAAAAAAAAACGCTAAGCATAAGAGACCTATATATTTGTAAATAATTACAAAGATACTATAGGTATTGTGCACTGTATCTTGTTTTCCAGGCTTTTTTGTTGTTGTTGTTGTTGTTGTTCTTGGTGAAGAACAACATAATAAGGTGTCTTTTTTTTTTCATTTTTATTGAGAAACAATTGACATACTCTATAAGTTTAAGGTGTACAGCATGATGTTTTCATAACACATACTGTGAAATTATTACCACAATAGTTTCAAATAACATTCATCTTCTCATACAGAGACAATAAAATAAAAAGGAAAAAAAAAGATTAAAAATTCCTTGTGGTAAGAACATATAAGATTCATACTCTCAACAACTTTCTTGTATATCATACAGCAGTGTTAGCTATAGTCATCATGTTGTACATTACATCTTTTATACTTATTTATCTTATAACTGGAAGTTGTAACTTTTAACCTTTCCAGATATTTTAGTGAACACCATTGGTTAATAAAATAATTTTTATTTGGACTAAACTCCTGTGGTAGAGAATATTTTATTGAATACTTCTTAATGGAATACAATTATCTTTGTCAAGTTGACTTGCTATAACAACATACCCCACACTGGGTGGCTCTAACAACAGATATTTGTTTCACATAATTCTGGATTCTGGGAAGTCTGAGACCAAGATTCTTGTTAGACTTCTCTTCCTAGCTTTTACTTTTTTAAAATTTCTTTTAAAGATTTTATTTATTTTACAGAGAGAGAGAGAGAACAAAGTGGGGTGGGGGGACAACAGGCAGAGGGAGAAGCAGGCTCCCTGTTGAGCAAGGAGACAGATGCTCATTTATCATTATTTAGTGTCTTTCTTTGTTTCTTGTTATAGTCTTTTAAAAATGTATTCTGTCTGATATAAGTATTGTTACTCCAGCTTTCTTTTTTATTTCATGTGCATGTTGTTTTTCCATCCATTCATTTTCTTTAAAAAAAAAGATTTATTTATTTCTCAGAGAGAGAGAGAGAGAGAGAGAGAACACACAAGCAGGGGGGAGTGTCAGGCAGAGGGAAAAGCGGGCTCCCTAATGAGCAAGGAGTCAGATGCAGAACTCAATCCCAGGCCCTGTATTCATGACTCCAAGCTGAAGGCAAACCCAGTAACTGACTGAGACACCCAGGAGTCCCCATCCCTTCACTGTCAGTTCGCATGTGTCTTTAGTCCTCAAGTGAATCTTGAGAACAGCATAGAGATGGCTCTAGGTTTTTTGTGGTTTTTTGGGTTTTTTGTTTGTTTGTGTTTTGTTTTGTTTTGTTTTGTTTTATTCATTTAGTCCCTCTGTGTCTTTTGATTGGGGCATTTAGTTCATGTACATTAAAATCTATTATCAATAGGTATGTACTTACTGTCATTTGTTAATTGTTTTAGAGTTGTTTTGTAGTTCTCTTTTACTTTCTTCTCTTCTTGTGTGATTTTGTGTTGGTTTGTTTTTGTGTGTGTATGATATGCTTGGATTCCTTTCTCTTTATTTTTGTGTATGTTTTACAAGTTTTTGATTTGTCTTTACCATTAGGCTTGTATAACATCTTATGTGTATAATTGTATTACATTGATGATTGTTTAAATTTGAACACATTCTAAAAGTACTACATATTTCTTTTCTCCACCTCATTTATGTATATGATGTCATACTTTACACGCATTTCTTTTCTGAATCCCTTGACTGATTTTTATAGGAAAAAAATGATTGATTTTACTGCTTTTGTACTTTAATGTCCATACTGGTTTTATAAGTGATTAACCTAGTTTTATTATATTTGTATTTGCCTGTGAATTTTTTTCCTTCCATAATTTCCTTACCCCTGGTTATTGCTTTTTCTTTTCATTCAAATAATAATTTTTTTTAAAGATTTTGCTTATTTATTTGACAGAGAGTGAGAGAGCAGAAGCAGACAGAGCAGCAGAGGGGGAGGGAGAAGCAGGCTCCCCACTGAGCAGGGAGCCCAATGTGGGGCTCAATCCCAGGACCCTGGGATCATGACCTGAGCCAAAGGCAGATGCTTAACCAACTGAGCCACCCACCCAGGCACCCCTCAAATAATTCATTTTAAAATTTCTTGTAAGGCTTCTATAGTGGTGATGAACACCTTTAACTTTTGTTTGTTTGAGAAACTATCTCTCCTATTTTGAATGATACCCTTGCTAGGTAGAGTAGTTTTGTTTGCAGGTTTTCCCCTTTCAGCACTTTGAATATATCATGCCATTCTCTTCTGGCCTGCAATGTTTCTGCTGAAAAATTAGTGATAGCTTTATGAGATCCCATTGTATGCAGTTGTTTCCCCTCCCCCTTGCTGTTTTTAAAATTCTCATTAATACTACTTTTTGCCATTTTCATTATGTGTCTTGGTGTGGACCTCTTTGGGTTAATATTAGGGGCTCTATATGCCTCCTGGATCTTGATGTCTGTTTTCTTTCCCAGATTAGTGAAGTTTTCAGCTAGTATTTCTTCAAATAATTTTTGTCCCCTTTTCTCTTTTCTGGGATCCCTAAAATGCAAATATTATGCTTGATGATGTTGCTGAATTCTCTTTATCTATTTTCATTTTTGCTACTTATTTTCTTTTTGCTGTTCATCTTGGTTGTTTTCCATTTGTTCTGTCTTTCTGCTTCCTGATCTCTTCTGCCTCTTTTAATCTGTATTGATTCCATCTAGTCTATTTTTATTTTCAGTTATTGAGTTCATCATCTGTGATTGGTTTTTATTTTTATATTTTCTCTTTGCTCAATTTCTGACTGAGATCCTCCACTATTTTCTCAAGTCTAGCAAGTATCTTTAATGGCCATTACTTTGAATTCTTTATCAGACATGTTTTTCTCCAATTAGCTCTTTTGCTGTAGTTGTGTCCTATTCTTTCATTTGGAATACATTCTTCTGTATCCTCATTTTGTCTATCTCTTTGTGTTTATTTCTATGTATTAAGAAAGTTAGCTATATTTTCTCACCTTGAATATAGTGGTTTTATGCTGTGGTGCCCTACAGCATAATGTCCCCTATTCACCAGCACCAGGTGCTTTAGTGGTATCTCCTGTGTGTGTTGAGTGCACCCTTCTGGTCAGGCTGAACCTCATTTGCTTTCAGTCTAGTTGATTGTAATATTCCACTTTGCCTGTTTTGGGCTGAGTTTGTTCCCTGTGCAATTAAAGGGCCAGTTTGGGGCCCTTGTGAACTTGTAGTTGGGCAGTGTCAGCAGTCAGACCAGATATCTGCCCTCAGCTTACTTGCCAGCGTTTTGAACACACCGAACTGCAAGGAACTCTTTGCATTGTCCCCTGAGAGGCGTTATTTGGTGGATACAGCCTGCAGACAAACCACATGCATGCCTCCTCTCTGTTTGCTTAGCTGCAGACACACTGATTGGCAGAGCATTCTTTACACTGCAATTTATATGGTCTGGCTGCCAGGACTCAAGTGAACTGGTGTGTGTATGGTTATTTTCCCCTCTCCCCAGGGAAGGAGATACTTTGTAGTGACACTGGCCCCTACCATGGCTGCTTGCAGGATAAAGGGTGCAGGAGCCACACTGGAGGAATGCTTGCTGAGTGGAGCACATTGAATTAGGTGGATCCATATGGGAATGTGGGGAAGGGTCACATGGTGTTAGCAAAGTAGGTGGCAAATGTTCATACAGGTTCCCTCAACTGTCAGGCTATCAAGGTTGGGGAGGTGGGAGGCAGAGAAAAGACAACTTCCAGCTCTTTTATTCTTGGAGAAGTGGCCTAAAAATCCCTGCACCTCCAACATCTGTTCTGGGGGTAAATATAACTCCTACAGGTATACCTCTGGCATCTTTCAAATTGTTGCTTCTGTGCTGTATCTGGCAGGGGTTGTTTGTTATGCTGGGTTGTTGAGGATATGAACTCCATTTCCTATCACCCTCTGGCTCCCCCAGAGCTGAGCTACTGATTTTTAAAGTTTCCAGAGTTAAGTCCCACTGGTTGTAAAGACTCACAAAGTTAAGATCCATTGGTTTTCAAAACAAAATGTTATGAGGATTCATCTTCCCAGTGCAGGTCCCCTGTGTTGGGGTGCCTGGTGTGCAATATTCTCCTCTACTTTCTTTGTGCTTATGTGTTCCCTCCAGTTTGTGGTTAGTCTCTCTGGGTGTTTGGCTCCCAGCCACATCTCCACCCTTCCTATCCTTTTTTATGTAGCCTCCTTGTTATGTTTAATCATGGAAAAGGTGTTCTGTCAGTCTTCAGGTTGTGTTTCTGTGTTGGCTGCAATAATGTGATGGTTATCTAGCTGTGTCTATGGGATGATGTGGATTTGGGATCTTCCTACTTCTCAGAAGTCAATTTTTCTTTTTGAAGACCTCAGAGAAATTCACCAAACTTATAAAACTAAAGTGTGACTGAACCCACAACATGAAGAAATGATCACCTACTTAGAACACTTTGAAAAAAAAATGTTTGAGATGGTTACAGAATATTGGAAATTTAAGATAGTTTGTCTGGGGGTCTGATGTGCTTTGTTTGATAAACTTAGTATGCAATTTATCCCACAGAAGAAATCCAAGACAGGAAAAATGATGATGCTTCTTCTGAACAATGGCTTGCTCTTGCAGAGTAGATACTGTAAGTGATGGAATTGTGTATTCTTTATGTTGCATACTATACAATTTAGAGCCAAAATTGCGGCCCATCTTTTCCATTGTATAGGACTCTGTGAATGTTTTTCCTGGCTAACTTGAAGCACATAACTCTCTTCTACTTTATTGCTTCTATTTCCCCTTTACATTATTTTTCTAACTTAATTTCAATTTATTATATCTTATTGTATTTCATACATCCTCATGAATGCAGTTTAACAGTTTAGCAAAAATACATTATTATATTTTTTGGAACAACGCATGGTACGGACGTGGTTCTCTGTCTCTCTCTTTCTCTCCCTCCATCCCCTCTTCTCTTTCCCCTTCCCCCACACTTCCTGAGTAATTATGGGTTTAATGCAACAAGAATGATTAAGTGAGAGAGACAGTGGAGGGACAGTTGAGAAAGAGAGAAAGAGGAATGGGAGGGAGGGAGAAGGAGCAGGAGTAGGACGAAAAGAGGGAAATATTGAGATTTATTGTGTAAAAGCAGTCTAGCTGATTGATATATTTTATCTCTGTGGTGAATTCAAATACCTGACAACCATGCATGATGGTAATAACACTTACAAAAATAAAAATGAATCAGGCCCACCACTATCCAGCCTGGCATCTCACTCAGTTGCAAGTTTTTAAGAGGAAAAAAAAAAAACTTGGCCCATGCACTGTAGATAGATTGTGTACTATAGTTAGATTCACCCAACCACATCCCCAAGTAAATTCATTGTTGTTGCATTAAACCCTTAATTATTCAGACTTCAATTAATTGACATTGTTCTTTATTTGACTTTTGAGGAAAATGGTAGAAAAGAAGAAAGAAAGTTAACTTCCATGATTTATTTCTTAAAACTTATCTTCTACTGGTATATGGTCTTGTGTGTGTCACCTTCAACCCATTGTTCATGCCATCTTTGAGCTCTGCACTTACTATTTTCCTTGCTTAAAGTACACTACTACATTACTCAACTGACCAGCAAGTACTTATCTTTCAAACCTTAACTCAAGTATCCTCTCCCAGGAAATCTTTATGAACCATCTCTAGCCTGGATTGGATAGTTGCCTAAGTATATGCCATGAGACCTTGTGGTATTTTCTGTTGATGCACACTATATGTAAACTATATCTGTTAACTCTACTAAATTTTGAGCAACTCTAGGGAAAAAAGAGTGTATTTTATTTATTAATTGTGTCCCCAGCACCTTTTATAATAGCTCCTAACATATTCAGTTGAATGAATAAATTAAAGAATTGTTTGTGTATATTGTTTAATAGTTTAAATGACTAGAGATTCGATTATCTAAGCATATTTGTAAGATAATTGTCACTTTTTCCATTTTATGATTTGACTTCTTTGGAAATGGAAACAGCCAGAATCCTTTCTAAATATATCTGTATGCCACGTTTAGTGATTGGGCATTTGGGAAAATTTTGTGATAGCCCCTACTTAGTTGTTAGGTAAGCTAAAATGGGCATTCTGTGGGTGATATCTGTCCCACACAGCACCTTCATTTAGCCTATCTTCACTAAGCCACTAATCACTGCGTAATTTTCTCTCTAATGTCTGCCTACATTGAAAAACCCTCAGTAATTGTTTTTAACCCTATGGAGGTAGTTAAACTACTTAGTTGTTAAAGACACGACATAGTTGTAGGTAGAACTGCTGAATCCTTCAGATAAAGTCATTCATGAAGATCCTGGATGCTTGGATTTTGGACTATACTCCAGATTAATTTCTTATTATTCTCAGCACAGTGTTACTATATCCATTTCTGAAATGCAAATGCAAATGCATGAGTAACCTGTTGTGCCAAGTCTTTAAGTATCACTGATCTTTTTAATGGAAACCTAAAGTGCTAAAACATTTCTCAGGCAAATGGACTAAAAGAGGCCCTCATTTTAAAGGTAACTCAAATAAGCCAGGTGTCAGAGTTCATCTCCTTGGTGAATTTCAGAAAACACTTGTCATTTACCATGGTCACATAGTTGTACTGCCTGAAAATATTTTTTCCCCTAAACATGTGGCATGGGAAATTATTACACATTAGGAGGTTAATGAAATTGTGTGCCAGTAAAGTAAATAATCGAGGGACAGAGATCTGAGTATTAGATTAATCAGAGGTTCAGTGTTCTAAATTATGCCTTGTTAGAGATAGGGCACCTACACATTGTGTTTAAGTGAAAAAATATTACTTGAATTTAAGCAAATTGCACACGTAATACTTTGATGACTTTTGAGATAGTCTGTGTTGTTTTTCTCTTAAATTATGTGATTAAATAAAAATTTATATAAAGTAAAAAATGTGATTAAAGCTGTAAACTGTAGAAATACTAAAATATTTTCTTTCCAACCCTGTCATAATCTATCCACTGTGATATGAATGACAACTTTTTAGAGATATTTACAAAAGCATCATGGCACATATTCTGCTAAGGACCACACTTTACAAGTATGTGTTCCATAAATTTTGAAAGAAGAGTGGAAAAAAAGTATGTGACTCAAAGTAATTAAAGGTAAAATTTTAGAACACACTTTTTAAAAAATCAGTAGGTGGAGATTCATGTATTTTAGATGTTAAATGAACTCTAGAAATCCTCTACTATGCTCATCTCTCCTATTTTATAGATAAGAAATTGGAAACTAAGGGAAGGAAGATGGCTTTCACCAAGTCACATAACTTCCTGGTCCCACACAGGTAGTCACATGATAAACTTTCTTTCTTGAAGCACATAGATCCTTGCTTTCTTTAAGTACTTGCAGTATTTATATGTATTTTCTTCCTATATGTATTCATTTATCATTCATCTAGCCTTCTGTTAATGGGGAGGTATAAAACATGAATGTAATATTAGTGAATACATGTCATGTTAAAATATATATTTGGTTTATAATAGTACATTTCTGAAGTATTAAAATTAAAAATTTTAAAGGTTTATTTCAGAGAGAAGAACAAGTTGTGGGATGCTTTGATATCTGTTCTGTTATATTTAGAGGTGTTTTAACTTAAAGAACAGGAGCCAGTTCTCATATTTTATTGGAGAATTAAGTGTTTTCAAGGAAAGTAACTTCATCAGTATAGAAAAGTAAGAAATGAACAATTTTCAGATAGATATTAAATATTAAAGTAGTTAATAAAAGAAGATATGTAATTTGAGGAGATATCAAATTCAAGGGACTATTTTATCTGGAATAAATTTGTCTACATATTTCACCAAAATAGTATTTTTTAATATGTCAACATAGACAAAAAAACATGGTTCAGTAATGGTTTAGATTAAACATTTGGCAAATAAATAAAATTTCTTAAATGTTTTTATGAAATAAAAATGTTACTCTGTGACTTTGGGGATTGTTAAAAGAGAGGGTGTTAAGGAAGACAGCATAAAATAGCCAAGCAAATAAAAGCTTTCAAGGAGTCAACCCTGTGTTTGAGATCTGGCTTGGATAAATAATAGCTCTAGAATCATGAGCAAATCATTTAACCACTATTGAATGTAGTGTGTTATCTGTAAAATGGAGGAAATAATACCCAGAATGCATTGTTGTCTTCAAGATTAACACTAATGCATGTAAAGTACTTAGTACATAGTAAGTGATCAATAAATGATATATTTTATTATTTGAGATGTAATAGGAGCTATGGTCAAAAAGCAAGTTGATCATGAAACTCTATGAAAGCTAGTGGTTCTAAGGAAATATAACATCAGGAGATTCTGTAGTGGGAAAATAAATGGAAGATAAGACTGTAACAAAGAAGAGAAGCCACTAGTTAAACTAAATAGCTATTGAACAATTCATATACTTAACAAATTTTTATTGAGTTCTGGTCAAATACTGGTATACACTGTTCTAAGTTCCAGTAATTCAGTAGTAAGCAAGACAGAAAATGGTCAAATGAGGAGACCCCCAAATTATTTTTCTTCATTTTGAAAGTTTTATCATTGGCAAATTATACAATCAGTATTTAGTTCATTTCATTAAGAGATATATAATTAGATGAAAACATTTCTCAAATAAGGTCTCAAGTTTTTATGTGTGAAATTTAGTTAGGTATACCTGAAATGACCAAATTATTTTGGTTATTATTTCATAAAATGTTACCTCCACCATCTCATGACAAGTATCCTGAATTTTACATACAAAATTCATATAGGTGGTAATAAGATGGTAATTAAAGTGGGTCATTCATACATTTATATATTCAACAAATTATTTTAAGTGACTGCTATAGTCCACAGTCGAGATTTATAGTAATAAACAAAAATAAATAATTGGTATTTTACAGTGCAATGTGGAAAATAGACATTAACACATTAATCCACACATTTAAATATAAATGAAAATTTTATGAAATTTTTTGAAGGAAAAGAATCAAAGTCTGTGAGAAAGAATAATAAATAGGAGCTGATTTATAGTGCAGTAGTGAGGAACATTCTCTCTGAAGAAGTGTTATTTAAATTGAGAATCAGTAGCTAAGATGGTGGCATGGTAGGAGGATCCTAACCTTGCCTGGTCCCTTAAACTCAATAGATAAATATTAAATCATTCTGAACACCCAAGAAATTGATCTGAGGACTGACAGAACAAACTGTACAACTAGAAGGAGAAAAGAGGCCACATCATGGAAGGTAGGAGGTGCAGAGATACAATTTGGGGGAGAAGCAAAACTCAGGTGCTGCAGAGGGGAGGGAACTCTGGTCATGTAGAGATGTGAGAGAGAGGAACATACAGAGGATCATACACACACACACACACACACACACACACACACACGCAACACTTCCCCAAAGCCACTGACTGGGAAAACAAGAAGGACTAATGTTCATAAGTTTTTACAACCACAGGATTCAAAGACTGGAGTTTTAGAAGTTATGGCAGGTGTAGAGCCTGGCGGGTACTGCAGTGTTCCTATTGAGTAGGAAGACAGGTTAGCCCTGGGAGCAAACAACATGATCTGAGGATCCCCTGAGACACACTAGGAGAGAGTATTCCCCTTTCTGGAAGCACTTCTGAGACAGGTGGCATTACCTCTCTGGGGAAAAAGGAGCCAGCAGGCAACATTGCTTTCCCCCACAACTCAGCATAAACTAACTGTGGTAAGCAACACAGCACAAACAGTGGTGGAATAAGCCACTTATACCAAGACACCACTCCCTTATATTCTGCAGGTGCTGCTTTTCTCAGGCAAATATGCCTGAGAACTGTTGCATCAGGCCCCTCCACCAGAAGAACAGCCCAAACCCCACTCCATGGATGCACCACATTTACTGACCAGAGTTCTGAAAAGTTTCAGCTCTAGTGGAAATAGCACCGGGTCTCTTTAAGCAAGCAGGCCAGAACACACTGAGTTAAAACTTGCCATACTCTGGCCAAGGCCAAACACTCCCCACTGCAGGCAAGGAGAAGCTCTGCAGTGGACTGACCTGAGGGAAAGAACAGCCAAAACACGGAAGCAGTGTGCACATGGCATACACCAGAGATACTTCCTGAAGCATCAGGCTTAAGACACCAGAGGAACTCTTCTCTATAAAGTAATTACTTTCAGGACCAGAAAACATAACAGATTTTCCTAACACAAAGAGGAGACAGAGATCTGGACAAAATGCCAAGGCAGAGAAATTCATCCTTAAAGAAAAACAAGAAAAGACCACAGCCATGAATCTACTCAAACCAGATATAAGTAATATGCTTGAAACAGATTTTAAAACAACAATCATAAGGATACTAGCTGTGCTTGAGAAAAGCATGGAAGAAATCAGAGTCCCTTACTGCAGAGATAAAAGACTTAAAATCTAGTCAAGCCAAAATAAAAATGCTATAACTGAGAAGCAAAGCTAACTGGATGAAATTACCACAAGGATGGAAGAATCAGAGGAATGAATAAGTGATAGAGAAGATAAAATTATGGGAAATAATGAAGCTGAAAATAAGAGGGAAAAAATAATGGATCATGAATGCAGACATAAAGAACTCAGTGACTACATAAAGCCTAATAGCATGCATATTGTAGGAGTCCCAGAAGAAGAAGAAGGGGAAGGGAGCAGAAGATTTATTTCAGTAAATTAAAACTTAAAACATCCCTAATGCAGGGAAAGAAACAGACATCCACATGCAGGAGTCACAGAGAGCTCTCAGCAAAATCAACAAAAAACAGAACAACACAAAGACCTATCATAATAAAATTTGGAAAATATAGATATAAGGACAAAATACTAAAAGCACCAAGAGAAAGGAAATACCTAACTTATAAATGAAGGTAAATACATTCAGCAACAGGTCTATTTGCAGAAACTGCACAGGACAGAAGAGAATGGCGTGTTATATTCAATGTGCTGAATAGGAAAAAAATAGGCAGCCAAGAATGCTCCATCCAGCAAGGCTGTCGTGCAGAAAAGGAGAGACAAAGAATAGCCTGAGCAAACAAAAACTAAAGGAGAGCATGACCACTAAACCAGCCCTGCATGAACTATTAAGGGGGGCTCTTTGAGTGGGAAACCAAGACCAAAAGCAACAAAGACTAGAAAAGAACAGAGAAAATCTCCAGAAACAATGAATTAACAGGTAATAAAATGGCGCTAAGTCCATATGTATCAATAATAACTCTGAATGTACATGGACTAAGTGCTCTAATCAAAAGGCATTGGGTACCAGAATGGATTAAAAAAAAAAACAAGACCCACCAGTATGCTTTCTACAAGATACACATTTTAGACTGAAAGACACCTGCATATTGCAAGTAAAGGGATGGAGAACCATTTATCATGCTAATGGATATTAAAAGAAAGAAAGAGTAACAATACTTATATCAGACCAACTAGATTTTAAACCAAAGACTAACAAGAGATGAAGAGGGACACTAAATCATAATAAAAAGTTTGATCCAACAAGAAGAGCTAACAAATATTTATGCTCCCAATGTGGAAACTCCCAAATATATATAAAAAAAATAAGAAACATAAGGGAATTCATTGACAATAATACAATAATAGTAAGGGACTGTAAAACCCCACTTACATCAATGAATAGATCATCTAAGCAGAATATCAGTAAGGAGCCCATGGCTTTGCTTTGAGTGACACTGGGCCAGATGGACTGAACAGTTATATTCAGAACATTTCATCCTAAAGCAGAGGAACACATATTCTTAAAAGTGCACATGTGGCATTCTCCAGAATAGATCATGTAGTGGGTCACAAATCAGGCCTCAATAAGTACAAAAAGAATGAGATCAGACCATGCATATTTTCTGACAACAAGGCTATGAAACTTGAAGTCAAATACAAGAAAAAAAAATTGGGTAGGACACAAATATGTGGAGGTTAAAGGACATCCTACTAAATAAAGAATGGGCCAACAGGAAATTAAAGAAGAAATAAAAACAGTACATAGTAACATGATAATGAATACACAATGGTTAAAAACATTTGGGATGCAGCAAAAGTGTCCTTAATAAGGAAGTATATAACAATACAGGCCTAGCTCCAGAAGCAAGAAAAATCCCAAATATACAACTTAACCTTATATCTAAGGGAGCTAGAAAAAGAACAGTTGAAGCCTAAAGCCAGTAGAAGAAGGGAAATAATAAAGATCAGGTCAGAAGTAAATGCTATAGAAAATAAACAAACAAAAAAGAACAATAGAATGGATCAATGAAACCAAGAGCTGCTTCTTTAAAAAAAAAATTAAATATGATAAAACCATAGCCAAACTTGCCAAGAAGAAAAAACAAAGGACACAAATATATGAAATCACAAATGAGAGAGGAGAGATAATAGCTAACATAACAAAAATACATTTATAAGTATAAATACTACGAAATTATATGCCAACAAATTGGGCAATATGGAAGACATGAATAAATTCCTAGAAATATAGGAATACAAAAACTGAAACAGGAAGAAATAAAAAATTTGAACAGACCCATAATCACCAAGGAAATTGAGGCAATAATAAAAAAATCTCCAAACAAACAAGAATCCAGGGCCAGATGGCTTCCAGGGGAATTTTACGAAACATTTAAAGAACTAATACCTAATGAAAGAAACATTTCCTCTTATAAATCCTTCAGAATTAAAAAAAAAATCAAGAATGCTCAACTTTCACAGTATCATTTTCATCCACACTTTTCACTTTCATGGTGATTTGCATTCTCAAGATTAGCTCTAGAGATTCTGTAGAATTTACTTTTCTTCTGATATTTTGTGAGTGGGATGGGATATTTTCAAGTGTATTTTTACAGAAATTCATTGCAGTAAGATATAAGAGAATTTTGGTTACTATCTTCAAAAATTTGGTTTATATTTTTAATCTAAAAAGATATCATTGTATCATTTTGAGATAGAAGCAATGAGACTGAAGCCTTATTGGTTTTGTGAATAATTTATTAAATAGAATCACTGAAGAACTATAACACTATTGAAATAGCTGTTTCAGTAGTTTCATCAGAGTAAGAAATTATTTTCAGATTCATCAATTAAATATTCCCTCACCAATTATTATAAAAGTAGACACCTCTAGTGTAGTGTTTGTTTGAAAGAGTGACTTATTTGAAACTTTAGAATAATGAATATTATTAAATTGCAATTATTATTATTATGCCCAAAAGAGGTAATGCTATTTACCTATAACAACAACAATAACAAAAAAGTGCTTGTAACTCATAAATGCATAAAATAGCATAGGATAAAGAACACAAGCTTTATATTTCACAGGCCTGGGATAAAGTCTTGTTTCTACCACTTATTAGCTGTTCCATAGTCTCTCTGAGCCTCAATGTCCTCATCTTGAAATATGATAATAGTTTGCAATTTATTTTATTTTTAGTAAGGTTTATTTATTTATTTGAGAGAGAGAGAGAGAGCTGAGTAGAGGGAGGGAGAGAGGGAGAGAGAGAGTATCCTCAATCTGACTTCCTGCTGAGTGCAGAGCCCAAAGTGGGCCTTGATCCCAAGACCCTGAGATCATGCCATGAGCAGAAATCAAGAGTTAGTCACTTAACCAACAGAGCCATCCAGGTGCCCCAATAGTTTGCATTTTAAAATACTGTTGCAATTATGTATATTATGAAAAAATATATATTTTAGGCTCTAGATCAAGAGCCCAGTAAGTATTAGATGTTATTGCAAGTACAATAATTGACTACTTGTCTTTCTTGAATTTATATAAATGTAAATGTATATAATTTATAAAGTAGAATGTAAAATTCATATGAGTTTCAAAATTAAGAAGTGTTTCTAGGGGTGTGTGTGTGTGTGTGTGTGTCCTTGTGGCTGGTTATTTTAGACTATACCCCGTAGATTACTAGGAATAGGAGTTCCTTTCTTTTGTTGTTAAGGATGTATTGATGGGAAAAATTCTGTCACTCATAGGTCTGAATTTAACCAGTTATACTAACCATTAGTTTATTTTTCTATGTGTAACATCCATTCACTTTTCTAAATGTACCCCAATTTCCTTGTGAAAAATCACCCCTTCCCCACTGAATACAGTTTAATGGTACTGTAATTGGGTCTTTCTTTTCTTATATACATCTACTCCAAGCTGGACAAGACAGAAGCTCTATTCCTGGAATTTCAGTAATAGAGGTGACAAATATTAAAATATATATATTGCTTTAATCATTTAGAGTGATTTTCTGTAAGTGATTGAGAATAATAACTAGATTATAAATTGAAAGGAACATGCTTTCTTAAAAATATTTTAGAGGTTTATTACAGATGATACTTTTTTGGAGGGGAGATAGTATTTCCTAATTTATTTCTTTTTCTTTTTATTACAATTATTTTAATTAACATATAATGTATTATTTGTTTCAGGCATACAGGTCTGTGATTCATCAGTCTTACACAATTCAAAGCACTCACCAGAGCACATAACTTCCCCAATGTCCACCACCCAGCCACCCCATCCTTCCCACCCCCCACCACTAAAGCAAACTTCAGTCCACTCTTTGATGTTGTTGCTCTTTGTCATGGTGTAACTACCATGGTGTTTCTAAATTAGAACCAAAGCACAGTGCCTTGGTACTTGGAGGGACTCAATAAATATTTATTAACTGATTAATTGTCCTGAGGGCAAAGGAACAAACATCTAATGGTGGCTTTGTGGCTTCAACACAGTAAATCATATATGTGTGTGTTTATTCATGTGTGTTTGGTTTGGGCAGGATGCCATATACAGCCCTTGCCACACTGCTTGTGTATAAGACAGTGTCACATGTACATTCTCCATATGGACTCTGGCTATTTCTAAATTGCATTCTCATGGATTTGATGTTCAATAACCCTATTTTCCATTACTTCCCAGTAACAAAACACTGTTTCAGGAAAGCCATTACCCTCACTATTCTCTAAACACACTCTGTTTATTCATACGTCCAAGTTTAGATATGTAATTTCATATATCGATCTATTCTATTTCTTGAATAAGCAGAAGAGTTGTCATGTGTATCAACATAGTAGAACACTTAAGAGATAGAACTCTAAAGCCAGCATACCCAAGGTTCAAATTCTATCATTTATTAGTTTCTTGACCTTGGACAAAATTTTTAATTTTTCTAAAAAAGATTTTATTTATTTATTTGATAGAGAGAGACAGCAAGAGGAAACACAAGCAGGGGGAGTGAGAACAGGAAAAGCAGGATTCCTTCTGAGCAGGGAGTCCAGTGTGGGGCTTGATCCCAGGATCCTGGGATCATGACCTGAGCTGAAGACAGACACTTAATGACTGAGCCACCCAGGCGCCCCTTTTAACTTTTTTTTTAAATTGGAATTCAATTAGCCAACATATAGGACATCATTAGTTTCAGATGTAGAGTTCAGTCATTCATCAGTTGCATATAACACCCAGAGCTCATCACTTCATGTGCCCTCCTTAATGCCTGTTACCCAATTACCCCATGACCCCACCCCCCCAACAACCCTCTGTTTGTTTCCTATAGTTACGAGTTTCTCATGGTTTTTCTCTCTCCAGATGATTTCCCAGTTTTCCCTCCCTTCCCCTATGATCCTCTGTGCTGTTTCTTATATTATACATATGAGTGAAACCTTATAATTGGCTTTCTCTGATTGACTTATTTCACTCAGCATAATACCCTCCAGTTCCATCCACATCAATGTAAGTGGTAAATATTCATCCTTTTTGATGGCTGAGTAATATTCCATTGTGTATCATATCTTTTTTTATCCATTCATCTGTTGATGGACTTATCAGCTCTTTCCACAGTTTGGCTATTGCTGCTATGAACTTCAGGGTACAGGTGCCCCTTTCGATCACTACATTTGTATCTTTGGGATAAATATCTGGTAGTATAGTTGCTGTGTTGTAGGGTAGCTCTATGTTTAACTTCTTGAGGAAGCTTCATACTGTTTTCCAGACTATCTGTACCAGCTTGCATTACCACCAAGAGTATAAAAGGAGTCCCCTTTCTCTGCATCCTCACTAACATTTGTTTTTTCCTGACATGTTAATTTTAGTCATTCTGACTGGTGTGAGGTGTATTTCATTGTGGTTTTTATTTGTATTTCTGTGATGTCAAGTGATGTGGAACATGTTTTCATGTGTCTGTTGGCCATTTGTATGTCTTCTTTGGAGAAATGTTTGTTCATATCTTCTGCCCGTTTCTTGACTGCATTCTTTGTATTTTTGGGTATTGAGTTTAAGTTCTTTAGAGATCTTGGGTACTAACCCTTTATCTGATATGTTATTTGCAAATATCTTCTCCCATTCCATAGGTTGTCTTTAGTTTTGTTAACTGTTTCCTTTGCTGTGTATAAGCTTGTTATTTCGATGAAGTCCCAGTGGTTGATATTCACTTTTGATTCCTTTGTCTTTGAAGATATGTCTAGGAAGAAGTTGCCACAGCCAAAGGGGAAGAGGTTACTGCCTATGTTCTCCTCTAGGATATTAATGCTTTAATGTGTCACATTTAGGTCTTTCATCCATGTTCAGTTTATCTTTGTGTATGGTGTAAGAAAGTAGTCCAATATCATTCTCCCCCATGTGGCTCTCCAATTCTCCTAACACCATTTGTTGAAGAGACTGTCCTTTTTTCCCTTGGGCATTCTTTCCTGCTTTGTTGAATATTAGTTGGCCATAGAGTAAAGTGTCCATTTCTGCGTTCTCTATTCCATTCCACTGATCTATGTGCTATTTTTGTGCTAGTACCATGCTGTCTTGATGATTGCAGCTTTGTAATATAGCTTGAAGTTAGGCATTGTGATGTCCCTAGTTTTGGTTTTCTTTTTAAATATCCCCCTAGCTATTCAGGGTACTTTCTGATTCCATACAAATTTTGGGATTGTTTGTTACAGTTCTGGAAAAATTTCAATGGTAGTTTGATAGGGATTGCATTAAATGTGTAGATTGTTCTAGGCAGCATAGACGTTTTAACAATGTTTGTTCTTCCAATCAAAGAGCATGGGATATTTTTCCATCTCTGTGTCTTCCTCAATTTACTTAAGTGTTCTGTAGTTTTCTGAGTACAGATTCTTTACCTCTTTGGTTAGGTTTATTCCTATGTATCTTACAGTTTTTGGTGCAATTGTAAATGGGATTGATTCCTTAATTTCTCTTTCTTCTGCCTTACTGTTAATGTATAGAAACACAACTGATTTCTGTGCACTGATTCTATATCCTGCCATAGTACTGAATTCCTGTGTGAGTTCTAGCAATTTTGGATGGATTCCTTTGGGTTTTCCACATAAAGTATCATGTCACCTACTAAGAGTTAGGTTTGTTTTTGCCAATTTCAGTGCTTTTATTTCTTTTTGTTACCTGGTTGCTGAAGCTAGGTCTTCTAGTACTATGTTGAATAACAGTGGTAAGAGTGGACATCCCTATCACGTTCCTGACCTTAGGGGAAAAGCTCTCAGTTTCTAACTCTTATGAATGATATTCATTGTGTGTTTTTCATAATTTGCTTTTATGATATTGATTTATGTTTCTAGGAATGCATCCATTTCTTCCTTTAGTCCAGGAGCTGAAATTCCATAGCCCCCTACTCTTCAGTGAACACTCACAGAAAATCAATCACTCTTGTCTCCCTGGTTTCTGTCTGAATTCTAACTTCACTCAGCCAGTGACCAAGAGGTTTTTGTTTTGTTTTGTTTTGTTTTGTTCATGTTCTTGTTTTGGTTTTTTGTTTGTTTGTTTTTGTTTTGTTTTTGGTTTGGTTTTGTTTTAATCTCAGACACTCAGTCTTGATTCCAGTCTCCAAACTTTACAGACTCCTGTGGCATGCACCCGTGCCACTCCTCCTTGGGGAGAGAGTGGCACTTGTCAGGGTTCTACCTCTTGCTGGGCCCCTGGTCAGAAAGTGGTTTTCTGACTGCATAGATTGGAGGTTTATGGCAACATGAAGCAGGAAGACAGTCAAAGTCTCACTGTTTGCAACCAGCTTCCTTGCTTCAATACCTGGGAACTCTACCACACTTTGGCACCCCTGTTCATTTCGTGACCCTGGAGATCCTGAGACCATGCTGTCCCACCTAGGATTCCACCCTGCTTTGGCTCCCAAACACCTTTCAGTCGAACTTCTAAAGGTTCTGTTTTTGTGCTCCACTGCTTATAATACTTTCCAGTTCCAGGTTTATGGAGGTTCCCTGCCTCCGTGGTTTATCTTCCATGTATGGCCTTAGATTCATGTCTCCACACTTCCTACATTGCAAAAAGTTGTCACTTTTCTACTTGTATAATTGTAGCAATTCTTTTCTCAGATCTCCAGTTGATTTTTTGGGTTTCCAGAATGATTTGATAGCTAGTTGATTTCCAGGGACCAGACAAAACTAGGATCCCCTACTCCTCCACCATCTTGGAGGGTCTCAGCAATATTGTTTCTAATTGCATCCCATTATCTTACTTCCAACAATTATTATTGTTTGGCAAATCATGATGCATTAGCCCTGCATGGTGCAATAGAAGATAACTTTATAAAACATCCACTGCTAACACTTTGACTTTTGAATGACAGAAAGTTTAAACAGCAAAAAGAAAGGTCAAGCCAGAAAAGTGAAAGTCCATATTTCATGAAATTACTTGATTTACTTAACACTTTCCTTGAGGTCTGACATAGGTATGATTAGATTAACTCCTTCAAATAGACTTATATGCTATGGGAAATGTTTATCTGACTTACTTTTGGAGATGTTTTGATCTGAGGCTTTATTGTTTAGCAATTTGGTAATTCTTAAAGGTCTTAAGGAATGACAAGGAACAGAAATAAATATCAAATATTACATATTCCAATGGTAAATTAAGCTTATGGAAAGAAACATGGGTTACAGGGAGTGGTGATGTTGCTTCTAAAGCTTTTACATGTTGCTTTGTAACTGCTGAATCTCATAACCTTCCAGGCTTACACCAGATGTGTATCATCTGTATCTGACCCTAGTCACATAGATTTTCAGGATTTCTTTTTTTGGCATATTCGATTTTTCATTTTACTTTTTCTACTTTGCACCCAAGCACAAACAGGGGTTTGGAGGAAAGGGGGTGGGGAGTTTGGTGAGCCTTGTGGTGGGTATTATGGAGGGCACATATCGCATGGAGCACTAGGTGTTGTGCATAAACAATGAATTCTGGGACACTGAAAAGAAATAAAATAAAATAAAATAAAATAGGCAGGTGTTTCATTATAGACAGCCAAATAAAATGTAAATGAAATTAGACTGCAGAATAATAAGCATAAAAACTTTACAAATAAAACATAAAAATAGATGTTAAACAGAGTACAATTTCCTTATTTTGCTCCATCTGTAAAGACTGAAAAGCATCCCGAAGAGTACATAATTAGCTGTTGCACCTCTCCCTATATTTTGTTATCTGGGTGACTTATTCATTCATTGTTACATTTTTCTGAAGTTTTGTTGAAAAATATGTTACTCCAGTCCTCTTAAATGGTTTTTAAGCAGATTTAAACTAAAAATAAAAATAGGTCAGTATTCTGGGCTATAAATTGGTGAGGACTCCATTTTATCCTTACCTCTCTGATTTTAATAATCAAGGCTTTAGTTGATAATTAAAAGTCTTATTATGCAGTCCCCTGACACCTTCTCTCCCCAATCTTTCCATAAAATTGATAATTTTAATTTAAAAATTACGTTTTTATTTATGTAGTCCATTTTTTCTGACAACATCACAAATACAAGATTTACTTTTAGAGGTCACATTCAGTAACTGAGCCCTGAACAAGTCTACTTTGTTTTAGAAGTCTTCTACTATCTCACAATAAAAATAAATGTGTGTGTGTGTGTCTGTGTGTGCATGTGTGTGTGTGTAAAATGTTTTTTACCTAGATAAAACATCTAGTTTTCTCAGGTGTATTCCTTTGTAATATCTAAGGGGTACAGTCAAGCTAGTAGAGGCAAATGAGAGAAACTTTTAAATTTTAAAAATATTTATTTATGGCAACAGCATGTTATGACAGGGAAGTAGTTTGAAGTGTTCTGAGTTTGTGGGAATACTTAATTTCAACATCATACTGTCTGGGTATAATTTAGGTATAGGACAGTTCATGACCTACAATAATATGAAGTCGCATGGGATACTGGATATGACTACCCAACATCTACATTTCAGGAGGTTCTTGACCATGGAACTGTATCCCCAAAATTTAGAACTGGAAAAAATATAATGTTTATGTTTTTGAAATTGTGTTGATAGGTCAGATTTCATCTTCTGTTACTGCCTAGAACAGTCACTTTGAGTTCTTCAAACAAGTCGTGTTCTTCCCTGCTTCAGAACCTTCACACATGTGCCCCCTCTCTCAGAATGTGCTTCCACCATCACACTACCCCACAGGGCAATCCACTTTCTCTCAGGATATCTTTCTGCACCTTTCTGGATCTCTTGTTCTCCCTCTTTCTCCCTCCCTCCCTCTCTTAACCCAATTCCTATTCATCCTCCCCTCCAGCAAACCTCAGTTTGTTCTCTGTAGTTAAAAGTTTGTTGTATGGTTTTCCTGTCTCTTTTTCCCCCATGTTCATGCATTTCATTTTTTAAAATTTCACATATAAGTGACACCACGTGGCATTTGGCTTTCCCAAACAGACTTATTTTGCTTAGCATAAGACACTCTACCTCCATCAACATTATTGAAAATGACAATATTTCATTCTTTTTTATAGCTATGTAATATTGTGTATATATACATATGTATGTATATATGTGTGTGTATATATATATGAATATGCATATATATATATATATATATATATATATATATCATATCTTATTTGTCCATTCATCAGTTGATGGACATTTGGGCTGTTTCCTTACTTTAGCTATTGTTGATAATGCTGCTATAAACATCAGGGTGCATGTGTCCCTTCAAATCAGTATTTTCGTATCCTTTGGGTACATACCTAGTAGTGCAATTGCTGGGTCATGGGTTAGCTCTATTTTTAGCTTTTTGAGGAACCTCCATACTGATTTACAGAGTGGCTGGATCAGTTTGCATTCTTGCCAACAGTGTAAGAGAGTTCTCCTTTCTCTGTATCTTTGCCAATACTTGTTGTTTTCTGTGTTGTTAACTTTAGCCATTCTGACAGGTGTCATTGTAGTTTTTATTTGTATTTCCCTAATAATGAGTGATGTTGAGCGTCTTTTCACGTGTATGTTAGCCATTTGTATATCTTCTTTGGCAAAAATGTCTATTGATGTCTTCTTCCCATTTCTTGGCTCGATTATGTTTTTTGTGTGTTGAATTTGATGAATTCTTTAGAGGTTTTGGATATTAACTTTTTATCAGATATATAATTTTCAAATATCTTCTCCCATTCCAAAGGTTGTCTTTTAGTTTAGTTGACTATTTCCTTTGCTGAGAAGTTTTTTTACCTTGGTGAAGTCCCAATAGTTCATTTTTGCTTTTTTTCCCCTTGACTCCAGAGTTGTATTGAGTAAGAACTTAGTTGCTATGGCTGAAGTCAAAGAGGTTACTGCCCATGTTCTCCTCTAGGATTTTGGTGGTCTCCTGTCTCACAGTTAGGTCTTTCTTTCATTTTTAATTCATTTTTGTGTATGGTATAAGAAAGTGGTCCAGTTTCATTCTATTGCATGTAGCTGTCCAGTTTTCCTACCACCATTTGTTGAAGAGACTGTCTTTTTTCCATTGGATATTCTTCCCTGCTTTGTTGAAGATTAGTTTAGCATAGAATTGATGGTCCATTTCTGTGTTTTCTATACTGTTACTCTGACCTATGTGTTTGTTTTTGTGCCAGTACCATACTATCTTGGTCACTAGAGCTTTGTAATATAATGTGAAGTCTGGAAAAGGTGTTAAGATGACAGAGAATTAGAGGGACTCTTGGCTTTCCTTGTCCCTTGAACACAGCTTTATTGAAGTAAGATCACTTGGGACACCTAGGAAATCAATCTGAGAATTGGTAGAAGGATCTTCATGGTTGGAGGGAGATAGCATGGCAGGTGTGTGCAGAAGTGAATTGAGACTGCCATGCCATGGAGGAAAGGGAACCCTTTCCATGAGGGAAAGAAAAGGTAGAGAGAGTGAGAGTTCGATAGAGTGTGACATCCGGTTTGCCCAAGAAAACCTCTCTGGCCACAGAATAGGGAGCCAGGGAAAGTGAATGTCACAGTTTTTGTTTGTTTGTTTGTTTTTACAAACAGTATGTGGAACTCAGTCTCTGAGGTTTTGAAAGTGCATGACTTTTGTGGGAACAGAGGTGTGGTTTTTGCTTCTGGCGAGGAGAGATTTGGCCTGGGATTACACACAAAGTGTTATAAGGGATCTCCTGGGTCACACTGGGAGAAATCACTTGCCTACCTAGAGTACATTTGGAAGAGGGTATATTGCCTCTCCAAGCAAAAAGACCTGGCAGACACAAGCAAAGGGCCTTTTATCCACAGGATACAAAGGTGCACAGAGGGTTGGTAACCTGGTCACTACTTTCTGTGGTTCCACACCATAGATTCCATGTACCACGCAGGTGTGGGACTATTTTTCTGGGACAAAAGACACTCTTCAGAGCACAGCAAGGCTCAAATTCAGAGGACGGAGTGGATCAACACAGTGCCAGATCCTTTAAGCTTTGGAGTTTTGAATCCCACCTACACCAAATATAAAGCACAGGAAAGTTATAGCACAGGGTACACTGATGTCCCTAGCTTTTCTGTGAGGCTTTTCTGAAAATTGGGGAGCTTAAGATTCCCTGTCTGGGGATGGGGACAAGAGAGTAGGGTGGCATCATTTTACCATCACTATCAACATGGTTGGACTTGAGAGAGTAGTGCAGTAATCCCAGTGGAGGTGGGAACTACTTACATCAAACCCTGCCCTCCTGTGCCTAGCAAGTGAATTTTTACTGGGGCAAGATTGTAAGACAGTGCAGCAGGCCTCCCCCTCAGAAAATCAGCACAGGCACCACAATGCTTGCACCAATTCTACTGATCATACAGTGTTTCAAAGCATCCCATTCCATTTTGGTTGTAATAAGACAAGGCTGTATTTTACTTTCCTCATGTTTTTTTTTTTTTCTTTGTGTTTTCCTCCTCACCCTCCACCCCCACCAGGGGAAACAGGCTTATAGTGTTCTGCTCGTTAGCCAGCTTTTTTTTGTTTTGTTTTGTTTTGTTTTGTTTTATTTCCTTTTCTCTTTTATTTATTTATTTATTTACTTACTTACTTACTTACTTAGATCAGGCTTCTCATGTTTTTCTTTTTCTTTATTTTTTTTTCCTTTCCTTTTTGTTGGTATCAGGCTTACAGTTTTTTGATTAGCTGTTTTTTTCTTTAAAGATTTATTTATATGAGAGAGAAAGAGAGAGAGAGAGAGAGAGAGAGAAAGCATGGGGAGGGAAAGAGAATCTCAAACCAACTCCACACTAAGCATGGAATCTAACATAAGCCTCGAACCCATGACCCCGAGATGCTGACCTGAGCTGAAACCAAGAGTGGGTCACTTAACTGACTGAGCCAAACAGGCACCCCTCTCTGTTTTGTTTTTATCGTTCCTTTTTCATTTCTTTTTTTGGGGGGGCGGGGGGTCAGTTCCTTTCTTCTTTTTTTTTTCCTCTTACTTTTTCCTCCAGACTCATTTTTCCAAACTAATCAAAGCACACATAGATAATGGTCCAAACACTCCCCCACTGCAAGCAAGTAGGAACTCTGCAGAGAACTGACCAGTGGGAAAGAGCAGCCAAAATGCATAGCAGAGTGCACATGGCATACACCAGAAACACCTCTTCAAGCTCCAGGTTCTGAATAGTGTATGACCTCTTTAATATAGCATTACTATGAGGTGCAGAAAACATAGCAAGCTTTCATAACATGCAAAAGATAAAAACTTAGCCAACCTGGCAAGATGGAAGAATTCTCTCCAAACTAAATGTCAGGAAGATATCACAGCCAAAGACTTGCTCAAAATAGATATAATCAATGTATCTGGACAAGATTTTAGAACAACAGTAATAATACTACTAGCTAGATTTGAAAGAAAGCACAGAAGGCACTAGAAAAACCCTTACTGCAGAGATAAAAGACATAAAAACTAGTCAGACTGAAATAAAAATACTGTAATTGAGATGCAAAACTCTCTGGATATAATCACAATGAGAACTAAAGAAGCAAAAGAGGGAAAAGGTGATATAGAAGATAAAATTATGGAAAATAATTAAAACAAAAATGGAAAAGAAGCCATTTGATCATGGAGGAAGAATAGGGGACAAAGCAATTCCATAAAGTGAAACAATATCCTTTTCATAGGAGTCCCAGCAGAAGAAGAGTGGGAAAAAGGGAAAGAAGTTTTAGTTCAGCAAATTATAGCTGAGAACTTCCCGAATCTGGGGAATAAAACAGGCATTCAAGGCCAAGAGTCACAGAGAACTCCCCCTCAAAATCAACAAAAAACAGTCAACATCATGACATTTCACACTGAAAAGTGCACTATATAAAGAGAGATTTTTGAAATCAGCTAGGTAGAGGATGCTCATTTCATCTGGTTCCTTGAATTCAGCTAGATATCTATCTAATCTGAATACCTGGGATTGGCACATTGGGCTCCCTGCTCAGGAGGAAGTCTGCTTGTCCCTCTTCCTCAGCCCCTCTTCCCCCAATCATGCTCTCTCTCTCTCATATAAATAAATATTTAAAGAAATAAAAAAATAGAAGAAGTGTGATTAATGGAATTGAGAAAAGATGAAGTGATAAAAAAGGAGAAAGGTTTTAAATAAGTGGAATGTTCTTAAAGTTCTGAGACTTAGAAATTTCTCCTATATCCAATATATCCTCTTTCTCAACTTATACTCAATTTGGATATGATGACATATATATATATATATATATATATATATATATAAAATACTGATATAGTTCACTCTGTCCCTTTCCCTCCATCCCTGTCTTATACCCTCTCTCTGTTTCTCTCTTAGTACAGGGAATTTGGGATTTATTGACTGTTTTGAAATAAGCAAAGGCCTAACAGTGAACCCTATACCCCCTTCCAGGGAGAGAAAGTAGTTCTCTAAATTATTCCTATTCAATCCTTTGTCTTGCAATCCTAGTGAGAGGGAAAAAAAAAAAAAAAAACTAGAGATCAGCATTCAAATTACCCAGCTTCTAGGAGTGGGTCCCAGCTCTGTACTTAGAGGAAGAGTAAAAGAGTTATCCCTACAGAGATTAAGGTTACAAATAGTTCTAAAACAAAATATTTTTAATTGCCCCTGGTGTCCCCTCCATCAACTCTTTTAGCTTTAGCCCAGGCCTTAATGCAAAACTTATCAAATATAGGCCTTCAAAAATGTTTGCTAATTTTGTTTCCTTGGGAAGGATATAATTGCTATTTAGGAGCTTTCCCTTTATGTTAGAGAAAAAAAGAATTTTTGCCTTATTCTTCCTTTAAACTATCAAGCTCTAATGTAGAAGCCCAAATCATCCACTTTTATGTTTATTGTAGTTCTATTGATCTAGGGAAATGGACTCACTAAATAACTACTATCAAGAACACCTGAATAAAATACTCTGTATGAAAAAAATAGTGAAAATGATGAAATATTTTTTTCCCCCTATGGATAACTAATTGTAAGGGCAAAAGCATGGTTCCCTATCTGCTCTCTGTCAAATTTTATTACCAAGTCAAATGAGCTTTAGGCATATTTCTTTTAAGTTCTAAAATTTGCAATTCTTCTTGATTACCAGTACGTGGTACCATAAGATAAGGCGCATGAATTAGTTGCTGGAGAGAAAAAAAAAAAAAAAACAAACAAACAAACAAAAAAAAAAGGAAGATAATATAAGAAAGGAAATTTTTTTAAAAAGTGATCTTTGTATTTAAATCTTCTTATTCTCCCAGCTAGATAATGCAATTCTTTTTCCAGAGAAACATTCTAAGATATGAGGAAATGTGCATTTCCTTTCAGAAATAAACTGTAGTATTTGTCAGAACAGAAATTCCCTGTACCTTGAGTGATTTAACTTTGTATTCAAGACAATATTATTTATATGTATCCAAGTATGTGTGTGTATATATATAATATCTATATAGCTATAATTTCAGTGATTTCAAATATGTTGGGCTCTTGAAAATGTGGGACTATCAAATGAAAACACAGAGAGACATACACAAACACACATGGCCAAAAATGACCTTGGCAGCTTTGACATTCAAAATGACTTAACAAGCTAAGAGGTCCAGGCAGGAAAATGTGTTACTTAGTCATATGTTTCAGTGGAATACCTTTTCTTCCACTTCTAAGAATTCCATGTAGACAAGAGTTTTTCTAGAGTCAAATTTGTCCCTTTTTATATTCTACATTCCCCTTCCTTTCTACAAGTTTATTTACTTGTAATCATTCTTTAGTCAGCTTTGTTGAGTAGGTTCAAGTTATTTCACAGAAGTATGTAATCAATAAGATGGAATGGGCTATATTGTTCTAAAATTTGTTTCTTGCATATATTCTTAGCAATAATGTCATTTAACTGAAATGAATCTAAATAAAACATATTTCATTCTGTAGATGCAGGCAGGTAGCTTCTAAATAAACCAGCACTGAAAAAAATATATTCAAGACTCATTCATGAGCAATACTGATGGAAGAGTGAGATAGCCTGAGGTTAAAAACACTATGTTGTTTGGTCCTGTGATCTCTTGGCTCTAAGAAAGATCCTTTTTAAAAATTTTATGGTAGCATTTTAAAGTATAGGGATAGAGGGAACATTCCTGAATTTCATCAAATCTATCTATGAAAAACCCACAGCAAATATCATCCTCAATGGGAAAAAGCTTGCAGCTTTCCCGTTGAGATGAGGAACAGGACAAGGATGCCCACTCTCACCACTCTTGTTCAACATAGTATTAGAAGTCCTAGCAACAGCAATCAGACAACAAAGAGAAATAAAATGTATCCAAATTGGCAATGAAGAAGTCAAACTCTCTCTCTTCACAGATGACATGATTCTTTACATGGAAAACCCAAAAGACTCCACCCCCAAACTACTAGAACACATACAGCAATTCAGTAGCGTGACAGGATACAAAGTCAATGTACAGAAATCAGTGGCTGTCTTACACACTAACAATGAAAATACAGAAAGGGAAATTAGAGAATCGATTCCATTTACTATAGCACCAAGAACCATAAGATACTTGGGAATAAACATAACCAAAGAAGTAAAGGATCTGTACTCAAGGAAATATAGAACACTCATGAAAGAAATTGAAGAAGACAAAAAGATGGAAGACCATTCCATGCTCTTGGATTGGAAGAATAAACATTGTTAAGATGTCTATACTGCCTAGAGCAATCTATACTTTTAATGCCATTCCAATCAAAATTCCACCGATATTCTTCAAAGAGCTGGAGCAAATAATCCAAAAATTTGTATGGAACCAGAAGAGACCCCGAATCGCTAAGGAAATGTTGAAAAACAAAAATAAAACTGGGGCCATCACGTTACCTGATTTCAAGCTTTACTACAAAGCTGTGATCACCAAGACAGCATGGTACTGGCATAAAAACAGACACATAGACCAGTGGAACAGAGTAGAGAGCCCAGATATGGACCCTCTGCCCATTTTTTGGCGTGATTATCTGTTTTGTGTGTGTTGAGTTTGAGGAGTTCTTTATAGATCCTGGATATCAACCCTTTGTCTGTACTATCATTTGCCAATATCTTCTCCCATTCCGTGGGTTGCCTCTTTGCTTTGATTACTGTTTCCTTTGCTGTGTAGAAGCTTTTGATCTTGATGAAGTCCCAAAAGTTCATTTTTGCTTTTCTTTTCTTTGCCTTTGGAGACCTATCTTGAAAGAAGTTGCTGTGACCAGTTTTGAAAAGGTTATTGCCTGTGTTCTCCTCTAGGATTCTGATGGATTCCTGCCTCATGTTGAGGTCTTTTATCCATTTTGAGTTTATCTTTGTGTATTGTGTAAGAGAATGGTCGAGTTTCATTCTTCTACACATAGCTGTCCAGTTTTATCAGCACCATTTATTGAAGAGACTGTCTTTCTTCCACTGGATATTTTTTCCTGCTTTGCTGAAGATTAGTTGACCATAGAGTTGGGGGTCCATATCTAGGCTCTCTACTCTGTTCCACTGGTCTACGTGTCTATTTTTATGCCAGTGCCATGCTGTCTTGGTGATCACAGCTTTGTAGTAAAGCTTGAAATCAGGCAACGTGATGCCCCGTTTTGTTTTTCTTTTTCAACATGTCCTTAGCAATTCAGGGTCTCTTCTGATTCCATACAAATTTTAGGATTGTTTGCTCCAGCTCTTTGAAAAATGCCAGTGGGATTTTGATCAGAAGGGCACTGAAAATATAGATTTCTCTAGGCAGTCTAGACATTTTAACAATGTTTATTTTTTCCGATCCATGAGCATGGAATAGTCTTCCATCTATTTGTGTCTTCAATTTCTTTCAGGAGTGTTCTATAGTTCCTTGAATGCAGATCCTTTACCTCTTTGGTTATGTTTATTCCCAGGTATCTTATGGTTTTTGGTGCTATAATAAATGGAATCGATTCTCTAATTTCCCTTTCTGTATTTTCATTGTTAGTGTATAAGAAAGCAACTGATTTCTGTACATTGATTTTGTATCCTGCCATATCACTGAATTGCTGTATGAGTTCTAGTAGTTTGGGGGTGGAGTCTTTTGGGTTTTCCGTATAAAGTTTCATGTCACCTGTGAAGAGAGAGTTTGACTTCTTCTTTGCCAATTTGAATACCTTTTATTTCCCTTTGTCGTCCAATTGCTGTTGCTAGAACTTCTAATACTATGTTGAACAAGAGTAGTGAGAGTTGGCATCCTTGTCATGTTCCTGATCTGAAAGGCTGTCAACATTTTCCCATTGAAGATGATATTCACTGTGGGGTTTTCATAGAAGGATTTTATGAAGTTGAGGAATATTCCCTCTATCCCTATTCTTTAAAGTGTTTTAATCAGGAATGATGCCGTATCTTGTCAAACACCTTTTCTGCATCAATTGAGACGACCATGTGGTTTTTGTCTCTTCTCTTTTTGAATTATTCTATCACATTGATTGATTTGCGAATGTTGAATGACCCCTGCATCCCATGGATAAATCCCACCTGGTCATGGTGGATAATATTTTTAATGTACTGTTTGATCGTATTAGCAAGGATCTTGTTGAGAATCTTAGCATCCATATTCATCATGGATATTGGTCTGAAATTCTCATTTTTGGTGGGGTCTTTGCCTGGTTTGGGAATCAGGGTAATGCTGGCTTCATAAAAAGAACCTGGAAGATTTCCTTCATCTTCAATTTTTAGAAACAGATTCAGGAGAATAGGTATTATTTATTTTTTGAATGTTTGATTGAATTATCCAGGGAATCCATCATGTCCTGGGCTCTTTTTTTTGGGGGGGGGAGATTTTGATCACTTCTTCAATCTAGTTACTCGATATTGGTCTATTCAGGTTGTTGATTTCTTCCTGATTCAGTTTTGGACGTTTATAGTCTTTCAGGAATGCATCCATTTTGTCTACACTTCTTAACTTATTGGCATATAACTCTTTTTTAAAATTTTTTATTTCTTTTCAGCGTAACAGTATTCATTGTTTTTGCACCACACCAGTGATCCATGCAATCCGTGCCCTCTCTAATACCCACCACCTTGTTCCCCCAACCTCCCACCCCCCACCCCTTCAAAACCCTCAGGTTGTTTTTCAGAGTCCATAGTCTCTCATGGTTCACCTCCCCTTCCAATTTTCCTCAAGTCCCTTCTCCTCTCCATCTCCCCTTGTCCTCCATGCTATTTGTTATGCTCTACAAATAAGTGAAACCATACGCCTCTCTCGAAATAGACAGGTCATCGAAGCAGAAAATCAATAAAGAAACAAGAGCATTGAATGATACATTGGGCATATAACTGTTGATAATAATTTCTGATGATTGTTTCTATTTCCTTGGTGTTAGTTGTCATTTCTCCCTTTCCATTCATAATTTTATTAATTTGTGTCTTCTCTCTTTTCTTTTGAATTAGTTTGGCCAATGGTTTATCGATATTATTGGTCCTTTCAAAAATCAGCTTCTGGTTTCATTGATGCATTCTACTATAACTCTAGTTTCTATCTCATTGATCTCTGCTCTAATCTTGATTATTTCCCTTCTTGTGTGTGGGGTGGCTTAATTTGTTGTTTATTCTTCAGGTCTTTAAGGTGTAAAGACAGCTGGTGTATTCTGGATTTTTTTTTTTTTTTGAGGGAGGCTTTGATGGCTATGTATTTCCCTCTTAGGACCACCTTTGCTGTATCCCATAAGTTTTGCACTGAAGTGTCTTCATTCTCATTGGTTTCCATGAATTGTTTAAGTTCTTCTTTGATCTCCTGGTTGATCCAAGCATTCTTAAGCAAGGTGGTCTTTAGCTTCAAGTTGTTTGAATTCCTTCCAAACTTTTTCTTGTGGTTGTGCTCCAGTTTCAAAACATTCTGTTCTGAACATATGCAGGGAAAAATATCAGTCTTTTGGTATGGGGTGAGCCCTGATTTGTTACCCAATATATGGTCTATTCTCGAGAAGGTTCTATGTGCACTTGAGAAGAATGAGTAATCTGTTGTTTTAGGGTGGAATGTTCTTTATATAACTGTGAGTTCCATCTGGTCCAATGTGTCATTCAGCGCTCTTGTTTCTTTATTAATTTTCTGCTTGGATGATCTGTCTACTACTGAGAGTTGTGTGTTAAGATCCCCTACTATTCATGTATTCACATCAGTATTACTCTTTATCTTGATTAAGATTTGTCTTATGTAGTTGGCTGCTCCTGTATTGGGGGCATAAATATTTACAATTTTTAGATCTTCTTGGTGGATAGACACTTTAAGAATGATGTAGTGTTCTGTATATCTGACTACAGTCTTTAGTTTAAAATCTAATTTATCTGATATGGGAACTGCTACCCCAGTCTTCTTTTGAGTCCCATTGGCACAAAAGATGTTTCTCCATGCCTTCACTTTCAGTCTGGATGTATCCTTGGGTTCAAAATGGGTCTCTTGTAGACAACATATGGATGGGTCCTGCTGTTTTATCCAATCTGCAACCCTGTGCCATTTTATGGGCGCATTTAGGCCATTCACGTTGAGAGTGATTATTGAGAGATACGTTCCTATTGACATTGTGTTGCCTGTGAAGTCTTTGTTCCTATAGATTGTCTCTGTAAATTTCTGTTCAATGATATTCTTTTTTTCCCATCTTTTATAGAACCCCCCTTAATATTTCTTGTAGTGCCAGCTTGGCGGTCACATACTGTTTTAAACCTTGCCGGTCTTGGAAGCTCTTTATCTCTCCATCCATTTTGAATGTCAGTCTTGCTGGGTAAAGTATTCTTGGCTGCATGTTCTTTTCATTTAGTGTCCTGAATACATCTTGCCAGCCCTTTCTGGCTTGCCAGGTTTTTGTGGACAGGTCTGACATCTTCTGATGTGCCTTCCTCTGTACATAAGGAATCTCTTTCCCCTACCTGCTTTCAAGAGCTTCTGTCTAAAATTATGATTCATCATTTTCACAATCAGGTGTCTTGAGTTCTTTCTAAATTCTATGATCTTGAGGGGATACCTTTCTGCCTCTAGGACACCAACGCTGTTTCCATTCCCCAGATTGGGAACATTTTCATGGAGAATTTGTTCAACTATAGCCTCTAGTCTTCTTTCTTTCTCCTCCCCCTCAGGGATTCCAATAATTCTGGGGTTGGAACGTTTCATGGTGTCATTTATTTCTCTAATTCTGTTTTCATGGCTTCTAAGCTGTTTGCTCCAGGCCTCCTCTTGATCCTTTTTCTTGATCAGTTTGTCCTCCAGATCACTAATTTTATCTTCTGCCTCAGTTACCCTAGCTCTTAGAGAATTTAGATTAGATTGGAACTCATTGAGAACATTGTTACCATCTTCCCTGGTGGCTCTCACTTCTTCCCTAATAAATTCCATTTTTTCATTAAAGGCTTTCTCCAACCTAGCCATTGCCTGGATAATTGTTAGCCTGAATTCCCTTTCCAACATACTGTTTATGTCCATATCCAATAGCTCTGATGGAGAGGGCACACTCTCTGAATTTTTCCTCTGTTGGGCATTCCTCCTCCTATGTATTTTGGTGAGAGATGGCTGAGGGGATGTGTTGCTTAGTGTATCAGCTGTGGGAAATTGGGAGTCCCCACCAAAAAGAAAGAAAAAAAAAAGAGAGAGTGAGAGGAAAAAAAAAAGAAAAAAAAATTAAAGAGAAGACCCAGCCCGAATGGGCCCCAAAGGTAAGATTTATAAAGTATACAAACAAAAACAGACAAACAAAAAGACCTACAGAAGTAAATGACAAGGAAAAAAGAACACAGCTAAAATGAACCCTAAGTATAAGATTTGTATAATACCAGAACAAAAACAAATACACAGAAACTTTGACAGAAGAAAAAGATGACAGGGTGTTTATAAATTCTCAGTGTGGGCGAATTAGTTTATTTTGATTCTTCCTGGTTGTATCTTGATATCTTTGTTGAAAGAATCAACTTTCCTGAGATAAAAGGGGATTAAACCTGTTTTTTATATAGGGGTAGTATTGTCTGGGAAAAGAGGATTACCTTGAAGCTTATCTCTATATGAATATTAAAAAAAATAGAAATGCAAAAGAAAACCACAGGCATATGTATCAAAAAAAAGTTGAAGTTAAAGGTTACTATGGAATTTGTTGTACTGAACATCTCATTGTGATGGTAAATAGGTTAAAATTATAAAAAAAAATGAAAAGTATGAGAATAATGGAAATGAATTAAAAATAAATGTTGTATCTATGAAGTAGTGGTGGTTGTCCTCTTGTTTTTTGTTTTTTGTTTTTGGGGTTTTTTGGTTGGCTTTCTGGGGTAGGGGCCTGCCTCATGGTTTTTCAGGAAGTCTTGCTAGAGTGAGTCCTCCTGCCCCCTATCAAGGGGCTCTAAGGAAACCAGTTTTTCAGGCCTTTGTTCTCAGGAGGTTTTTGTTGTTGTTGTTGTTGTTTTTTGTTTGATTGTTTGTTTTTTAGTTTAGTTTAGTTTTGTTTTGTTTAGTTTTGTTTTTTCTTTTCCTCCCCTTGGTGGCCTTTGGCAGTTCTTTGGAGGTTTAGAGGAAAGCAAACTGCACCCAGACCTCCGTCTCGGAGAGAAGCCTCAGTCTCTTCCCCTCTGAGTGCTTCAGAGCACATAAATTCCCCCTCTGTCTCTGGCAGAGCACGTCCCCAGTCACAGTCTCAGGGGTCGGAGGAGCTTCCCCTTTTACCCTGGTGTTAGCAAAACCAGGAGAACTACTAGTCCCGAGAGCTGGCTTCCAGCGGCTGCCTCTGCCATGGCTGCCTGGGCAGGTCCAGATTGCCGGAGAGATCCCAACCAGAGACAGCTCACTGAGATTTTCCCGTTGGCCAGGGCTGGGAGTGTTCAGACTCTTGGCTGTTCCTAGAGAGCACGGGCTATCTCCTGCACGGACTTCTCTCAGGGGAGAGTGTGGGGCACAATTTAGACCCCAGTCATGCAGCTCACATGCAGATTGAAAAAGGCTGTTGTTCTAGAGAGTGCTGGCTGGCATCCACACCAGACTCTTTAATGCGAGCCACCATCTGGACACTCTCACATGCACTGGTGGCTCAGGGACCAACGCCTGACTTCTTTGCTGCACTCTGGCCCAGCACCAGCAGTGGCCATCCTGGGTCCCTGGCCTTAAGCCTCTGTCCCTAACCGCCTGATTCCACCAATTTCCCCTTAAGATCCTTTGCTTTTTTTGAGTGCTTTCAACTAGACTCCAAGTTAATGCTGGTCCCCAATCACAGGGCACTCTCGTATTGAGGTATCACGTTCCATTGGGTCACTTCTGGTGGCTCCCTCCCCCTTTTGTTTATCTTCTGATATCAGTCTGATGTTCCCACTTTGCTTTACCTGTCCACTGGTATTCTCCCCCTGTAGAGATCCAGAAGTGTGTAATTCTAATCTCAGCCTGATTTCATGGGTAATCAGAGTTCTTTGGTAGATAATAAACTCGGTTATGGGACCAGTTGAAACAGCACCTCCTACTTCTCCACCATCTTGTCTCCCCCCCCAACCATCAATAACTTTAAAGTTTAAGTGGATATTTTATCCAGCACCCTAATATCACAGTATGTTCACCTCAACTCCAAAAAATTTTATCTCAGTCACTTATCTATGCCGAGAACTGCTCCAGACTTTAAATTTTAAACTGAAAAATGTCCTTATCGAATACTGACCTGATATTCTTCTGGCTCACTTCCTTTCTTATCTCATTGAGGACATTAGCTCTTAAATCTAGCCATTTTCTCTGGACATATCAGAACTTTTCAGTCCTCAGTTACTTTGCTATCCATTGCTATTTCACTTGCCACTTGCCCTCACCAACCATTCCCTAAAATCCACAACCAGTTCATTTATCTACTTTCCCCCCATTTAACTTTAGGTTTATGAACACTACAGATGAACATAGTAGTGCACATAGACATCACTCACTATAAGCCTATACCTGCTTATCTTAGCTGTGTTTCCAATACTGCTTCATAACAAATTTGTAGTATCACTTATCAGCTCTGTATCTCATTCTTCAGGAAAGCTGGTTCAAATCATCGTAATTTTTATCTATCCCTCTACATACTCATTTTAATAGACTATTTCACATATTATTCTACAAAAACAGCCTATCATCCATGGACTCTTTTATCTTCCTGCTTGCCAATTAGTCTTATCTGCATCTGCTCTCAATTTGTCCTCCTTTACTTCAATTTCAGTAAAGAGCCTGCTTAGTTTTATAGGGCAGTCATAAGAAACTGTTACAAACTGGGTGGCTTAAGCAACAAAAATTTGTTGTCTCAGAGTTCTGGAGGCCAGAAGTTCCAAATCAAGGTGATGGTCAGGTTGATTCCTTCTGATGCCAGGGAGGGATTTGTTTCAGGCTTTTGTCCTTGACTTGTGTATGGTTGTCTTCTCCCAAATCTTCTCCCTATCTCCTTACATTGTCTCCCTTTTATGCACATCTATGCAAACTTCCCCCCTTTTATAAGAACACAAGTCATACTGGATAAAGGCCCACTCTAATAACCACATTTTAACTTGGTTATCTCTGTGAAGAAACAATATCCAGTACATCTGTATTTTTGGGGTAAATACCCAGTAGGGCAATTGCTGAGTTGTAAGGTAGCTCTTTCATTAACTTCTTGAGGAACCTCCATACTATTTTCCAGATTGGCTGTACCATCTTGCATTCTCACCAACAGTGTAAGAGGGTTCCCCTTTCTCCACACCCTCACCAACATTTGTTGTTTCCTGTATTGTTAATTTTAGTCAAAGGGGCACCTGCACCCCAATGTTCATGGCAACAATATCTACAATAGCCAAACTGTGGGAGGAGCTGAGGTGTCATTCAACAGATGAATGGAAAAATATGTGGTTTATATATATATATAATGGAATATTACTCAGCCATCAGAAAGGACGGATACTTACCATCTATATTGACATGGATGGAACTGGAGGAGATTATGGTAAGTAAAATAAGTCAAGCAGAGACAGACAATTATCATATGGTTTCACTCATATGTGGAATATAAGAAATAGTGCAGAGGATCACAAGGGAAAGGAGGAAAAACTGAATGGTAATAAATCAGAGAGGGAGAGAAACCATGAGAGACTCTTGACTCTGAAAAACAAACTGAGAGTTGGGGAAGGGGAGGTGGTTGGGGGATGGGGAAACTGGGTGATGTGCATTAAGGAGGGCACAGGATGTGACAAATATGGGTGGTATACACAACTGATGAGTTGTTGAACACTACATCTGAAACTAATGATGTACTATAAGTTGGTTAATTGAATTAAAAAAAAAAAAGACCCAATATCGAAATAAGGTAAAATTCTGGTATTGGGAGTTAGGGCTTCAACGCAGTTATTTGGTAAAATTATTGCAAAAGGTATATCTCGCTTGAAGAATATTAGGATTTATATGACTTAATGGAGGGTTTCCTTTTGTATGGCTTAATTGAGGGCTTCCTCTTAAATGTACTAGGAGAGAATTTAAAGGAAGACAACTTAGAAATAAAGGAAAACTTACAGAGTACTTGGGTGGCTCAATTGATTAAGCACTGGTCTCTTGATTTCACCTCAGGTCATGGTATCAACTTGTGAGATTGTGCCCCACATCAGGGGGCACACAACCCCCTCTCTCCTGGGCATGAAACCTGCTTAAGACACTCTCTCCCCCTCTCTCTCTGTCTCTCCCCTGAGCTCCTGTGCATGCTTTATCTCTAAAAAAGACAGAGAAATAAAGGAGAATTTAAAAATCATTGTGTAATACAGTATGTGTCTACCTTTTTCTTGCATACCACACCTTGAGTCAGTTCATTCAACATCAAATACCTCAAGGAAAACAGAAAACAAAAATAACTCATCTAGATTTTTTTACTCCTCCTTGCTGTGAGAGTCAACAAGTCTACCTAGTATTTTCCTTGGATAGTTAGAGTCCTAGATGTAAATTATAGGATGGAGTGTCCCTAACAGTGCACTCTGCAACAAGGTACAAGGTACACTTAATAGAGCCTTAAGTCAAATTCAATGATGTATTCCTGAAGAGACCCATGTTGTTTAACTTCCATGCATTTTTGGTCTTTTAAGATTTTTTTCTTGTGGCTGACTTCTACCTTTGTAATGTTATGGTCAGGAAACATGCACGGTATGACTTTAGTCTTCTTGTATTTGTTGAGGCCTGTTGTCTCACCTAATATGTAATCTATTCTTGAAAAGAATATGCATTCTGCTGTTTCAGGATGGGATGTTCTGAATATATTGGTTATGTCCATCTGGTCCTGTGTGTCACTTAGGGCCATTGTTTCCTTGGTGATTTTATTTTTAGAAGATGTGCCCATTAATGTGAGTGGGATGATAAAGTTCCCTAGTATTGATGTATCATTATCTATTCATTACTTTATGTATGTTATTAATTGTTTTGTAATTTTGGGTGCTTGCATGCTGGGTGAATAATACTTACATCTGTTATAGTCTCTTATTGGATTATCCCATTTGTTATTATATAGTTTTCTTCTTTGTCTCTTGTTACAGTCTTTGTTTAAAAATCTTAATTTGTCCAATATAACTTTTGAGATTCTGGATTTCTTTTTATAGCATTTGTGTGATAAATATTTATCCATCCTGTCACTTTCAATCTGCAGGTGTCTCTAGGTCAAAAATGAGTCTCTTCTAGGCAGCATATAGATGAATCTTGTTTTTCTTATCCATTATGACACCCTCTGTCATTTGATTGAAAATTTCTAACTGGAGCTTTCCAGCTAATAATACATCAGATATTATTGAGAGATATGTAATTATTGCCATTTTATTAATTGGTTTGTGGTTGTTTCTGGGGATTTTATCAGATCCTTTCTTGTCTTTCACTCGTTCATGCTCTTCTGATTTACTTTAGTGATATATCTGGATTTTTTCCTCTTTATTTTTTGCATGTTTGTTAGTGGTGTTTGATATATGATTACCTTTAGGTTTATACAACTGCTGAAAATAGCAATTTATATAAAGTTGATGGCCATTTAAATTTGAACCCATTCATTTTTCCTTTTCTTCTTACATTTTAGGTATGTTATTATATTTTATATCCTTTTATTTTGTGAGTTCCTTCACTTATGTTTTACAGAAATATTCATTCTTACTACTTTTGTATTTCATACCTTTATACTGTAATATTTGGTCTGTCCTTCCCATTTAAAATGTCCCCTTTAATATTATTGGAGGGGTTATTTTAGTGGTCATGAACTCCAATAGCTTTTGTTCTTCTGGGAAATCCTTCGTCTATCCTTCGGTTCTGAATGACAGCTTTTCTTTCTTTCTTTCTTTCTTTCTTTCTTTCTTTCTTTTTCTTTTTTAAAGACACATTTATTCAGCGTCATGATCAGACTATTACATTTAGCAATCAACAGCATGGGTGCAAAAAAAAAAACCTACATTAAAACCCTTTGTTGGAATGCTTTACACTTTCCACAGAAGAGAAACTAAAATAACCTGTTATACAATTAGTCACAAATACCGTCCTTGAGTTTTTTTGCCCATACACATGAGTATTGTCTAAACCATGTCTTCTTTGTAGCAGCTAGGCCCTGCCACCACTGTACTTGGCTGAGTTCACAAATCTGTTGTAACCTGTATCTTCCCTGTCACTTCTCTGGCTCTCCTCTCCTGTTAAGCTTTGTTTCCTGGCAGTAATTAAAATCTTCTGCCACTGACATAGCTGCTGCTGCTGCTGCAGGAACCACCATAGCCACCTTGGTTTCGTGGTTTGGCAAAGTATTGGCCTCCACCACCATAAGGGCCAGAGCTTCTGCCTCCAAAATTGCCTCCTTTCATGGGTCCAAAATTTGAGGATTGATTGTTGTAATTGCCAAAATCATTATAACTTCTGCCACCTCCAAAGTTGCTTCCACTACTACCACCATAGCCGCCTCCACCTCCTCTGTTGTTATAGCTGTCATAGCTGCCACTCCCGCCATAGCCACTGCCCTGGTTTCCATAACCCTGTCCACCACTTCCATAGCCTCTGCTTCCTCCAGAGTAACCAGGGCTGCCTCCTCCATAACCACCATCATTACCAAATCTGTTATAGCCATCCCCACTGCCACCATATCCACCACCACCTCAACTGCCACCAAAGCCACCTCGACCACTGAAGTTTCCTCCATGACCAAAGTTGTCATTCCCACCAAAACCACCTCCACGACCACCACCAAAGTTTCCAGAACCACTTCGACTTCTTTGGCTGGATGAAGCACTAGCCATCTCTTGCTTAGAGAGCACTTACCTTACTTCACAGTTGTGGCCATTCACAGTATGGTATTTTTGAATGACAATCTTGTCTACAGAATCATGGTCATCAAATGTTACAAAAGCAAAACCCCTCTTTTTGCCACTGCCTCGGTCAGTCATGATCTCAATCACTTCGATTTTCCCATACTGTTCGAAATAGTTTCTTAGATGATGTTCTTCTGTGTCTTCTTTAATGCCACCAACAAAAATCTTTTTTCACAGTTAAGTGGGCACCAGGTCTTTGAGAATCTTCTCTTGAGACAGCCCTCTTTGGTTCCACAGCTCTTCCATCCACCTCGTGTGGCCTTGCATTCATGGCTGCATCCACCTCCTCCACAGTGGCATATGTGACAAACCCAAAGCCTCTGGAGTGCTTGGTGTTTGGATCTCTCATTACCACACAGTCCATAAGTGTTCCCCATTGCTCAAAATGGCTCCTCAGACTCTCATGGGTTGTTTCAAAGCTCAAACCTCTGATGAAGGTCTTCTGCAACTGTTCAGGCTCTTTGGGTGACTGACTTAGACATGATGGCGGTGGTAGGGGAGACTTTAACGATGCTTACTCGGCGGCGTCCATGGGCAGAAAGGAGTAATCTAACGAACGTATCTCTGAATGACAGCTTTTCTTTTCTTTTTTTTTAAAGATTTTTATTTATTTGACAGACAGAGATCACAAGTAGGCAGAGAGGCAGGCAGAGAGAGAGGGGGAAGCAGGCTCCCTGCTGAGCAGAGAGCCCAATGCGGGGCTGGATCCCTGGACCCTGGGATCATGACCTGAGCTGAAGGCAGAGGCTTTAACCCACTGAGCCACCCAGGCGCCCCAAGAATGACAGCTTTTCTTGATAGAGAATTCTTGGATGCAGATTTTTCCCAGGTGGCACTTTTTTTTTGTTGTTGTTGTTGTTGTTTGTTTTTTATTTGGATAGAGATTTTTATTTTATTTTATTTTATTTTATTTTATTGTATATATTTTTTTCAGTATTCCAAAATTCATTGTCTATGCACCACACCCAGTGCTCCATGCAATACATGCCCCCCAAAATACCCACCACCAGGCTCACCCAACCCCCCACTCCCTCCCCTCCAAATCCCCCAGTTTGTTTCTCAGAGTCCATAGTCTTTCATGGTTTGTCTCCCCCTCTGATTTTCCCCAACTCACTTGAATATATCATGCTATTCACTTTGGCTTCCCAAGTTTCTGTTGAGAAATATACAGTTAGCTTTAAGAGTCTTCCCTTTTAAGTTAAGAAATTCTTTTCTCTTGCTTTTTTTTTTTAATTTATTTATTTAACAGACAGAGATCACAAGTAGGCAGAGAGGCAGGCAGAGAGAGAGGAAGGGAAGCAGGCTCCCTGCTGAGCAGAGAGCCGGATGCAGGGCTTGATCCCAGGACCCTGGGATCATGACCTGAGCTGAATGCAGAGGCTTCAACCCACTGAGCCACCCAGGTGCCCCTTTTCTTTTGCTTTTTAAATATTATTATATTAAGTTAGCCACCATTAGTTTCTGATGCAGTGTTCAATGATTCATTAGTTGTGTATAACACACAGGGCTCATCACAGCATGTGCTGTCCTTAATCCCATCACCCAGGCACACCATACACACACTCCTATGACCTCTAAAACCCTCAGTTTGCTTCCCAGAGTCCATAGTCTCTCATGGTTTGTCTTCCTCTCTGATTCTGCATTTTTTGGTTTTCCCTTCCTTCCCCTATTGTCCTCCATGCTATTCCTTATGTTCCACATATGAGTGAAACCATATGATCATTGTCTGTCTCCACTTGACTTATTTCACTTAGCACAATCCCCTCCAGTTCCATCCATGTCGATGCAAATGGTGGGTATTCATCTGAATAAATATAAATATAAATATAAAATGGCTGCACAATATTCCATTGTATATATGAACCATATCTCCTTTATCCATTCATCTATTGAAGGGCATCTCATCTCCTTCCACAGTTTGGTTATCACGGACATTACTGCTATGAACATTGGGGTGCATTGTAACTGTCCCTTAGAACAATGTACTGACCAAACCTGCTTGAACATGTACCACCAACAGGCCTCTGGAGGAGAGGATGATATCCTTCCTCAAAGGTGAGCAGCTGGGAATGCCTGGCCTGCTCAGGGTGGAACACCACCTGCTTCTTTTTTCTATTATCTCCCCTTCTCCAGAGATCACCTGTAGTTAATTAGATGATTCCTTTAAATGTGCTTACTCAACTACAAAACCTATACAGCTTGATCAGACATATCTTGCTTATCTATAATCTCTTTTGACTCTTTTGTTGATTGTTGTCTTGTATCTAATAAATACAGGATTGAGGAGTTGTTCTGGACAGCAGTCTTCTCAGCTGCTGATCCCTGCTCCGTTCTCTTGAAGCTGACTTGTTTGTGCCTCATTCTCCCGTGTGCCATTGGAAAGTGGCAAGTGGCCATTGGAAAGCAGCAGTGCATGTGAACCTTCTTTTCACTATATCTGTAGCTTTGGAATAAATACCTAGTAGTACAATTGCAGGGTTGTAAGACAGCTATATTGTTAACTATTTGAGGAACCCCCATACTGTTTTCCAAAGTGGCTGTACCAACTTGCATTCCCACCAATAGTGTAAGAGGGTTCCCCTTCCTCCACATCCTTGCCAACACCTGTTGTTTCCTGTCTTCTTTATTTTTGCCATCCTAACTAGTGTAAGGTGGTATCTCAGTGGGTTTTGATTTGAATTTCCCTGATGGCTAATGATGATGAATATTTTTTTCATGTGTCTGCTAGCCATTTGTGTGTCTTCTTTGGAGAAGTGTCTGACCAATATCCCTGATTAACATGGATGCCATAATACTCAACAAGATCCTAGACAATAAGATCCAACAGTACATTAAAAGGATTAACCATCATGAACAGGTGGGATTTATTCCTGGGATGCAAGGATGGTTCAACATTTGCAAATCAGTCAATGTGATAGAGCACATTAATAAAAGAAAGGACAAGAACAATATGATCCTCTCAATTGATGCAGAAAAAGCATTTGACAAAATACAGCATTGTTTCCTGATTAAAACACTTAAGAGTGTAGGGATAGAGGAAACAGTCCTCAATTTCATTAAAAAAAAAAAAAGCACGTATCAAAAGCCCAGAGTAAATATCATTCTCAGTGGAGAAAAGCTAAGAGCCTTTCCCTTAAGATCAGGAATAGAACAGGAATGCACTTTCACCACTATTGTTCAACATAGTGCTAGAAGTCTTAGCATCAGCAATCATACAACAAAAAGAAAAGGCATTCGAATTGGCAGAGAAGAAGTCAAACTTTCTCTCTTCACAGATGACATGATACTTTATGTCGAAAACCCAAAAGACTCTACCCTAAATTACTAGAACTCATACAGCAATTCAACAATGTGGTGGGATACAAAATCGATGCACAGAAATCAGTTGCTTTTCTATACAGTAACAATGTAACTGTAGAAAGAGAGATTAGGGAATCAATTCCATTTACAATAACACCAAAAAGCCATAAGATACCTAGGAATAAACCTAACCAAAGTGTCTTGCTGTTTTTAAGATTTTTTTTTCCTTTGTCACCATACTTTGCAAATTTAATTACAAATGTATCTTTTTTTTAACCTGCTTTTTAAAAATTTTATGGGCATTGTCTGTGCCTCCTGAATTTTGATGTCTGTTTCCTCCCCCATATTAGGGGAGTTTTAACCTATTATTTCTTCAAATATATTGTCAGCACCTATTTCTCTCTTTCTTCTGGTCCTTCTATAATACAACTGATATTATATTTGATGGAGTAGAGTCACAGAGGTCCTTAAGCCTATTCTTGTGTTGCATAATTTTTCTCTCTCTTTTGTTCAGCTTCATTGTTTTCCATTACTTTGTTTTCTAGGTCATTATTTTGTTTCTCTGCTTCCTACACCCTGCTGATAACTGAATGTAGCCTGTTTCTAATCTCATTCATTGAATTTTTCATCTCTGACTCTTTTTAAACTCTATTATCTCTGTGGTAAGGGTTTCATTGATGTCTTCCATTCTTTTCTGAAACCCAGTGAGTATTCTTTTGATTGTTGCTTTAAATTTTCCATCAGACATGTAACTTATATCTGTTTCACTTAGATCTCTGGCTCTGGCCTTGTCCTGTTCTTTCATCCAGGATAAATTTGCCTGTCTTTTCACTTTGTCTCTGTCCCTGACTTCTCTGTGTTAGAAAAGCCAGTTATGTCTCCTGCTCTTGATGATAATGGCCTTAAGAAGAAGAGGCTTTGTAGTGCCCAGGGCCTCATGCTTCAAGAAATGCCTCTGGTGTGCATTGCATGTGCTCTATTTTTGTATTTTGGTTGTTCTATCCTTTAGGCCAGTGATCTGCAGAGACTCTTCTTGCCTGTGGTGGGCAGTGTTTGGCCCCTAGCCTGAATATGGAGAGTTTAACTAGCTGTGCTCTGTTCTGCTTGTGAAATGAGACTTGTCATTATCTCCATCAGAACTGTGGCCTTGAAAAACTGTCAGAAGATATGGTATTGGTAGGTGTTTGTACTGGTTTTGTGGGTTAATGGCCCACTGCACTGGGACTGAGGTAAACATGACTAAGAAGGGCAGTTCTATCAGAATGCAGGAAGTGGGGATTAATGGAAGCAAGTTAAGGAGCCAGTGTCTGTGGTGTGCTGTTTTCCCTAGGTGACTCTGTGTTTATCCTGTGGGAAAGATGATGGAAATGTCACCAGTCAGCTCCTTTGTTCTCAGAAGACTCTCTGTGAACACTGCCTCTCAGGGACATACTTCAAGAAAAGCAAATAATCTTCCCACTATAGGCCCCAGGAACTCTGTTGAGCATTGTTTACATATTGTGTTCCCCTAGGTGTTTGCCTGACTCCATTCCAAGAGCACTGGAATGCCCTCTGAGCTCTAACCAAGCAAAGCCCATTGACCTTTAAGACCCCAGGTTTTTAAGTCCTGCTGGTTGTAAAAACTTAAAAAAGCCAACCCTTCTCATTTTCCCAGGTAATTGCTGTGTGGAAATATTCTCTTTGTGTCTTTGTGTTCTCCCCTGTGTGTTTCTCTCTCTCTCTCTCTCTCTCTCTTTCTCTCTCTTACTCTTCTCTGCAACCAGGTCTTCCTCTCCTCTATGGTAGCCATGATTCTTTTCTCCCCTAAACCATATATCTGCTCTTCTCACATTCTTCAGTGTGGGCTCTTCTCTCCCTTTAGTTGTGGAGTTTGTTATGTCAGTCTTCTGGTCAATTTCTGGGTTATTTATGATGTCTTGATTGTTCTCTATTTGTATTTGTGGGGTAAGACAAATTTAGGGTCTTCCTACTGTGCCACCATCATCCTGTCTCTTCTTCCATCTCTATTATCTCTACCTCCCTGTCTTCATTCATCATATTTTTGTGTATTTTTGTTTTTTCTGCTTATTTATTTAATTAATAAATAAAACAATTAAAAATAGTTTAGGCTATTTCTGTAGACTTCTATAAGTACTTTTCCATGAAATTTTAACTGGAAGGGGTGGTAGAGGGCTCACATCATTTGAAGATTTCTGCACAAAATGATTCTAGTCATTATTTTATTTGATTTACTTCAAAATAACAATGAGATTTTGAACAAAACTTGACCTCACTGTAGTTGGTGATAAGCATTTAATAAATGTCTGCAAAATAAGTAATGAAATAGCTTATTCCTTAATAGAAAGGCCTCGACCAAAGTTAAAACAGCAAATACCATTGGAGCAAAGTTCCAGATTGCAAAAATCTGCCAAGAAAATATCTTCTGATGACTTTGGGGACTATTTTTTTTAATTTCTCTTATTTTAAGTCTAGTTATTCAACATACATTGCTGTATTAGTTTTAAGTATACCACATAGTAATTCAACATATCCTACCATCACCCTGTTCTCATAACTACAGGTGCACTCCTTAATTCCATCAGCTATTAAACTTCTCTCCCATCCCCTGCCCTCTGGTAAAAATCAGTTCTCTCTAATTAAGAGTCTGTTTCTTGATCTCTCTCTCTTTCTTTTCCCCTTTTTTCATTTGTTTTGTTTCTTAAATTTCACATACGAGTAAAATCATATAGTATTTGTCTTTCTCTGGTTAATTTTGCTTAACATTGTACTCTCTAGCTCTATCCATGTTGCTGCAAAAGCAAGACTTCATTCTTTTTTACTTAAACATATAATTATATATTAATGTGATTATATATTAATAAATATACAATTGCAAATTATTTTATTATAATTATTATAATCACTATTTATTGACCTACAGAAATAATAAATAATATTAACATATTGATATATGAATATGTTAATTATTATAACCAACATAAATCATATAATATACTATAATAGTGTGATTTATATTATATATGACATATTACATATAATAATATATAATTTATATTATATAATTTGTATTTTATTTATTTATGTATTTATATACGTGTATTTATAAATTATATATACATATATACTTATGTAACTAATTTAATTATATATTACATATTTTTATCCATTCACTCACAGATTGATGAGCATTTAGGTTACTTCCATATCTTAGCTATTGTGTTGTAAATAATGCTTCCATAAGCATTAGGGTGCATGTTTGAGTCAGTGTACTTTTATTCTTTGGGTAAATACCAGGAGTGCAATTGCTGGATCATAAGGTAGTTCTATTTTTAACTTTTTGAGGAACTGCCATACTGTTTTCCAGAGCGGCTGCAGAAGTTTACATTCCCACCACCAGTACATGAAGGTTTCTTTTTCTCCAGATCTTTGCCAACAACTGTTGTTTCTTGTTGTTGATTCTAACCATTCTGATGGGTATGAGGTAATATCTCATTCTGTTTTTGATTTTCATTTTCCTGATGATCAGTGATGATGAACATCTTTTTATGTGTCTCTTGTCCAGATATACATGTCTTTTTTGGAGAACTGTATGTTCATGTCTCCTAATCTTTCAAAAGTTGTTGAGAGTTGGCTAAACTACTCCATAATATTGCAGATTTCGCATCCTTTTTGTGTGGCTATGTGGCTTGCAGTGTCCTTGAACTGACACCAGTCTCACCCACATAGGTATGCTCTAGATAACATCCCTCAGCATCACAACTTAGTGTAAATTCCTGACAGGACTTCTGCAACACCCCAGGTGGTAAAACAATGTCTCCTGCTTTCCATCTCCTTCCCCTTATGCACCCCTTAAATAAGGTCCACGTGGAGCTTACCAATCCCCACTCTTTTTTTGCCTTGTATTGGACAATCTGTCCTTAACCCTAGAAGCCCAAAAGCACTAATATAAAGAGGGGAGGAGACGAGAGGAGGAGAGGGAAAAAGGGAGAGTTGGAAAGAGAGAGTGAAAATTTAGGAAGTAATGTACTCTGAATTCTTCTAGTCTAGGGAGGGCACATTGTGGATATGCCTTGACCTTAGTACACCAACACTTGAAAAATTGTGGGTCTCCTATTCAGTGGTGAAGAGAGAAGCCCAAACACATTGTGAGATGATGCCAGACACTAACTGTACATGTTAAAAAAGGAAATATCACATATACCTGATTAGATGTGATGAAACAAGCACTTTACTCTGTGGTCTTCCATCTAGAAATCCATAAATGCAGTCTAATCAAGAGAAATTTTAAAAATTCTAATTGAGGAGCACTCTACAAAATCCTACTTGAGGAGTACTCTACAAATCTCACCATTATTTCTCAAAACTGTCAAATCCATGTTTAACAGAAATTATCACAGTCTATAGGAGCCAAAGTAGCCATGACCACAATGTCTAATATAGAATCCTTGATGCGATCCTGAAACAGGGAAAAGACATTAAAAAAAAACTAAGGAAACCTGAATAAACTATGAACTTTAATTGATAACAATGTATCAGCATTGGTTCACTAATCATAACAAATATTCCATGTTAATAATAGGGAAACTGGAAATATGGTATTCAGAAGCTGTATTATAGTTACAATTTTTCTACAAATCTTAAACTTTTCAAAAATGTTTATGAAGAAAATGTAATACAAATGGATGTCTGAATTACTTATGTTGCTGACAGGTTTAAACTTTCATTTGTGGCTTTCTTTACTTTTGTTTTTTTGTTTCTGTTTTCTCCCAATTAACTTCAGAATACTTTCATAGGCAAGGCATGAATTAAGCTTGTGCACAAATTAAACTTCAGTTGTTCTTCATGTAGCTATAGATCATCAAATCCTTGAAATGGTAATGAAATTTGTAATCCAAATTACAGAAATTCAACTATGAACTAACTTGCCTGCTCGCTTTTGTTTTGTTTTTGCTTTGATTGGTTTAAAGCAATTTCCTTACACCATTAAAATTTTATTTTATTAATCAGTGTGACCAGTTTTGACAATAAAAATAGCACATTCAATAATGTTTTTATGAAACTAATATTACCTTACTAATTTTTCTACTTAGAATACTACCAAATTTTAACATTCTTTTCCAGTAGGGTAATTTTTCTCCATTCACAGGGTGTATATTCATCATATTCACTTTTTCAAGTTTTTAGAGTTCTTTCCAAGGTTATTATGGTGATGTCTATATGCGACCTGGTGATTCCTAACCTATGTATTATTTACTATAGCTTGTGCCTTTCCCAAACAGTTGGAGTCAGGCTGAGAAATAACACAAATTAACCTACACATATATTATACTTCTTTCAAAATTCTAATCTCTCTCTCTCTCTTTTTAAAATTCCAATATTTTTTTTTTTGCAAAAAGTAAATGTCCTTAAAGTTTGTTTCTTTCCTTCATTCATCAGCTAATCCTTGGTGAGAATGAATAAATTAATACTACAATAATGAAAAGATAAGTGGAAAAAAAAACAAAAATCATCAGATTATGTGCTCTATAACTTAATCATACTTCAAGACTAAGAAAAATGCCAAATGCAGTTGAGTATTTACTAATCCCGGGAAGCCTGAGAGGTTTCAGTGTACTAAGGTTTACTCCATTTAGCCAAAGTAAAAATGAAGCCAGGAGTGAAGTTCTTTTTTTTTAAAGATTTTATTTATTTATTTATTTATTTATTTATTTATTTATTTATTTGACAGAGAGAGAGAGAAGCAGAGAGAGACAATTAGCAGGGGGTAGGAGCAGAGAGAGAGGGAGAAACAAGCTTTCCACTGAGCAGGGAACCTGATGTGGGGTTCTACCTCAGGACACTGGGATCATGACCTGGGCCAAAGGCAGAAACTCAATCAACTGAGACACCAAATGGCCTCAGGAGTGAAGTTATTTTATTACACAAATATTAACTTTCTCCAGAAATGTATTCCATTTACATGCACAAGACTTGTACAGAGAAATCCTTAAGTAGTTTTTTGCATTAAATGAGACAATAAGCTTATTTGGGAGTAAATAAATAATTCTTGTTTATCTTGAAAGGTGAAAAATTAATGTTCTTAAATACTACAGTATGGTCACTAACTCTAAAAAGTGAATAAAGTGGTATTTAGTTCAAAGAATTGTATTGAAGGGAGTATAGGAGTAAACAAAAAAGTAAGCTAATTCATAGAAATATTCCACCAAAAAAATGCATTTTACTTTATGTAAATAAAAAAGAATGAAATTAAAACTTATGAATTTTAAATTAACAAACACACAAAATAAAAATTCATCTCTATTTCTTATAATTTTATTAATCCCTATATCAATGACTAAGAAAACATGCAATACAAAACATGAAATGAACAATTAATACATATTTGCTGCTGGACTGCAGCCTGGGCATACAATACCCAATCTTTTCACTTCCAAAACAGGACTAGAGCTGTTTTAGGATACTATTCACTTTCAGATTATGTATGATGTCACAGAGAGGAAATTTTCCCAAAATACAAAGATAAATACGTATTTCATAAAGTTCTAAGTATTTTAAGTAGGGGTAGCATAAATTTCATTTTATTCTATAATTATCACCTACAATTGCTAAACAATTGACTTAAATTTTTCTTTTCATTTGTGCACACACATTTTTCTGAGCAGGCTTTTTAGAGCTAACTTTGTTATTATCAATTTACACTAATTAAAAATCACAATACAAAATGCACATGAATGTTTAGTGCAAGAAAGCTACTATAAATAACTATTTTAAGACCTCTGCATAAAATTACTCTGGTATGGTAATTGGTACATAATATAAAAAAGTTCCTTTCCAAATGCAGTTCAACTTCTTGTTTCCATGTTTTCTAGGGCAATCATGACAGTTGGAAATAGCCAAAATAGTGTCTAATGCTTATGATAAAAATTTTATTTAGGACACAAAGAAAGGGGATCCCTCTTACACTATTGGTGGGAATGCAAACTGATTAGCCACTCTGGAAAACAGCATGGAGTGTCCTCAGAAAGTTTAAAATAGAGCAGCAATTGCACTATTATGTATTTATTCAAAGAATAAAAACATAGTGATTTGAAGGGGCACATGCACTCCAATATTTACAGCAGCAATGGCCACAATAACCAAAATATGAGAAGAGCCCAGATGTCCATTGACAGATGAATGGACAAAGAAAAATTGATATATGTATATATATATATCACATATATGTGTGTGTATGCATATGTATATATACATAAATCAACTATCAAAAAAATGAAATCTTGTCATTTGCAATGACATGGATGGAACTAGAGTGTATTATGCTAAATGAAATAAGTCAGTCAGAGAAAGACAAATGTCATATGATTTCACTTATATGTGGAATTAAAGTAACAAAATAGGTGCACATAGGGGAAGGAAAGAAAAAAATAAAATGTTAAAAACAGAGAGAGGTAGGGCACCTGGGTGGCTCAGTGGGTTGAGCTTCTGCCTTTGGCTCAGGTCATGGTCTCGGGGTCCTGGGATCATGCCCCACATTGGGCTCTCTGCTCAGCGGGGAGCCTGCCTTCCCTCTCTCTGCCTGCCTCTCTGCCTACTTGTGATCTCTCTCTCTTTGTCAAATGAATAGATAAAATCTTTGAAAACAAAACAAAACAGGGAGAGGCAAACTATAACAGACTCAACTCTAAGGAACAAACTGAGTGTTGCTGGAGAGGAGAGGGTCGGGGGAAAGGTATAATTGGGTGATGGTGACTAAGCAGGGCACTTGATGTAATGAGCACTGGGTGTTGTGTTGATGAATCACTAAATTCTGCCTCTGAAACTAATAAAAAATAAACAAAATTAAAAATGATAAAACATCTTGGGGGCACCTGGGTGGCTCAGTGGGTTAAGCATCTGCCTTTGGCTCTGGTCATGATCTCAGGGTCCTGGGATCGAGCCCCACATCGGGCTCTCTGCTCAGCAGGGAGTCTGCTTCCACCCTCCCCCTCCTGCCTCTGCCTACTTGTGATCTCTCTCTGTCAAATAAATAAATAAAATCTTTAAAAAAATAAAATAAAAATAAAACATCTCATTAGCTTTAAAAAAACGTTTGTCTAAATTAGGTTTATTGAAACATAACTATAGATTTGGTTTGAAACAAATGTAAAAGAAGAAAGACAAAAAAATGATAACCATGCTAGAAATGTATATGTAAAGAGTGTAAGATGTAAATCAGAGGAGTGTAAAAAAAGAATATAACCAAATAGATGTTTATGAATGTATATTGAGATAAGAGATATATGAGCATTCAGTCTTAATATAAACAAAAAAACCCCTAATGTTGAAATATATATGTGGATAAAATGTACTTAATCTTCCATTGAATGAAAGGATTTTCTGATTTTAAAGATTTTATTTATTTATTTGAGAGACAGAGAGAGATAGGGCTCAATCTCATGACCTGAGCTGAAACCAAGAGTCAGATGTTCAACAGACTGAACCACCCAGGTTCCCTGCATGAAAAGACTTTTTGACCTATGACATAATACATTTTAAGGACTACTCATTTTTTTAAATTATTTTAATTATATTTTTTCTCATTTTAATGAAAATATGTGACAAATATTAATTCAGGAAAGTAGAGGCTCTTCATTACTGTTACCAGTACACAATAGCACTAGTCATTTAACAACCACATTTTATAACCAATTTACATTAACAAAAAATAGTAAGTAACTAAGTTAGACTACACAGATGTAGTCTCTAAATTTAATACACTGTTTGTATATGTTTTTTAAAAAATACTGGCACGGTATTAGCTGAAACTTGATAACGTTCTAGAGCAAAATGTGTATGCATTTAGCATATAAGATACATAGTGTATAAATTCATTCTTACAAATGTAATATATGAACTCTATAACTAGTAAATTAATTACCAGATATAATTGAATATGGCTACAAAATAGAATAATCAATCTGGCTGAACATGTTAACATCATACTTGTCATTTAAATTGAAACCCTAACTTCAAACTAAATCTTATCTTTCTTTTTTCAAGGGAATTGTTTTTGGTTGATGGTAAAATATGATTTCATGTAATTCTGAGAATAAACATTTTGAACATCAAAAGAGCCACCTGTGAGGTTTGTCAACCTGTAGTTCTGTCCAGTCAGAGAAATAATTTGCAATTTGATAAAGATTTCATCAGATCTGAAGCCTTGAAGTCACAGGTTGCCAAAGAGAGACCCAGTGAAAGCTTAGAAAGATAAGACATAGGAAAAAATAACTGGGCTCACATCCTTCACCTCTTTGGCTACTCTAACCTGCTTCCATTCAAAGCCTCTCTGGTACAAACTCAGAAGATGGTGCCCATTTATTTAATATTCTAAACATAGTCTAAGTCTGACCATAATCAGAGTTAGAAAGGTGATAAAAGCATATTTATTCAATCCTATATTTCTAGGAAAGTTATCAAAACTTCACAAATTTTTAGATAGTAGAATTTAAGAGCCATTGTTTATTACCCAATAAATCACACTATATGAAAATATTCAAAAACATCTAACTTTTGTTCTGATTTCCATCAATGTGGATAATAACCATACATATTCTTGACATGCTATTTAATGATCTTTAAGTTTCTCCTTTTTATCTCCTTATTTCTTTATTTTGGTGTAGGTAGATCTTCCCAAAGATATGGAAAGAAGAAGATGTGGAAATAACCACAATAGAAGATAAAATTTTCATCCATATTATCTTCGCAAGTTTTTAGAGAAAAGACATTCTAAAAATCCACTGGAAGCTCTGATATTGTATTTTGTATTTCTTTATCTTCTTCAAGTTTAAAATTGCCATCATCAATAGCAACAACAATATCAGTAAAAATACATGGTCTTATATCAATAAAGTTTCAAAAATCACCAGTCCTTCAGGACTCACATGCACCTGACATATAATATATTCCAAATTCCTTTGAAAATTAACAAACACAATAGAGAAAAAAAAATCTATAAAAATAAATTTGAAATTTCACTAATTGTACTCTAGTTAAAAGTTAAGAAGTTATTCTACACACCAAATTAAGGATTATTTAAAGAGCATCACAATGGGAACAATATGTTTTCAAAACACTACATAACCTACTGGGCACATGAAAAGAAGCATTCTCAACATTATTTGGAAATCTTCACCAATGAAACTATACATTTACTACAGCTTATGTTACAACATTTACACACAGTTTAATCATAAATTAAATATTTTCAAATTACATAGTACAAACTACATCTATTTGAAGCAACAAGAAACATTCACTCTCCCAACTGAAACATGAATGGTTTCTTGGTTTACTGTAATACTGAAATAAAACATCTTCTTTATTTTGCCATGGAAGAAAATTAAACTGGTGGTGTTTCTGTATGTTGATGAAATATGCACATAGAAGATCATGGCCAAGAAAAAAAAAAGTAAAGGAAATAAAGTACAGACAATAAAAGCAAACTGATGTTCTCTAGAAATACTACTGTATTCTTTGTTTAGACGGACATATTTTGTTTCATATATGAGATTTTGTTAGGTTTTCTTTTTTTTTTGAGTGTGTTATTGAGGTATTTCTTATCCACTCCAAGAAGCATGAACCTGATTTTTCTCTCTGCACATCTCCTGAAAATTCTATGTTGTAACACGTTTGATGTAGATTTATAATTACATCCCTTGAAAAATTCCTTCCTAACTTTCATCTTGTTATCAATGGTTTTCTACAGTAAGTTGAGCTAGAATGAAAACAAAATCTTCATTTTACAGGTTTAGTATATAGTTTTATGTATAGTTATTATTTATTTGTTTATATTTTACTGAATATATTTCTCTACAGCCTATTCCCCTGTCAAATCAACATTTAAATCTTCCTGATATTCTCTAAGAACATAGCAGTTTATTTCATAGCTGTAAAAGAATCAGGCATTAAATACATCTACAGTCCTTGTCACTTTCTAGGCTGTTATATCAAACTCCAGAAGATAATGATCTAATAAATGATAGAACATAGGCTTAAAATGGCAGATATAATGTGGTTTGTGATGCATTTTACCCTAAACTACAAAAGTTTAAAAAGAGGTCTTCTTTAGTATAGTTGTCATTTCAGGCAGTTATTGTACTTCACTGTCTCGAGCTCTACTAAAGAGTAGAGAAATAGGTTATAGACATAAATCTCTATAGTTCATATATGTTCTTTACTGAAAATATATATACATTTTACCAAAATGTACATATTTTCTGAAATAAAAGTAGAAAACCTAAAAAACAGAGACAAAAAAAAACCCACCAAGAAATATTTGCATTCTCTACTATGCATTTGTGTAAAAACACTAATAACAAAACACTGGCGATAAATAACTAACAAATATCAAACAAAAAGTTAACAATTCTACCATACTAGTACCTTCTAATATTATCTGATCAAAAGTTTAGATAAACCAAGGGTACACTTTGAAATTCAGATATTTTCTATTTTTCTACTTGCTATGTACTTAGTCCACAAAAATCAAAATGGAACAAAATCAATAATACTATACATGTAAAAATAAAAACACAGTGCATCAGAAACAATATACACTACATGTTAATATCTGTCATAATAAGTCTTTCTGTACAACAGGGTGTGAATTTTTCTATTTCTGTTCATACACATTCTGAATTAAGAAAATTGTAAATTTTATTTTTAGCTGTTGACTAAGGGACTAACTCTAGACTTTATTCTGGTATCTGTTTTTATTTACATAGCTATTTACAAGGCTAACAATTTGAAATAGTCATTGAAATTGGATCTTAAACTTTTATTATATACATCCTATTGGAAAATGTGAAGTAGCCATTTTAGCTTTATAAAGGATATTCTTCCATAATGGGGAATCACCCCTAGAGGGTCTGGCCTGTTGGCCTGGACAGAATGTTGTCAAGCGAATGGCTTTACTTGACTAATCACTAGGATGAAGTCCTTCAGACATGGTGTAAAACTGAGAATTGATACTACCTCGCACTCCCTGATCAATAGAAAGTAGTCAATCAGGTCCAGCACCTTGCCCCCAACCTTGCTGCAAAGCCATTGGTGGCTTCCTAGGGCTGTGATGGAAGGCAGCAGCTTGTGGCAAAGAAAGGCTGAGGTGAATTGCAGCAGTCTGTGCCTGGGGAAGGCAGTGTTGGAGGACTGAGGCCTGTGCTGTTGGAGGGCTGTTGTACAGTGTAATAGCCTGAGTCGCTGGAGGGTTGTGGCCAAGAGCTATTCTCTGTGTCAGGGGAGGGCTACAGCAGCAAGCAGAGGCCTTTGACAGGGATGGGCTGTGGCATAGAGCAGAGGTCTCTGACTCTGAAGGGCTAGAATGAGTAAGAGAATCTGGCATCCAGCAGGCATCAGAATGGCCCAAGATGAGACATTCTTGAGTGCAGTTGGCAGAGATCTCTTCCACAGTTGGTTGAACAGTTATTTCTGTAGCTATTGAGATGGAAACAAATAAAAAAAATGTATACTTCCACAGCATATTTTTATTAGCTGCTTAAAGTGAATAATATTGTTATGGGAAGAAAAAATTACATATAAATACATCAAAGACTTTTGGTATTTTCACAATTGGTACTTGATTTGTCAAGAAGTAATTCCTAGGGAAATATAAATAACCAGGAGTGGGTGGATAGGATCTCATTTTTATAATTAGAATACTTTGACCTAGTCTCCCAAATGTAGATATTTTTCATTGTGCTTGACTATAAAAAGAATCTAGGGTCATTGACTGATACATACAAGTCAGTTGAAATGTGGTTCCTAACTAACACAAAGAGAGGACATAAAAATTAAATAAATGAGAAAACCAGTCATAGAAATACATAATGAACTAACCAATTATAGCTAACCATTTGGTTAAGCATATAATTAATTGACATGAAAATAAACCTAAAAATAAATTGGGTTAATTTGGAAGCATAGTTTATTTAACCCAAAGATATAATTATTAGTTTAAAGAATGAAATATAGCTATTGGGGTGCCTGGGTGGCTCAGTGGGTTAAGCCTCTGCCTTCAGCTCAGGTGCAGGGTCCTGGGATCGAGGCCCACATCTGGCTCTCTGCTCAGCAGGGAGCCTGCTCCCCCCCTCTCTCTGTCTGCCTCTCTGCCTACTTGTGATCTCTGTCTGTCAAATAAATAAATAAAAGTCTTTGAAAAAAAAGAATGAAATATAGCAATGATAATCTCAAAGACAACTGATTTCCATATTCCTCATTTTCTGAAATGATAAACTACAGATCCAAAGTACTTAGCTTTAAACCATAATACTTTTTAAAACTCTTTTATAAGGTTTCTGTAAAGTTTTCAAATGCCAATAGGTATGGAATATCAATAAGCATACCATAGAAAGACTAGCAAAATAAAGACAGGTTAAGTATATAAATATAAAACTTGACTTTAACGTGAGAAATGCTATCATGTACAATGAAGGAAATTACATCATGACAAAATGGCCAATATTCTAAGAAGAAATAACAATCTTAAAAATTAAAAATAGGAATACAACTTCCTACAAATCCTCAACAGGTTAGAGAATCCAGGTACTGTCATTATCCCATCACATTTAAAACCAAAGAATATGGCATGAAATAACAGAATCATTAAAGACAAATTTACTCCATTAGATAATCACTTACTTATCTGTATTTATAGGATACATAAAAATTGTCACTAGAATACTGATATTTAAAATATCCTGGGGCACGTGGGTGGCTCAGTAGGTTAAGCCTCTGCCTTTGGCTCAGGTCATGATCCCGGGCTCTCTGCTCAGTGGGAAGCCTGCTTCCCCCCCCATCCCACTTGCCTTTCTGCCTACTTGTAATCTCTCTCTGTCAAATAAATTTTTAAAAATCTTTAAAATATTCTATGTTTTTGCACAATTATATTTGAGAAGTAGTTAGGAAGATAGAATTTTATGGTTTTGTTTTTTTTTTGAGTTATAGTCAACAATAAAACCAAACATGGAAATATTTAAAAACACATAACTATACATTAAAACAAAATTTGAAGTCATGGTCATCAGAAAAACTAATCTGGCAGCCTCAAATTTTGCAACAAAATAAGACAGTTTCAATAGTATTTGCCTACATATGATTAGGAAATTGATACAAAATAATTTTTGCAGAAAGAAGCTATGATTTATGGGCATTCTTTTAAAAAGATTTTATTTAAATTCCAGTTAACATACATTGTAGTGTTAATTTAAGGTGTACTTTATAGTGTTTCAATACTTTCATACAACACCCGGTGCACATCCTTAATTCCCATCATTTATTTAACCCACACCTCACCCACCTCCCTTCTGGTAATCATCAGTTTGTAATCTACAATTAAGAATCTGTTTCTTGGTTTGCCTATCTCTTTCTTTTCCTTTGCTTCTTTTTCTTAAATTCCACACATGAGTGAAATCATATGGTATTTGTCTTACTCTGCTTGACTTATTTCACTTAGCATAATACTCTCTAGTTCAATCCATGTCATTATAAAAAGCAAGATTTCATTCTGTTTAATGGCTGAGTAATATTGCATTGCATGTATATACCACCTCTTCTTTAGCCATTCATCAGTCCATGGACATTTGGGCTGTTTGTATAATTTGGATATTGCATATAATGCTACTATAAACATTGGGATGCATGAGTACCTTTAAATTAGTATTTTTGAATTCTTTCAGTAATTACCTAATATTGCAATTGCTGGATCATGAGGTAATTCAATTTTTAAGTCTTTAAGGCACCTCTATACTGTTTTCCATGATGCTATAACAGTTTGCATTCCCATGAAAGGTGCAAGAGTATTCCCCAATATCTGCACCCTCACCAACACCTATTGTTTCTTGTATTGTTGATTTTAACCACTCTAACAGGTGTGAAGTGATATTACCTTGTAGTTTTGATTTGCATTTTCCTAAGGTTCAGTGATGTTTAACATCTTCTTATGTGACTGTTGGCCATCTTTTTATCTTCTTAGGAAAAATGTATACTCATGTCTTCTGCCAATGTTTTTAATTGGATTATCTGATTTAAGGGTGTTGAGTTTTAAGTTTGTTATATATTTGGTTACTAACCCTTTATCAGATATGTCATTTGCAACTATCTTCTCCCATTCTGTAGGTTGCTTTTTAGTTTTGATTGTTTCCTTCCGTGAGCAGAGGCTTTTTATCATGATTAAGTCCCAATAGTTTATTTTTACTTTTCTCTCCCTTGTTTCAAGAGACATATCTAGAAAGAAGTTCCCACAGGTGATGTTAAAGAGGTTACTCTCTCTTTTCTCCTCTATAATTTTATGATTTCAGCTCTTACATTTCTTTAATACATTTTGAATTTACTCTTGTGTATGGTGTAAAAAATGGTAGTTTCATTGTTTTGTGTGTAGCTAAAGAGTTTTCCCAACACCATTTGTTGAAGAGACTGTCTTTTAACACTTGGATATTCTTTTCTGCTTTGATTATTTGTTGACCTTACAATTGTGGGTTCATTTATGAGATTTATCTTCTGTTCCACTGATCTATGAGCCTATTTTTGTGCCAGTACCATACTCTTTTGATTACTACAACATTGAAGTATAACTTAAAGTGTGAAATTGGGATGCCTCCAGCTTTGTTTTTTCTCTTTCAAGGTTTCTTTGGGTATTCAGGGTCTTTTGTGGTTCCACACAAATTTCAGGATAGGTTGTTCTAACTATGTGAAAAATGCTGTTGGTATTTTGATAGGGACCACATTAAATGTGCAGATTGCTTTGAGTAGTATACACATTTAAACAATATTTGTTCTTCCAATCCTTGAGTATGAGATGTTTTTTCTTCCATTTCTTTCTGTCAACTTCAATTTGTTTAGTCAGTGTTTTGTAGTTTACAAAGTACAGATCTTTCACCTCTTTGGATAGGTTTATTCCTATATAGCTTATGGCTTTTGGTGTAATTGTAAATGGGTTTGATTACTTAATTTATCTTTCTGATGCTTCATTATTGGTGTATAGCAATGCACCAGATTTCTGTATGTTGATTTTGTATCCTGTTACTTTACTGAATTGCTTTATCAATCTAGCAGTTTCTTTGGTCGAGTCTTTGGGGTTATATATTTTATCATGTACAAATACTGAAAATTTTACTTTTTTTTTTTTTTTACTTTTTCCTTGCCAATTTTCTTTTTTTGTTGTCTGAATGCTGGACTAGAAATTCCAGAACTATTTAACACTGGTGAGAGTGTATATCCCTGTCTTTTTCCTGGCCATAGAAGAAAAACTCTGTTTTTCCCCATTGGGGATGATACTAGCTATAGGGTTTTCATATATGGCCTTTATTATGTTGATGTATGTTCCCTCTAAATACTTTGTTGAGGGTTTTTATCATGAATGGATGTATACTTTGTCAAATGATCTTTCTGCATTTGAAATACTGAAATGATCATATGGTTCATCTCCTTTCTTTTATTAATGTGGTATATCATGTTGATTGAGTTTGGATATTGAACCAACTCACAATCTAGGAAAAAAATCTCACTTGATCATGTGAATAATTTTTAAATTGTACAGTTGGATTTAGTTTGCTAGTATTTTATGGAGAATTTTTGCTTTCATGTTCATCAGGGATCGTGGCCTCTAGTTCTTCCTTTAAGGGAGACTTTATCTATTTGGGGGTAATGCTGTCTTCATAGAATGGATTTGGAAATTTTCCTTCCTTTCCCATTTTTTTTGAATAGTTGAAAAGAATATATATTTACTTTTCTTTAAATGTTTGGTAGAGTTCTCCTGTGAAGCCATCTGGCCTTGAACATTTATTTGTTGGAATATTTTTTGATTACTGAGTCAATTTCTTTGCTGGTTACTGGTCTGATCAAATTTTCTATTTTTTTCCTGTTTCAAATTTTGTAGTTTATGTTTCTAGGAATTTGTCCATTTCTTCTAGGTTGTCCTATTTGTCGGCATATGGTTTTTCATAATATTCTCTAATAACTACTTGTATTTCTGTGGTATTGGTGGTTTTTTCCCACTCTCATTTATGGTTTTATTATTTGCTTTCTTTCTTTTTTCTTTTTGGTATGTCTGGATAGAGGTTTATCAATTTTATTATTTTTTTCAAAGAACCAGCTCCTGTTTTCATTAATGTGTTGTATTGCTTTGTTTTGCTTTGTCTTTTTAGTTTCTATGTCATTTATTTGTGCTCTTATTTTTAGTTATTTCCTTTCTTCTTATTGCTTTAAGCTACATTTGTTGTACATTTTCTAGCTCCTTTAGGTGTAAGGTTAGATTGTTTATTAGAGATTTTTCTTGCTTCTTGAGGAAGGCTTGTATTGCTACATAATTCCCTCTTAGGACAACTTTTGTTGCATACCAAAGGTTTTGGAATATTGTGTTTAATTTTCATTTGTCTCCATGAATTTTTTTCCCATTGATTTTCTGATTGACCCATTCATTGTTTAATAGCATGTTGTTTACATTTCATGTATTTGTTTTCCTTCCAGATTTTTTCTTGTGGTTGAATTCTAGTTTCAAATCACTGGACTCAGAAATATTGCATGGTATGCCTTGAATCTTTTTGCGTTTGTTCCAAACTGGTATGTGATCTAACATGTGATCTGTTCTGGAGAATATCACATGAAAAGAGTGTGTATTCCGCTGTTTTAGGATGGAATATTCTGAAGATATCTGTTAAGCCATTTTGGCCCAGTTTCTCATTCAAAGCCATTGTTTCCTTGTTTAGGTTCTGTTAAATGATCAATCCATTGTTGAGAGTGGGGAGTTGAAGTTCCCTACTATTATTGTATTATTGTCAATGAATTCCTTTATGTTTGTTATTTGTTGTTATATATATTTTGATGCTCCCACGTTTGGTGCATAAATTTTACAATTGTTATATCTTCTTGTTGGATTCTCTCCTTTATGATTATATAGTACCTTCTTTGTCTCTTGTTACACTCTCCGTTCTAAAGTCAAATTTCTTCAATATAATTATTGCTACTCAGACTATTGTCATCCATTAAAAAAAAAAATGCTTCTCCATCTCCCAAGTTTTATTCTGCTGGTTTCTTTAGGTCTAAAATTAATCTCTGGTAGACAGCATATAGATGAGTTTTGTGGGTTTTTTGTTTTTTTGTTTTTCTCATTCTGACACCCTGTGTCTTTTGATTGTACCATTTAGTCCATTTACATTCACAGTTATAATTGATAGATATGTATCTATTGCCATTATACTACTTGTTTTGTCATTGCTTCCAGTGATTTTCCATGCCCCTCCTGCAGAAGACCAGAAAAAACAACTCATTGTTTCAGGCTTACTGATCATAGAGGGCTGCAAAGCCTCACCTCCAGGGGAAAACTTATCTAGAATTCTTTCTATTTTTATTCTTTAGCCTTTCGTTATTATTTTTGAGTTACTTTCTTATTCTTTCAATTCATTTTTTAGTTCTTTTTAGTTTTTATATATAATTTCTCTAAATATTTGTTTCCTTTCATTGTATTTTATGATCTTTCTTTCCTTCTTTCTTATTTTGGGAACTAGTTTCTTTTAACAAACAGCCCAAAACACAACCAGGATCTAGTTTTGTTGTTGTTTCCTTTTTCTTTCTTCTTTTCCTTTCTGGACAATATGCTGAGATGGAGAAATTCACCCCAAAAGAAAGAACAGGAGGTAGTACTCACAGTCATGGATTAAATCAATATGGATATAAGTAAGATGTTTGAACTAAAATTTAAAACAGTGATTATAAAGATACTAACTGGGCTTGAAAACAGCATAGAACACATGATGAAATCCCTTACTGCAGAGATAAAAGAAATAAAATCTAGTTAGGCCAAAATTAAAAACGACATAACCAAGATGCAGTCCCAAGTGGAGACCATAAAAACAGAAATGAATGAGGCAGAAGAACAAATCAGTGATATAGAAGATAAAATTATGGAAAATAATGAAGCTGAAAAGAAGAGGTAAAGAAAACTATTAGATCAAGAAGGTAGACTTATGAAACACAGTGATTCAATAAAGTAAAATAATATCCATATTATAGAAGTACCAGAAGAAGAAGAGTGGGAACAAGGGGCGGAAAGTTTCTTTGAATTAACTATTGCCCAGAACTTCCTTAATCTGGAGAAGGAAACAAGCATTCAATTCCAGGAGGCACAGAGAACTCCCCTCAAAATCAACAAAAATAGCCCAACACCACAAAATATTATAGTGAAACTTGCAATTTACAAAGATAAACATAAAATCTTGAAAGCAGCTCATGACAAGAGGCCCTTAATCTACAAGGGTAGACACATAAGGTTGGCAAGAGAACTGTCCACAGAAATATGGCAGGCCAGAAAAGAGTGGCATGATACATTCAACATGCTAAATGGGTAAAATATGCAGCCAAGAATACTCTATACAGAAAAGCTGTAATTCAGAATAAAAGGAGAGATAAAATGTTATCAGGACACACAAAAACTAAGAGTTTTTGAACACTAAACCAGTCCTACAAGAAATATTAAGGGGGACTCTATGTGAAAAGAGGGACCAAGAGTAACAAAACCGGGGGGAAAGAGAGGCAACCTACAAGGACAGTAACTTTACAGGAAATGCAATGACACTAAATTCATATCTTTCAATAATTACTCTGAATGTAAAAAGGACTAAATGCTCCAATCAGAAGTCGTAAGCTAACTGAATCGATAAAAAAATAAAACCCATTGATATGCTGCTTACAAGAGACTCATTTAGACCCAAAGTCATCTCCAGATTGAAAGTTAGGGGGTGAAGAACCATCCGTCATGCTAAGGGACATGAAGAAAACTGGGGAGCCATATTTATATAGACAAAGTAGGCTTGAAACCAAAGACTGTAATAAGAGATAAAGAAGGACAGTATATCATAATAAAGGCATCTATCCAACAAGATCAAACAATAGTTAATATTTACATCACCAACATAGGAACAGCCATATATATATGGCTTATTAATAATATTGTGATAGTAGATTAAAGAAATTATTAGTTAAATTAAATTAAAGAAATTAAATTAAAGAAACTTATTAATAATATTGTAATAGTAGGAGACTTTAACAACTCACTCACAGTAATGGACAGATGATCAAAGCACATCAACAAGGAAACAGGAACTTTGAATGCCACACTGGACCAGATGGTCCTAAAAGATATATTCAGAGCATTTCATCCTACAACAGTAGAATACACATGCTTTTGAGTGCCCATGAAACATTCTCCAAAACAAATCACCTACAGGGTCATATATCAGGACTCAACACATACAAAAAGTTTGAGATCATACCATGACTATTTTCAGACTACAGTGCTATGAAACTTGAAGTCAACCACAAGAAAAAAAATTGGAAGGACCACAAATACATAGAAGTTAAAGAACATGCTACTAAGGAATAAATGGGTGAACCAGGAAATTAAAGAAGAAGTAAAGAAAATACTTAGAAGCAAATGAAAACAAAAATATGATAATTTAAAATCTTTGGGATGCAGCAAAGGCAGTCCTAAAAAGAAGTATATAGTGATACAGGCTTTCCTCAAGAAGCAAGAAAATTCTCAAATACACAACCTAACCTTACACCTAAAGGACCTGGACAAAGAACAAGAAATAAACCTTAAATCCAGCAGAAGAGAAATAATAAAGAGAAGAACAGAAACAAATAATATAGGGGCACCTGAGTTGCTCAGTCATCCATGTTGGATGGAGCCCCACATCAGGCTCTCTGCTCAGCAGGGAGTCTGCTTCTCCCTCTCCCTCTGGTTGTTGTTATCCCTGGTTGTGCTCTTTCTTTCTCTCTATCAAATAAATACATAAAATCTTTAAAAAAAAGTAATCAAAGATATAGAAAAAGAACAGATGAATGAAAGGAGAAGCTGGTTGTTTGAAAGAATTAACAAGACTTATCAAAAAGAAAAGAGAAAGGACCCAAATTATAAAATCTTGAATGAAAGAGGAGAGAATACAAGCAACATCAAAGTAAAGCAATTATATAAGAACATTATGAGAAATTCTATGTCAAAATTTTAGGCAATCTGGAAGAAGTGAATAAATTTCAAGAAATGTATAAGCTACTGAAACTTAAACTGGAAGAAATAGAAAACCTGAACAGACTCAACCAGCAAGTAAATTGAATCAGTAATTAAAAAAATCCCCCAACAAACAAGAATCCAAGGCCAGATGGCTTCCCAGCAGAATTCTACCAAACATTTAAAGAAGAATTAATACATGTTCTTCTTAACTATTCCAAAAATAAATAAATAAACATGGAAGGAAAGCTTCCAAACTCATTCTATGAGGTCAACATTATCTTGATCCCAAAACTAAACAAAGACCCCACCAAAAAGGGATTTACAACCAATATCCTTGATTAACACAGATGTAAAATACTCAACATGTACTAGCTAATAGGATCCAAAACTACATTCAAAGGATTATTCACTATGACTAAGTGGGATTTGTTCCTGGATTGCAGGGATGGTTCAACATCTGGAAATTAATCAACATGAAACACCACATAAACAAAAGAAAGGAGAAGAAGAATCACACGACTCTCTCAATGGATGCAGAAAAAGCATTTGACAAAATAAAGCATCCTATCTTGAGTAAAACTGTCCATGAAGTAGGGATAGAGGGAACACACCTCAACATCATAAAGGGAATATATAAAAGATCTATTGGGAATATCATCCTCAGTGAGGAAAAACTGAAATATTTTCCCCTAATATCAGAAACATGACAGGGGTGTCCACTATCACCACTGTTGTTGAACATAGTACTGGAAGTTCTAGCCCTGTGTAGAAAACCTAAAGGATTCCACCAAAAACTTTCTAGAACCAATACAGGAATTCAACAAAGTCACAGGCCATAAAATCAACAAACAGAAGTCTGTCACATTTTTATACACTAACAATGTAGCAGCAGAAAGAGAAAACAAGGAATCAAACCTATTTACAATTACACCAAAACCCATAAGATTCCTAGGAATAAACCTAACAAAAGAGGTGAAAAATCTATAGGGTGAAAACTATAGAACACTTACAAAAGAAATTGAGGATGACAGGAAGAAATGGAAAAACATTCCATGTTCATGGACTGAAAGAACAAATATTGTTAAAATGTCTATGCTACCCAGAGAAACCTACACATCCAATGCAATTCCTATCAAAATAATATCAACATTTTTCACAGAGCTGGAAAAAACAATCCTAAAATTTCTATTGAATCAGAAAAGACCCACAATAACCAAAATAATGTTCAAAAAGAAAACCAAAGCTAGCGACATCATAATTCTGGAATTCAAGCTGCATTACAAAACTGTAATTATCAAGACAATAGGGTACAAGCACAAAAACAGACATATAGATCAATGGAAAAGAATAGAGACCCCAGAAATGGACATCAACTCTATAGTCAACTAATTTTCAACAAATCAGGAGAGAATATCCAATGAAAAAAAGTCTTTTCAACAAATGGTGTTGGAAAACTTGGACAGCCACACACAGACAAATGAAAACGGACTTTGTTCTTACACCATACACAAAAATGAATTCAAAATGGATGAAAGACCTAAATGTGAGATAGGAATACATCAAAATCCTGGAGGAAAACACTGGCAGCAATCTCTTTCACCTTGATCACAGCAACTTTCTTGCTAGACACATCTCCAGAGGCAAGGGAAACAAAAGAAAAAAAAAAAAAAGGTCTTTTGTGACCTCGTCAGGATAAAAACTTTTCCACAGCAAAGGAAATAATCAGCAAAGCTAAAAGCAATGTATGGAATGGGAGAAGATATTTTTAAGTCACATATCAGATAAAGGGCTAGTATCCAAAACCTATAAAGAACATATCAAACTCATCATACAAAAAAAAACAAACAAACAAAAATTCAGTCTAGGAATAAGCAGAATACATGAACAGACATTTCTGCAAAGAAGACATATGCATGTCCAACAGACCCATGGAAAATTGCTCCACACCACTCATCATCAGCGAAAGACAAATACACAATGAGATACCACTTCGCACTGGGCAGAATGGCTATAATTAACAATGCAGGAAAGAACGGATGTTGCTGAGGATGCAGAGAAAGGGGAACTCTCTTAAAATTTTAATGGGATGCATACTGGTGCAGCCACTTTGCAAAACAGTATGGCGATTCCTCAAAAACTTAAAAATAGAACTACCTTATGATTCAGCAATTGCACTACTAGGTATTTTTCCAAAGGATAAAAACTTCGTGACTTGAAGGGGCACATGCACTCCAATGTTTATAGTAGCAATGTCCACAATAGCCAAAATATGGAAAGAGTCCAGATATCCATCACCAGATGAATGCATAAAGAAGATGTGGTATATTCATACAGTAGTATATTATTCAGCTGTCAAACAGAATATAATCTTGACACTTCCAACAATTTAGATGGAACGAGAGGGTATTATGCTAAGTGATATAGGTCAGAGAGTAAAATACCATATGATTTCACTCATATGTGGAACTTTTATTTTTTTTATTTTTTAATTTTTTTCTTTCATAAACATATAATGTATTATTAGCCCAGCGGTACAGGTCTGTGAATCACAAGGTTTGCACACTTCATAGCACTCACCATAGCACATACCCTCCCCAATGTCCATAACCCCACCACCTTCTACCTACTCCCTTCCCCCCGGCCACCCTCAGTTTGTTTTGTGACATTAAAAGTCTCTTATGGTTTGTCTCCCTCCTGATTCCATCTTGTTTCATTTATTCTTTTCCTAATCCCCAACCCTCCCCACGTTACCTGTTCACATCTTCATATCAGAGGATAGTATCCATATGATAGTTGTCTTTCTCTGATTGACTTATTTCACTAAGCATAATACCCTCTAGTTCCATCCACATCATCACAAATGGCAAGATTTCATTTCTTTTGATGGCTTCATAGTATTCCATTGTATATATATACCATTTCTTCTTTATACATTCATCTGTTGATGGACATCTAGATTCTTTCCATAGTTTGGCTATTGTGGACATTGCTGCTATAAACATTCAGGTGCACGTGCCCCTTTGGATCACTACGTTTGTATCTTTAGGGTAAATACCCAGTAGTGCAATTGCTGGGTCACAGGGTAGCTCTATTTTCAACTTTTTGAGGAACCTCCATGCTGTTTTCCAGAGTGGTTGCATGAGATTGCATTCCCACCAACAGTGTAGGAGGGTTCCCCTTTCTCCGCATCCTTACCAGCATCTGGCATTTTCTGACTTGTTAATTTTAGCCATTCTGACTGGTGTGAGGTGGTATCTCATTGTGGTTTTGATTTGTATTTCCCTGATGCTGAGAGATGTGGAGCACTTTTTCATCTGTCTGTTGGTCATCTGGATGTCTTCTTTGTAGAAATGTCTGTTCATGTCCTCTGCCCATTTCTTGATTGGATTATTTGTTCTTTGGGTGTTGAGTTTGATAAACTCTTTATAGATTTTGGATACTAGCCCTTTATCTGATATGTCATTTGCAAATATCTTCTCCCATTCTATCAGCTGTCTTTTGTTTTTTTTTAACTCTTTCCATTGCTGTGCAAAGGCTTTTGATCTTGATGAAGTCCCAATAGTTCATTTTCGCCCTTGCTTCCCTTGCCTTTGGTGATGTTCCTCAGAAGAAGTTGCTGTGCCTGAGGTGGAAGAGGTTGCTGCCTGTGTTCTCCTTGAGGATTTTGATGGATTCCTTTCTCACATTGAGTTCCTTCATCCATTTGGAATCTATTTTCATGTGTAGTGTATGGAAATGGTCCAGTTTCATTTTTCTGCATGAGGTTGTCCAGTTTTCCCAACACCATTTGTTGAAGAGGCTGTCTTTTCTCCATTGGACATTATTTCCTGCTTTGTCAAAGAATAGTTGACCATAGAATTGAGGGTCAATTTCTGGGCTCTCTATTCTGTTCCATTGATCTATGTGTCTGTTTTTGTGCCAGTACCATACTGTCTTGATAATGACAGCTTTGTAATACAGCTTGAAGTCTGGAATTGTGAGGCCACCAACATTGGCTTTGTTTTTCAACATTCCTCTGGCTATTCGGGGTCTTTTGTGGTTCTATACAAATTTTAGGATTATTTGTTCCATTTCTTTAAAAAAATGGATAGTATTTTCATAGGAATTACATTAAACGTGTAGATTGCTTTAGGTAGCATAGACATTTTCACAATATTTGTTCTTCCAATCCAGGAGCATGGAACATTTTTTCATTTCTTTGTGTCTTCCTCAATTTCATTCATGAGTAATTTATAGTTTCCTGAGTATAGATTCTTTGCCTCTTTGGTTAGGTTTATTCTTGGGTATCTTAAAGTTTTGGGGGCAATTGTAAATAGGATTGACTCCTTAATTTCTCTTCTGTCTTGTTGTTGGTGTAAAGAAATGCAACTGATTTCTGTGCATTGATTTTATATCCTGGCAATTTACTGAATTCCTGAACAAGTTTTAGCAGTTTTGGTGTGGAGTCTTTTGGGTTTTCCACATACAGTATCATATCATCTGCAAAGAGTGATAGTTTGACTTCTTCTTTGCCAATTTGGATGCCTTTAATTTCTTTTTGTTGTCTGATTGCTGAGGCTAGGACTTCTAGTACTATGTTGAATAGCAATGATGATAATGAACATCCTTGCCATGTTCCTTACCTTAGCAGAAAAGCTTTCAGTTTTTCTCCATTGAGAATGATACTTGCGGTGGGTTTTTCATGCTTTGATTATATTGAGATATGTGCCCTCTCTCCCTACACTTTGAAGTGTTTTGATCAGGAAGGGATGCTTTACTTTGTCAAATGCTTTTTCAGCATCTATTGAGAATATCATATGGTTCTTGTTCTTTCTTTTATTAATGTATTGTATCACATTGATTGATTTGCAGATGTTGAAACAAACTTGCTTCCCTGGAATAAATCCCACTTGGTCGTGGTGAATAATCCTTTTAATGGACTGTTGGATCCTATTGGATAGTATTTTGGTGAGAATTTTTGCATCTGTGTTCATCAAGGATATTGGTCTGTAGTTCTCTTTTTTGATGGGATCCTTGTCTGATTTTGGGATCAAGGTAATGCTGGCCTCATAAAATGAGTTTGGAAGTTTTCCTCCCATTTCTATTTTTTGGAACAGTTTCAGGAGAATAGGAATTAATTCTTCTTTAAATGTTTGCTAGAATTCCCCTGGGAAGCCTTCTGGCTCTGGGCTTATGTTTGTTTGGATATTTTTGATGACTGTTTCAATCTCCTTACTGGTTATGGGTCTGTTCAGGTTTTCTATTTCTTCCTGGTTAAGTTGTGGTAGTTTATATGTCTCTAGAAATGCATCCATTTCTTCCAGATTATCAAATTTGTTGGTGTAGAATTGCCTTTAATATGTTCTTATAATTGTTTGTATTTCTTTGGTGTTGGTTGTGATCTCTCCTCTTTTATTCATGCTTTTATTTATTTGGGTCCTTTCTCTTTTCTTTTTGATAAGTCTGGCCAGGGGTTTATCAATTTTATTAATTATTTCAAAGAACCAGCTCTTAGTTTCGTTGATTTGTTCTATTGTTTTTTTGGTTTCTATTTCATTGGTTTCTGCTCTGATCTTTATGATTTCTCTTCTTCTGCTGGGTTTAGGTTTTCTTTGCTGTTCTTTCTCCAGCTCCTTTAGGTGTAGGGTTAGGTTGTGTATTTGAGACCAATTCTTATTTCTTGAGAAAGTATAGTATGGCTATATATTTTCCTCTCAGGACTGCCTTTGTTGTGTCCCACAGATTTTGAACCATTGTGTTTTCATTATCACTTGTTTCCATGAATTTTGTCATTTCTTCTTTAATTTCCTGGTTGACCCATTCATTCTTTAGATGGATGCTGTTTAGTCTCCATGTGTTTGGGTTCTTTCCAAATTTCCTCTTGTGATTGAGTTCTAGCTTCAGAGCATTCTGGTTTGAAAATATGCAGGGAATGATCCCAATCTTTTGATACTGGTTGAGACCTGATTTAGGACCCAGGATGCGATCTATTCTGGAGAATGTTCCATGTGCATTAGAGAAGAATGGGTATTCTGTTGCTTTGGGATAGAATGTTCTGAATTTATCTGTGATGACCATTTGTCCAGTGTGTCATTTAAGGCCTTTATTTCCATGTTGATCTTTTGTTTGGATGATCTGTCCATTTCAGTGAGGGGAGTGTTAAAGTCCCCTACTATTATTGTATTATTGTCAATGTGTTTCTTTGATTTTGTTATTAATAATTTTATATAGTTGGCTGCTCCCACGTTAGGGGCATAGATATTTACAATTGTTAGATCTTCTTGTTGGACAGACCCTTTGAGTATGATATAGTGTCCTTCCTCATCTCTTATTATAGTCTTTCACTTAAAATCTAATTGATCTGATATAAGGATTGCACCCCTGCTTTCTATCGATGTCTATTAGTATGGTAAGTTGTTTTCCACCCTGTCACTTTAAATCTTGAGGTTTCTTTGGGTATAAAATGAATTTCTTTTAGACAGCATATTGATAGGTTTTCTTTTTTTATCCATTCTGATACCCTGTGTCTTTTGATTGGGAACATTTTGCCTATTTACATTCAGGGTAACTATTGAGAGATATGAATTTAGTGCCAGTGAATTGCCTGTAAGGTGACTGTTACTGTATATTGTCTTTGTTTGTTTCTGGTCTACTACTTTTAGTCTCTCTCTTTGCATAAAGGACCCCTTTCAATATTTCCTGTAGAGCGGGTTTGGTGTTTGCAAACTCTTTCAGTTTTTGTTTGTCCTGGAAGGTTTTTATCTCTCCTTCTATTTTCAATGATAGCCTAGCTGCATATAGTATTCTTGGCTGCATGTTTTTCTTGTTTAGTGCTCTGAATATATTATGCCAGTTCTTTCTTGCCTGCCAGGTCTCTGTGGATAAGTCTGCTGCCAATCTAATATTTCTACCATTGTATTTTACAGACTTCTTGTCCTGGGCTGCTTTCAGGATTTTCTCTTTGTCACTCAGACTTGTAAGTTTTACTATTAGATGACAGGGTGTGGACCTATTCTTCTTTATTTTGAGGGGAATTCTCTGCACCTCCTGGATTTTGATGCTTGTTCCCTTTTCCATATTATGGAAATTCTCTACAATAATTTGCTCCAATATTCCCTCTGCTCCCATCTCTCTTTCTTCTTCTTCTGGAATTCCAATTAACTAATGTACTTTCATCTTATAGTATCACTTTCCTCTCAAATTCTCCCCTTGTGGTCCAATAATTGTTTATCTCTCTTTTGCTCAGCTTTTTTATTCTCTGTCATTTCATCTTCTATATCACTAATTCTGTCTCCTGCCTCATTTATCCTAGCAAAGAGCCTCCATTTTTTATTGCACCTCATTAATAGCTTTTTTGATTTCAGCTTGGTTAGATTTTAGTTCTTCTATTTCTCCAGAAAGGGCTTTTCTTTCTCCAGAGAGGTTTTCTCTAATATCTTCCATGCTTTCCTTGAGCCCAGCTTGCACCTTGAGAATCATCATTTTGAACTCTAGATCTGGCATATTACCTTTGTCTGTACTGATTAAGTCCCTAGCCTTCAGTACTGTTTCTTGTTCTTTTTTGGGGGTGAGTTTTTCTGCTTTGTCATTTTATCCAGATAAGAATATATGAAGGAGAAAATAAAATACTGTAAGTGTGGCAGAGACCCCAGAAAAATGTGCATTAACCAAATCAGAAGAGACCCCAAATCATGGGGAGAAGAAAGGGGGTAAAAAGAAGTTAAAAAAATTTTAATAAAGGAAAATATATATATATATATATATTTGACTGGTGAATAGAACAGAGCAACCTACGTGATTTTGGGTGTATTTTGGACTCTTTAGAAGAAACTACCTCCCAAAATGTTAAAGAAAGAAAATATATATATATATATATATATATATATATATATATACACATATACATATATATTGTATATACGTATATGTATATATGTGTAAGCATGATGAAGGGTTGGAATATGACTGTAAAGATGAGAATTTTTTAAATATTCTAAAAAAGGGAGTGAGACAAGATGGCGGGAAAGTAGGAGGAGGCGCTGTTTCAACCTGTACCCTAAAGTGAGCTGATTACCTACCAAAGAACTCCGATCACCCATGAAACCAGACTGAGATCAGAATTATACACGTCTGGATCTCTATAGGGGCAGAAGACGCCAGTGGGCAGGTAAAGCGGAGTGGAAACATTGGACTGATATCAGAAGATAAACAAGAGGGGGAGGGAGCCACCAGAGGCGACCGATTGGAAAGTAATACCCCAATACGAGAGTGCCCTGCATCTGAGGATGAGCATTAACTTGTAGTCTGGTTGAAAGCATTCAAAAAGAGCAAAGGATCATGGGGAGAAATTGTGGGAATCAGGTGGGCTAGGGACAGGGGCTTAAGTCCCCGGACCCAGGACAGCCTACCCTGGTGCTGAGCCAGAGAGAGTGTGGCGGAGAAACCAGGTCTTGGCCCCTGAGCAGCCAGGGCGCCCAAGAACTCCTGGGGTCTGGCTCCTGTGAGGGGCTGGGAGCTTCGCCAGATGGCAGAACACTGAGCCATGCTAACAGAGCCTGAGAGAGGTGCGTAAAGGCAAAACCCATTGCTCTTAGACCTGCACCATACTATCAGAGCCTGAAATGCATGCGCGCCCCACACCCTCCCCTGAGAGATGTGCATGCAAGCCCGGCACTCTTAGACCTGGAAAGACCAGGCACTCCCATCCGGGGCCAGCAGGAAAATCTCTGTGCGATCGCTGCTTGGAACCTCTCTGGCAGTCTGGAGCTGCCCAGACAGCTGCCGCTGCCATGGTTTTGGGTACAAGTAGAAGATCCTGCATCCCAGTGACCGTGACTCAGAACCTGCTCTGCCAGCGGCCAAGTGGGAATTTATATGGGCTCTGCAGCACCCACAGGGGAGCAGACTGAGGCTTCTCTCTGAGAGGGAGGTCGGTATGCAGTTTGCTTTCCGCTAAACCTACAAAAACCATCAAAAGCGGTCAAGGAGAGAAAAAATGTGAGCAAACATAAAAACCTCCAGAGAACAAAAGCCTGAAAAAACCGGTTTCCTCAGAGCCTTCCCCCTTGAAGCGGGTGGGAGGACTTAACTCAGGGAACATCATTGACTAAAAACCCACGTGGCAGTCCCCTCCTCCAGAAAACCAGTCAGGAAAGAAAAAAAAAAAAAGACTACAAGAAAACAACCACCACTACTTCATAGATACAACTTTTATTTTAAACTTGTTCCCACTATTCTGGTTCATTTTTTTTTAATATAGATAATTTTTTAACCTATTTAACATCACAGTGAGATATCCAGTACATGAAATTCCATAATAACCATCTAACCTGAATATTTTGATACATATTCCCTTATTTTTCTTTTGCATTACTTTTTTTAAAATTTTTAAAAAAAATTTAGTTTAGTTTAGACTAGTTTATTCCTTTTTTATTTTTATTTTCTAATATTCATTTAGAGTTAAACTTCAAGGTAATACCCTTTCCCCAATCAATGCTACCCCTATAGGTAAACCAATTTTTAATCCGCCTTTATCTTAGGAAAGTTGAGTCGTTTAACAAAGATATCAAGATACATCCAGGAAGAATCAAAATAACTTTCCTCACACACACTGAGAATTTATAACCACTCTCCCATCTTTTTCTTCCACCAGTGTTTCTGTGTTTGTCCTGATAGTATATAAATCTTATACTTGGGGTTCTTTTTGACCACGTTCTTCCTTAATTTGCTTATATGTGTGTTTATGTGTATATATATATGTATATATATATATACATATATATATGTATGTGTGTTTATGTGTATATATATATGTATGTATATATATACATACATACATATATATATGTGTATATATATATATGTAAATATATATATATAATATATAATTTTCTTTTTATTGTCATATATTTTATCAGTCTTTTTGTTTGTCTGTTTTTGTTTGTATACTTCATAAATCTTACCTTGGGGCCCATTTGGGCTGAACCTTCTCTTTTATCTTCACTTTTTTTACTGTCTCTCTCTCTCTCTTTTTTTCTTTTTCTTTTCTTTTTCTCTCGTATTGGTGGGGAGTCCTGATTGCTCAGAAGCATTCCAGGGTTCACCTTGATTGCACCATGGTCGATACATCCAGCTACATCCGTTCAGTCATCTCTCACAAAAATGACTAGGAGGAGGAACACCCAATAGAAGAAAAATACAGAGGATGTGCCTTCTGCAACAGAGCTAATGGCTATCAACATAGACAATATGTCGGAAAGAGAATTCAGGCTAACAATTATCCAGGCAATAGCTAGGTTGGAGAAAGCCATGGATGACCAAACAGAATTGATTAGGGCAGAACTGAAAGACACCAGGGATGATGTTCACAATGTTAGGGCAGAACTGAAAACCACCAGTGCTGAGGATCACAATGCTCTCAATGAGTTCCAATCTAATCTAAATTCTCTAAAAGCTAGGGTAACTGAGACAGAAGATAGATTTAGTGATCTGGAGGACAAACAGAGAGAAAGGATCAGGAGGAAGCCTGGGACAAACAGCTTAGAAGCCACGAAAACAGAATCAGGGAAATAAGTGATGTCAAGAAATATTCCAACGTCAGAATTATTAGAATCCCTGAAGGGCAGGAGAAAGAAAGAAGTCTAGAAGATATGGTGGAAAAAGTTCTTCATGAAAATTTTCCCAATCTCGCGAATGGAACCAGAGTTCATGTACTAGAGGCAGAACAGTCTTCCCCCAAGATTATAGATTCCAAAAAAACCAAGGCACCTGATAGTAAAATTGAGAAACCATAATTGTAGATACAATCACTTGAAAGCCGTTAGGACAAAGAGGCTCCTTACTTACAGAAGAAATCCCATCAGAATAACGTCAGACCTGTCCACAGAGACCTGGCAAGCCAGAAAGAGCTGGCAAGATATATTCAGGGCACTAAATGAGAAGAGCATGCAGCCAAGAATACTTTATCCAGCAAGACTGACATTCAAAATGGATGGAGAGATAAGAGTTTCCAAGACCGGCAAGGCTTAAAAGACTATGCGACCACCAAGCTGACACTGCAGGAAATATTAAGGGGGGTTCAATAAAAGAGGGAAAATGCTAAGAATAGCATTGTACAGATACATAGAGACAATCTGCAGAAAGAAAGACTTCAAAGGTAACACGATGTCAATAAAAACGTATCTCTCATTAATCGCTCTCAATGTGAATGGCCTAAATGCGCCCATAAAATGACACAGGGTTTCAGATTGGATAAAACAACAGGACCCATCCATATGTTGGCTACAAGAAACCTTTTTGAACCTAAAGATACACCCAGACTGAAAGTGAAGGGATGGAAAAGCATCTTTCATGCCAATGGGCCTCAAAAGAAGTCCGTGGTTGTGATTCCCATATCACATAAATTAGATTTTAAACTAAAGACTGTAGTCAGAGATATAGAAGGACATTACATCATTCTTAAAGGGACTCTCCACCAAGATGATCTAACAATTGTAAATATCTATGCCCCCAACATGGGAGCAGCCAATTATATAAGAAAATTGTTAATCAAGATAAACAGTCATATTGATATGAATACATTAATAGTAGGAGATCTTAACACACTTCTCTCAGAAATAGACTGATCAGCGAAGCAGAAAATCAATAAAGAAACAAGAGCATTGAATGACACATTGGACCAGATGGACCTCATAAATATATACAGAACATTCCACCCTAAAACAGAATACTCATTCTTCTCAAGTGCACATGGAACCTTCTCAAGGATAAACCAAATACTGGGTCAAAAATCAGGACTCAACCGATACCAAAAGACTGAGATTATTCCCTGCATATTCTCAGATCAAAATGCTTTGAAACTGGAGCTCAATCACAAGGAATAGTTCAGAAGGAACTCAAACACCTGGAAGCTAAAGACCACCTTGCTTAAGAATGCTTGGATCAACCAGGAGATCAAAGAAGAACTGAAACAATTCATGGAAACCAATGAGAATGAACACACTTCAGTCCAAAACCTATGGAATACAGCAAATCAGTCCTAAGGGGGAAATACATAGCCATCCAAGCCTCCCTCAAGAAAAACTGAAAAATCCAGAATACACCAGCTGTCTCTACACCTTAAAGAACTGGAGAATCAACAACAATTCAAACGAACTCCCCACATAAGAAGGGAAATAATCAGAGATTAATAAGCAGATCAATGAGGTAGAAACCAGATATACAGTAGACAGTGTCAATGAAACTTGAAGCTGGTTTCTTGAAAGAATCAATAGGATCAATAAAGCATTGGCCAAACTAATCCAAAAGAAAAGAGAGAAAGCCCAAATTAATGAAATTATGAATGAAAAGGGAACGATCACAACTAACACCAAGGAAGTAGAAACAATCATCAGAAGTTATTATCAACAGTTATATGCCAATAAGCTAAGCAACCTAGATGAAATGGATGCATTCCTGGAAAACTATAAACTCCCAAAATTGAAGCAGGAAGAAATTGACAACCTGAATAGACCAACATCCAGTAATGAGATTAAAGCAGTGAACAAAAAACTCCCAAAAAACAAGAGCCCAGGACCTGATGGATTCCCTGGGGAAATCTACCAAACTTTCAAAGAAGAAATAACACCTATTCTCCTGAGCTGTTTCAAAAAAATTGAAGCGGAAGGAAAATTTCCAGACTCTTTCTATGAAGCCAGCATTACCCTGATCCCCAAACCAGGCAAAGACCCTACCAAATAGGAGAATTTCAGACCAATATCACTGATGAATATGGATGCTAAGATTCTCAACAAGATCCTAGCAAACAGGATCCAACAGCACATTAAAAAGATTATCCATCATGAACAGGTGGGATTCATCCCTGGGCTACAAGGATGGTTCAACATTCACAAATCAATCAATGTGATAGAACAAATCAATAAGAGAAGAGAGAAGAACCACATGGTCCTCTTAATTGATGCAGAAAAAGCATTTGACAATATCAGCATCTGTTCCTGATTAAAATGCTTCAAAGTATAGATGGGGCAGGAACATTCCTGAACTTCATAAAATCTATCTATGAAAGACCCACAGCAAATATCATCCTCAATGGGAAAAAGCTTGCAGCCTTCCCGTTGAGATCAGGAACATGACAAGGATGCCCACTCTCACCACTCTTGTTCAACATAGAATTAGAAGTCCTAGCAACAGCATTCAGACAACAAAGAGAAATAAAAGGTATCCAAATTGGCAATGAAGAAGTCAAACTTTCTCTCTCTCTTCAGATTACATGATTCTTTATATGGAAAACCCAGAAGACTCCACCCCCAAACTACTAGAACTCATACAGCAATTCAGTAACGTGACAGGATACAAAGTCAATGGACAGAAATCAGTGGCTTTCTTATACACTAACAATGAAAATACAGAATGGGAAATTAGAGAATCGATTCCATTTACTATAGCACCATTAACCTTAAGGTACCTGGGAATAAACCTAACCGAAGAGGTAAAGGAACCATACTCGAGGAACTACAGAACACTCATGAAAGAAATTGAAGAAGACAGAAAAAGATGCAAGACCATTCCATGCTCTTGGATTGGAAGAATAAACATTGTTAAAATGTCTATATTGCCTAGAGGAGTCTATACTTTTTATGCCATTCCAATAAAAATTCCACTGGTATTTTTCAAAAACCTTGAGCAAATAATCCAAAAATTTGTATGGAATCAGAAGAAACCTGAATTGCTAAGGAAATGTTGAAAAACAGAAATAAAACTGGGGCATCACATAATCTGATTTTAAGACTTACTACAAAGCTGTGATCACCAAGACAGCATGGTACTGGCATGAAAATGGACACGTAGACCAGTGGAACAGAGTAGAGAGCCCAGATATGGACCCTCAACTCTACGAACAAATAATCTTCGACAAAACAGGAAAAAATATCCAGTGGAAGAAGGACAGTCTCTTCAATAAATGGTGCTGGGAAAACTGGACAGCTATGTGTAGAAGAATGAAACTCAACCATTCTCTTACATCGTACACAAAAATAAACTCAAAGTGGATAAAAGACCTCAATGTGAGAAAGGAATCCATCAGAATCCTAGAGGAGAACATAGGCAGTAACCTCTTCGATATCAGCCACAGCAACTTCTTCAAGATATGTCTCCAAAGGCAAAGGAAACAAAAGTGGAAATGAACTTTTGGGACTTCATTAAGATCAAAAGCTTCTGCACAGCCAAGGAAGCAGTCAACAAAGCAAAGAGGCAACCCACGGAATGGGAGAAGATACTTGCAAATGACAGTACAGACAAAAGGTTGATATCCAGGATCTATAAAGAACTTCTCAAACTCAACACACATAAAACAGACAATCATATAAAAAAAATTGGGCAGAAGAGATGAACAGACACTTCTCCAATGAAGACATACAAATGTTTATCAGACACATGAAAAAATGTTCATCATCACTAGCCATCAGGGATATTCAAATTAAAACCACATTGAGATACCACCTTATACCAGTTAGAATGGCCAAAATTAGCAAGACAGGAAACAACATGTGTTGGAGAGGATATGGAGAAAGGGGAACCCTTTTACACTTTGTTGGAAATGCAAATTGGTGTAGCCACTCTGGAGAACAGTGTGGAGATTCCTCAAGAAATTAAAAATAGAACTTCCCTATGACCCTGCAATTGCACTACTGGGTATTTACCCCAACGATACAGATGTAGTGAAAAGAAGGGCCATCTGTACCCCAATGTTTATAGCAGCAATGGCCACGGTCGCCAAAATGTGGGAAGAACCAAGATGCCCTTCAACGGACGAATAGATAAGGAAGTTTTGGTTCATATTCACTCTGGAGTATTATGCCCTCATCAGAAAGGATGAATACCCAACTTTTGTAGCAACATGGACAAGACTGGAAGAGATTATGCTGAGTGAAATAAGTCAAGCAGAGAGAGTCAATTATCATATGGTTTCACTTATTTTTGGAGCATAACAAATAACATGGAGGACATAGGGAGATGGAGAGGAGAAGGATGTTGAGAGAAATTGGAAGGGGAGTTGAACCATGAGAGACTATGGACCCTGAAAAACAATCTGAGGGTTTTGAAGGGGCGGTGGGTGGGAGGTTGGGGGATCCAGATTTTGGGTATTAGGGAGGGCACAGATTGCATGGAGCACTGGGTGTGGTGCAAAAACGATGAGTACTGTTATGCTGAAAAGAAATACAAAATTTAAAAATAATAATAATAAAGTTGGTTTTGATTGAGAAAAAAAAATTTAAAAAAGGAGTTGATAATATAAGTTGGTTGGGAAAAGAAAGAAAAAGGAAATTGAGAGAATGTGCTCAGGCTGGATACTAGAACAAAGCCCTGTGCTAGATTTAGGGTATATTTTGATCTCTTAGAAGAAATTCTATCCCAAATTTTTTAGAAGAAATGACCTTTGGTGTATACACAAAGTAACATTAGATACAATGAAGGATAAAATATGACTATAATAATGAATGTTCAGAAAGATTATTTTAATGAAAGTTATTGTTAAGATAAAGTAGTTAAAAATGTTAAGAGAGGAAATAGTAAATGTTAAAAAAGTAGAATAAAAAAATAAAATGAAAAAATTAATTAACTTTGCAAGACTAAAGACTCAGGGACAAAGCTATGGGTTCCATGCTTTGCTTTCTCCTCCTCTGGAATTCTGCTGTTCTCCTTGGTAAGTGAGCTTGGTCTTGGTTAGATTTCTTGCTTATTTTCTAGGGGAGGGGCCTGTTATAGTGATTTCAAGTGTCTTTTCCTGAGGCAGAATTGCACTGCTCTTGCCAGTAGCAGGGTTAAGTAGTTCCCCGAACACTTTCTATAGAGCTCTGGAACACAGGAATGAAAATGGCTGCCTCCCAATCTCCTGCCCGGAGGAGCCAAGAGCTTGGGGCCCCACTCCTCAGTGTACCATCAGAGAAAAGCACTGAAGAACTCCTGTTTTCCTGGCCTCCATCTTTACACTGAGCTCACCCAGCCTGTGACTGGACATCCCTGTCTCTGGCACACAGCTCTTCCTGGAGTCTCCAAACCCAGAAGATCCCTGCTGCTCTTCCAGGGGTGTCTTGCTGGATCTGCCCCTTGTGGGGTCCCTGCTCAAGGAGCAGTGGCCTGACTGCCTCACATCACAGTTTAAAATAACCAGAGTTGTGAACTCACTCCTTGGCTCTGTCTCTGTAGCCAGCTTCTCGGCTTCCTAGCTCTAATACCCATGAGCCTTTTTGTGACTCCACAGGACCTGAGACCATACCATCCCCACTAGGGCTCCACCCCCACTTAGCCTCTGGAGCGATGTCCCTCAATGTAGCAGACTTTTAAAAGTTCTGATTTTGTGCTGCGTTGCTCTGCTGCTTTCCAGGAGCTGACCCCTCCCCCTGCAGTCTATCTTCCCATCGCTTTGGATTTACTTCTCTGCAGATTCTACCTTTCAGAAAGTGGTGGATTTTCTGTTTCTAGAATTGCTGCTCTTCTTCTCTTCAATCTCCTGTTGGGATTTGTAAGTGTTTGGAATGGTTTGATATACTATCCAGCTGATCTCCTGCAGTTGATGTCATCTCAGCCTGCTACTCCTCTGCCATTTTAAATCCTCCCCTTCTTTCCTTCTCTTATTTTTTGGACTAGGCTTCTTTTATTTTTCTTTTCTTTTCTTCTTTCCTTACTCTTTTTTCTTTCTTTCTTATTCCTTAGAATTGAGCTTATATTTTTTTTGTCTGTTTGTTTGCATATTTTCCTTCTTCCTCTTCTCTTATCTTGTATTACACTGTTTTTTTTCTTTTTCTCTTTTCATGGATTATATTAATAACAACAAAAAAAAAAATCAAGGCACACCTAGTTAAAGGTCCAAATTCTTCCTATTACAAGCAAGGAGAAACTCTGTGCAGGACAAACCCATGCGAAAAAGCAACCAGAACACAACAGCAGAGTATATACAACATATACTAGAAACACTTTCTGAAGTTGTTCTTGTTTTTTTTGTGTGTGTGTGTGGTTTTTTTTTTTGCCTTTTTTTTTTAATTCTTTCTTTTCTTTTCTTGACAAAATGATGAAACGGAGCAATTCACCCCTAAAGAAAGAACAAGAAGTTCTCTCTCACAGCAGGGAATTTAATCAACAGGGATATAACTAAGATGTCTGAACTAGAATTTAAAACAATGATTACAAAGATACCAGCTGAACTTGAACAAAGGGTAGAAGACACTAGAGAATCCCTTACTATAGAGATAGAACAACTAAAGTCTAGTTGGGCAAAAATTAAAATGCTGTAACTGAAATGCAGTCCCTAGTGGGGTCCATAAAAATGAGGATGAACAAAGGAGAAGAGGAATCAGTGATATAGATGATAAACTTATGGAAAACAATGCAGCAGAAAGAAGAGGGAAATAAAACTATTAGATCATGAAGGCTGTCTTCGGGAACCCCACAATTTTAAAAAATGAAATGATATCCTTATTATAAGAGTTCCAGAAGAAGAACAGGAACAAGGAGTAGAAGGTTTACTTGAACAATTTATAGTAGCAAACTTCTCTAATCTGGGGAAGTAAACAGGCTTTCAAGTCCAAGGGGCACAGAGAACTCCCCACAAAATGAACAAACATAACTCAACACCACAGCATATTGCAGCGAAACCTGCAAATTACAATGATAAAAAGAAAAATCCTGAACACGTCTCAGAGCAAGATGTCCTTGACCTACAGGAATAGATACATAAGGCTGGCAGCAGACCTGTCCCCAGAAACATGACAGGTCAGAGAGAAGTGGCAAGATATATTCAAAGAGCTAAATAAGAAAAATATGCAGGGAAGAATACTTTATCCAGTAAGGCTGTCATTAAGAACAGATGAGAGATGAAGAGTTTACAAGACAAAAACTAAAGTCATTTGTGAATACTAAACTACTTTGGCAAGAACTATTAAAAGGCAGCCTTTGAGCGGAGAGAGAGACTAAAAGAAAAAAAGTCCAGAAAGGAACAGAGACAATCCATAGAAACAGTGGCTTTACAGGTAATACAGTGGCACAAAATTCCTATCATTCAATAATTACTCTGAATGTAAATGAACCAAATGTTCCAATTAAAGATGTAAGGTATCAGAATGGGTTAAAGAAAATAGGGGGTGTATGGGTGGCTCAGTGGGTTAAAGCCTCTGCCTTTGGCCTAGGTCAAGATCCCAGGGTCCTGGGACAAACCCTGCATTGGGCTCTCTGCTAAGCAGGGAGCTTGCTTCCTCCTCCTTCTCTGTCTGCCTCTCCACCTACTTGTGAGCTGTATTTGTCAAATAAATAAGTAAAAAATCCTTTTAAAAAAGACGCATTGATATGCTGCTTAAAAGAGACACATTTTAGACTCAAAGGCACCTCAGACTGAAATTAAAGAAGTGAAGAATCATTTATCATGCTAATGATCATCAAAAGAAAGATGGAGTATCCATTCTTATATCAGAAAAAGAAGATTAAAACCAAAGGTTGTTATAGGAGGTGAAGAAGGACACTATATCAAGTTAAGGGGGTCTATCCAATAAAAAGATCTAACAGTTGTTAATATTTATGACCCTAAATTGGGAGCAGCCAAATATATAAATCAATTAATAGCAGACTTAAAGAAACTCATTGATAATAATACAATAATAGTAGGGAAATTCAACATCCCACTTTCATCAATGCACATATCATCAAAGCAGAAGATCAACAAGGAAACAAGGACTTTGCACGACACATTGAACCAGATGGGCTTCACAGGTATATTCAGAGCATTTCATGCTAAAGCAGCAGAATACACATTCTTCCTGAGTGTGCATGATATATTCCTGAGAATAGATCACATACTGTGTCACAAATCACACCTCAACCAGTACAAAAATATTGATATAATACCATACATATTTTCACACCACAATGCTATGAAACTTGAAATCAGCCATAAGAAATTTGGAAGGACCACAAATAATTGGAGGTTAATGAACATCTTAGTAAAGAATGAATGGGTCAACCAGAAAATTTTAAAAGAATTTTTAAAAGTACATGGGAGCAAATGAAAATGAAAACATGACAGTGAAAATACTTAGGATGCAGCAAAGGCAGTTCTAAAAGGGAAGTATATACCAATATAGACATTCCTCAAGACACAATAAAAGTCTCAAATATACTATCTAACCTTAAACCTAAAGGATCTCAAAAAAGAACAGCAAATAATGCCTAAATCCAGCAAGAGAAGAGAAATAAGAAAGACTATAGCAGAAATCAATGACATGGAAGTTTTTTAAAAAAGCAAAACAATAGAACAAATAAAAAAATAGGAGCCTTTTCCTCAAAAGAATTAATAACATTAAGAAATTCTTAACCAGACTCATCAAAAAGAAAAGAGAAAGGACCCATATTAAGAAATCATGAATGAGTTCTGTATAGATCCTGGATATCAACCTTTTGTCTGTACTGTCATTTGCAAATATCTTCTCCCATTCCATGGGTTGCCCCTTTGTTTTGTTGACTGTTTCCTTTGCTGTGAAGAAGCTTTGATCTTGAGGAAGTCCCAAAAGTTCATCTTCGCTTTTGTTTCCTTTGCCTTTGGAGACATATCTTGAAGAAGTTGCTGTGGCTGATATCGAAGAGGTTACTCCTATGTTCTCCTCTAGGATTCTAATGGATTCCTGTCTCACGTTGAGATCTTTTATCCACTTTGAGTTTATTTTTGTGTACGGTGTAAGAGAATGGTCGAGTTTCATTCTTCTGCATATAGCTGTCCATTTTTCCCAGAACCATTTATTGGAGAGACTATCTTTTTTCCACTGTATATTTTTTCCAGTTTTGTCAAAGATTATTTGCCCATAGAGTTGAGGGTCCATATATGGGCTCCCTACTCTCTTTCACTGGTCTATGTGTCTGTTTTTATGCCAGTACCATGCTGTCTTGGTGATCAAGGCTTTGTAGTAAAGCTTGAAATCAGGTAACGTGATACCCCCAGTTTTATTTTTGTTTTTCAACATTTCCTTAGCAATTCGGGATCTCTTCTGATTCCATACAAATTTTAGGATTATTTGCTCCAGCTCTTTGAAAAATACCGGTGGAATTTTGATCAGAATGGCATTAAAAGTATAGATTGCTCTAGGCAGTATATGCATTTTAACATTAATGTTTACTCTTCCAATCCAAGAGCATGGAGTGGTCTTCCATCTTTTTGTCTCTTCTTCAATTTCTTTCATAAGTGTTCTGTAGTTCCTCGAGTACGGTTCCTTTACCTCTTTGGTTAGGTTTATTCCCAGGTATCTTATGGTTCTTGGTGCTATAGTAAATGGAATCGATTCTCTAATTTCCCTTTCTGTATTTTCATTGTTAGTATATAAGAAAGTCACTGATTTCTGTACATTGACTTTGTATCCTGCCAGGTTACTGAATTTCTGTATGAGTTCTAGTAGTTTGGGGGTGGAGTCTTTTGGGTTTTCCATATAAAGAATCATGTCATCTGTGAAGAGAGAGAGTTTGACTTCTTCATTGCCAATTTGGATACCTTTTATTTCTCTTTGTTGTCTGATTGCTGTTGCTAGGACTTCTAATACTCAACACACACAAAACAGACAATCATATAAAAAAATGGGCAGAAGATATGAACAGACACTTCTCCAATGAAGACATATAAATGGCTATCAGACACATGAAAAAATGTTCATCATCACTAGCCATGAGGGAGATTCAAATTAAAACCACATTGAGATATCACCTTACACTAGTTAGAATGGCCAAAATTAGCAAGACAGGAAACAACGTGTGTTGGAGAGGATGTGGAGAAAGGGGAACCCTCTTACACTGTTGGTGGGAATGCAAGTTGGTGCAGCCACTTTGGAGAACAGTGTGGAGATTCCTCAAGAAATTAAAAATAGAGCTTCCCTATGACCCTGCAATTGCACTACTGGGTATTTACCCCAAAGATACAGATGTAGTGAAAAGAAGGGCCATCTGTACCCCAATATTTATAGCAGCAATGGCCACAGTCGCCAAACTGTGGAAAGAACCCCCTCTCTCTCTCTGAATGCCTCTCTGCCTTTAACTGATAAATGGATAAGGAAGATGCGGTCCATACACACTATGGAGTATTATGCCTCCATCAGAAAGGATGAATACCCAACTTTTGTAGCAACATGGACGGGACTAGAAGAGATTATGCTGAGTGAAACAAGTTAAGCAGAGGAAGTCAATTATCATATGGTTTCACTTATTTGTGGAGCATAACAAATAGCATGGAGGACAAGGGGAGATGGAGAGGAGAAGGGAGTTGAGGGAAATTGGAAGGGGAGGTGAACCATGAGAGATTTTGGACTCTGAAAAAGAATCTGAGGGTTTTGAAGGGGCAGGGGGTGGGAAGTTGGGGGATCCATGTGGTGGGTATTGGAGGGCACAGATTGCATGGAGCACTGGGTGTGGTGCAAAAATAATGAATACTGTTATGCTGAAAAATAAAAAAAATAAAAAAATCATGAATGAAAGAGAAGAGATCACAACCAACAGAACAGAAATGCAAACAATTGTAGGAGAATATTATGAACAATTATATACCACAAATTAGACAATCTGGAAGAAATGGATAAATTTATAGAAACACATAAAGTAACAAAATTGAAACATGAAGAAATAGAAAATTTGAACAGACCAATACAAGCAAAGGAATGGAACCAGTAATAAAAATTCTCACAATGAACAAGAGTCCAGGGATGGATGGTTTCCCAGGGGAAATCTGCCAAACATATAAAGAATTTATGTCTATTCTTCTAAGGCTATTGCAAAAAACAAAAAACAAACAAAAAAACAACCTCCAAACTCATTCTATGAGGCCAGCATTACCTTGATTCCAAAACCAGACAAAAACCCCATCAAAAAGAAAAATTACAGTGATCCCAGGGTCCTAGGATCAAGCCCCGCATTGGGCTCTCTGCTCAGCAGGGAGCCTGCTTCCTCCTCTCTCTGCCTGCCTCTCTGCCTGTTTGTGATCTCTCTTTGTCAAATAAATAAATAAAATCTTAAAAAAAAATTACAGACCAATATCCTTGGTAAGCGTGGATGCCAAAAATATCAACAAGGTACTCACTAATAGTGGGGCACCTGGGTGGCTCAGTGGGTTAAAGCCTCTGCCTTCAGCTCAGGCCTGATCTCAGGGTCCTGGGATCAAACCCCACATTGGGCTCTCTGCTCAGCAGGGAGCCTGCTTCCCTCTCTCTCTCTGAATGCCTCTCTGCCTGCTTGTGATCTCTCTCTGTCAAATAAATAAAATCTTTAAAAAAAAAGATACTCATTAATAGGATCCAGCCGTACATAAAAAACCAAGTGAGATTTATTCCTTTACTTTAAGAATGGTTCAATATTTGCAAGACAATCAATGCAATACAATACACTAATAAAATAAAGTATAAGAGGGGCCCTGGGTGGCTCAGTGTGTTAAGCCTCTGCCTTTGGCTCAGGTCATGATCTCAGGGTCCTGGGATGGAGCCCCACATCGGGCTTTCTGCTCAGCAGGGAGCCTGCCCCCCCCCCCGCCTGCCTCTCTGCCTACTTGTGATCTCTGTCAAATAAATAAATAAAATCTTTTAAAAAAATATATAAGAACCATATGATCTTCTCAATAGATGGAGAAAAAAAATTTGAAGAAAACAACATGTTTTCTTGATAAAAGCTCTCCACAATGTAGGAACAGAGGAAAGATACCTTAACCTCATAAAGACCATGTACAAAAGATCTACAGCTAATATTCTCAATGAGGGAAAACAGAGATTTTCCCCTGAGGTCAGGAACATGACAGAAATGTCCAGTTTCACCACTGTTATTCAACATTGTACTGGAAGTCCTATCCTCAGCAATTAGACAACAAAAAGAAATAAATGACATCCATATTGGTAAGGAAGAATTCCAAATCTCACTATTTACAGATGACATGATGCACTGAGTAGAAAATCTGAAAGACTACACCAAAAAAATTCTAGAGCTGATCATTAATTTAGCCAATTCACAAGATATAAAATCAGGGTAAAGAAATCTTTTGCATTTCTATACAGCAATAATGAATCAGAAAGAGAAATCAAGGAATCAGTCCCATTTATAATTTTCCTAAAAGGATAAGATATCTAGGAATAAATGTAACCAAAGAGATGAAAGATCTGTAAGCTGAAAACTATAGAACACTTATGAAAAATTGAAGAAGACACAAAGAAATGGAAAAACATTCCATACTCATTGGATGGAAGACAAATATTGTTCAAATGTCTATATTACCCAAAGCAATCTACATATTCAATGTAATCTCAATCAAGATATCACCAGCATTTTTCACAGAGTTGGAACAAACAATTCTAAAATTAGTGTGGAACCAGAAAAGATCCTGAATAGATCCTTTATAGAAAAGATTCTTTGAAAAGATCCTGAATAACCAAAGTGATGTTAAAAAGGAAAAGCAAAGTCAGAAGTGTCACAATCTCAGACCTCAGTTGTATTACAAAACTATAATCATAAGACAGTATGGTACTGGTACAAAAACAGACACATAGATCAATGGAATAAAATAGAGAACCCAGAAATGGACCCTCAGCTTTATGGTGAACTAACTTTCAACAAAGCAGGAAAGAATATTCAATGGAAAAAAAAAAAAAGCCTCGTCAACAAATGGTGCTAGGAAAACTGGACAATCACATGCAGAAGAATGAAATTAGACCACACTTCCTTATACCACACAGAAACATAAATCAAAATGGATGAAAGATCTAAATGTGAGACAGGGATCCATCAGAATACTAGAGGAGAAGTCCAGCAGCAGTCTCTTTGACCTCAAACACAGCCAAGTTCTTGCTAGACACCTCTCCGGAGGCAAGGGAAACAAAAGGAAAAATGAACTATTGGGACTTCATCAGGATAAAAAGTTTTGCATAGTAAAGGAAACAATCAACAAAACTAAAAGACAACCCTAGAGAATGGGTGAAGATATTTGCAAATGACATATTGGATAAAGGGCTAATACCTAAAATCTATAAAGAACTTATCAAGCTCAATACCCCAAAACCATAAAATCCAGTCAAGAAATGGGCAGAAGATGTGGAACAGACACTTGTCCAAAGAAGACATGCAAATAGCCAACAAAAAAATGAAAAAATGCTCAACATCACATGGCATCAGAGAAATACAAATCAAAGTCACAATGAGATACCACCTCACACTGGTCAAAATCGCTAAAATTAACAACTCAGGAAAAAACAGATGTTGGTGATGATTAAGAGAAAGGGGAACTCTCTTACACTGCTGATGGGAGTGCTGGTGAAGCCACGGTGGTAAATGGTATGGAAGTCCTTCAAAAGTTAAAAATAGAACTACCTTACAACCCAGCAACTGCACTATTAGGTATTCCAAAGGATAAGAATGTAGTGATTTGAAGGAGCATGTGTACCCCAATGTTTATAGTAACAATATCCACAATAACCAAAATATGGAAAGCACCTAGATATCCATTGGTCCATCAACAGATGAATGGGTGTGTGTGTGTGTGTGTGTGTGTGTATCAAAACAATGAAAAACCAACTTCTTTCTTATTGAATATTTCCTGTTGGTATCATTTGGATATAGATGTTGTATACAAAGTCAAATTCACCAAAATAACTTTTCCAAAGATCTCCAGTATATCTTAAATGTAAATACATCCTTGGTCAATATGAACCAACCATATTATTTGTATTTTTTAAAATGGCACATTTAACAAAAAACAATATTGATTAACCATAAACATTTAAAAACATAGATCATAATGTAATATTTCAATTATTTTTTCTAAATCTGCCAATGATTCTTTTCTTATAGATTTTGTAAACAACTAATAATGAGTATAATTTACATATTTTATTGACATCTCTTTTTTCATGCAAAGCTTCCGAATTATTTGCAAAATATCCAATGTCTTCACGCACATCTCTAAGTGCCTGCTAGTTACTTTGGATTACTGACAAGTAAAATAAACTGCATGACAAATGGAAAATTCAGCAAGGACTATTTAATTTAGATTTTAGTGTTACCAATGACAGTGTGTTTACATAGTGTATATTTTCTTTTTCTTTTATTTATTTATTTAAAGATTTTGTTTATTTATTTGACAGAGAGAGATCACAGGCAGGTGGAGGGAGGAAGAGAGAGAGGGAGAAGCAGGCTCCCTGCTGAGCAGAGAGCCCAATGCAGGGCTTGATCCCAGGACCCTGAGATCATGAGCTGAGCTGAAGGCAGAGGCTTAACCCACTGAGCAACCCAGTCACCCAACAGTGTGCATTTTCAAACAAAAGAATATAACCCATAATTTCTTAAAAATATAATGCTAGAAATAAGCTTAAAAACCTAGGAAGGATAATTATATTTGATTGTTATTTAACATGTCAGTTAGCTAAAAGTGTATGTGACTGACTAATCATTAATTAAATTCTGATACCACCAACTTTTCTTGAAACTATCTATACTTCTTTAATCATGAAACAAGTACATTTGAAACAGATCTATAGGATGGTAAACATATTTTCATAGGAAATTATTTATTTCAACTCAATTCTCACCTTTTCCACATTCTATTTAAAACAATATTTCTTCATGAGGGTCAGTATATTTTCCAATAGTTTTAAAAGTGCTTTATCTTATTTCCTTAGTCCAGTAAAGCATGCCAAGTCACTCATAAATTGAGTGCAATGGTGGATAGTCTTAATCTGTTTTCTTATTTCCACATAGTACTTCAAGTGCTTACTTAAGCTTTGATCTTTTTTTTTTCCTCTTAACTGGCCCCTTTTCCATGAACTCTATATTTTCAGATAGTATGAAAAATATTTGTTATATTCTCTTATGTTATTAGTAATAGTGTATCAATTCATCTAAGAGTTTCTTGAAGATGTATTTTAAAAGACAATTTTCATTCAGCAAATTGATTTATTTTCTACAAATATTGAAGGAACAGAACACAGAGTTCATGAGGAAATAGGCAGGTAATAAAAGACATAATGAGTGTTGTGATAGAAGCATGTACAAAGAAAAATACTGAGAAGATTAAAGTGTGATATTTTGAATAGTGTATAGTGAAACACTGAGTCACCTAGGAAATATAAATGTACTTGACAAAGGGACTTTCTAGGACCTTTATCATAATAGTTTATGAATTAAGACTCCTTATTAATAGTTACTTTAACTATGACAAGGAAAGAACCTTGCTAAAATTGATTAAAAGCTACAGTAATGAAAATGTTTTACAAAAAATAAACAACTATTTTGAAAGTAAATTATGGCTATGGAAATGCCATAGTGCTTTTTATCCAAAGTATTAAGTATTCTACTTTAGGAACTCAGATTTTTTCCAAACCTCAAGCATTGTCTAGAGTGAATTTTTAATATTCTATTGAAATCTCTAGTCCATATGATTTGTATTTCCTTTGGTTTTATCAGAATCATAGTACTATCATATGCAAGAAAATATTAGACATTCTTTTGCCAAAAATTTGAGTCAATTGGGAAATAAAGTTAAATTCTTTTTTCTCCCCATCATAAACCTAATGTATTTATCTAAATGCTTAGATATCATAATGATAGGTCCTACATAAATACCTAAAACAGATGTTAATGGTCAAATATTTCTTCCTTTTTCTATACATATGAATTAAAGAATCCTTTATACCCCAAAGTCCCAGCCTTATAAATTTGGCAAATCCCTGCTGTTGTATGGGACAAAATTTTCCTTTCCTTAAAAATGTAGTCAGCCATCAAAAAAAAAAAAAAAAAGGAAAGAAAAAAAAGAAAAGAAAACTTGCCATTTACAAAGATATGGGTGGAACCAGAGTGTATTATGCAAAGTGAAAAAAGGCAGTCATAGAAAGCCAAATAGCACATGATTTCACTCATATGTAGAATTTAAGAAAGAAAACATATGAACATATGGGAAGGGGATAAAGAAAAAAAAAGATAAAGAGAAACAAACCATAAGAGACTCTTAATGATAGTGGAAAAACAGTGTTGATGGAGGAAGGTGGGTGGAGGATGGGCTAAATGGATGACAGATATTAAAGTGGACATTTGTTGTGATGAGCATTGGATGTTGTATGCAAGTGATGAATCATTGAATTCTACTCCAGAAATCAACAGTGCACTGTCTGTACACTGAATAAAATTTATATGTATAGAAATAGTTGTAAAATAAGATAATCCTCAAGTTCCTTTCTAATACTAATATTATATAGCATGGCTTTAAAAAAATGAGGCTTCTACATTGTCTCAGATATTATGCTAAGCACTTCAGAAACAAAGATAAATGTCATAAGAACCCTGACATTAAAACTTTGGCATTCAAATAGAGAACACACATATGTAAATAAACAATTATACTAGAATATGCTAATTCAAGAATGGAGGTATTTTTGAAGACTAAAGAAATAAAGGAAAGTGTAATAAAGTACAGAAGGTTGGTTGAAAGTAGGATATTGACAGTAGGAAGGGCTATCCTACAGAAAGGTGCTGAGGCAAGAAAGTATGACTCCTTTGCAGACCTATCTGTAGTTTTATACTTCGGGAATAGGGCACATTAGAAGACACATAGAGAGATTATTCTCATAGACTGCAGGGGACAGATTATAAGGTATATGAAAGTAGTTCAATCATTCTTTGTTGGCATTAAAGAATTATTGAAAAATTAACAGCAGAGAAGTGTTTTAAGATAAAGAATAGCCCATTTATCTGAAATGGGGGATTTTTGAAGGGGTGATAGTTGGATATTCATTCTTGAACTGTGTAACTGATATAGACACTTCTGATTCTAAACTTTGTAAGTTTTTAACTAGTCTAAATCTAGATACTAGTGCATATTGAATGCCAGGCTGTATTTAAGTATTTAGATAAAGACAATGGAAGGACTCTAGCTGATTCTAATTCAAGGTCAGTAACATAAATAAAATCATATGTCATAGAAATATTTTTATTTTTCTTAAGTACAAAACAGTGAAGAATGGAATTCAAAATGTCCTTATTTTTCAGTAATTAAATTAATACTATATTTTTATGAATTCCCACGTCACTGAAGTGGTCAGGGCACTTCCCTTTCCTATTTGGGGCACCTTGGTGGAAAATGCTGAGAAGAATCAGGAGAGTTGATCTCCCAGGTATATTCCACCTCTAAAACAAATTGTTCTGAGATAGGGAAGCTGACGGGATTCCATTTTAGAAAAGCTCCATTTCTGCGGGCCTTACTTAATCATGTTATATTATTTTGCATCTGAGAAAAAACCAAAGAAGCCATGTTCCCGCTCCAAGTTGGAAGCAAGGAAATTAATCTTTCTCTGAGTTTTGTCCTAGGCCCACCAACACCTGATAACATCTAAGAAAAGCCAGATCCCAGACATGTCCCAGTACATTAACTTTAAGCAAACCTTGGCTGACACTGTCATTGATACCTCCAACTTTGATAATTTATGAAATAACACCTATTACTCACTTGCCTTTGATCAGACCCTATCCCGGACTCCTGAAGGAACATATACCCTGGACCTTTTCAAATATAAACCCATAAACCCAAGCAATGACAAAGCCCATTCTCTTTTCCCTTCTGAATCTCTCCAGCACTGTTACTCTCTACCTCTCACTTACACTATTTGATAAACTCTGCTTTCACTTTCTCCAGCTTGTGTTTTGTTTCTATCCTGCATGTAAACAAAGACCCTCTTGGCTGATTCTGCAGGACATCCTACCCCCGCCCCTGCCCCAGTCCTCTGACCCATTCTGCCTGCATCATTTCTATGTTTGCAGGACTCTTCCTTGGTTGCCTAACCGTGATGACCTAGTGCTCATCCCACTGGGATAAAATTGACTCCGTATCAAAAAGGAAATCTTTCTGGTAATGATGGATTGATTTATTGAATATATCAAACACTTGCTCCTCATTCTTTGTCACTTCTTCAACTCATAAATATTCTCAATTCTGTGTAATGTAAAAGGTGGCTTTGGCTATTTATTTAGAATTGTAGAAAATTATACTAAAGGGGTCATACTTTTTGTAACTATATGATAAAAAAAGAATCTAGATATTTGAAGAAAATATTTAATATATAGCAACAGAAAATCTGTTAATCCTGTATTTAATAGCACATTTAATTCTTTTAAAAAATTACATGCTGCACAGCTAATGTTATGCCTGCTTCTGTTTTCATTGATATTTTAGTGACATGATTTTCATTTATTCTAAAGCAAAGATGTTGTAGGAGATCAAAACACATTGTCTCAAGATGTGCTAGTTAGCATGTAGATTATTTTGAGCTGAAAACAATCAAGGCCCAGGAACCTCAGGAAAAGAATTTGACCTACCCCACCCCAATTGCCTATATAATTTAGATACAGGGATATAGGGAGCTATCACCATATATAACTATAATATAATATGAACTAGTTGTGGTAGACAGGGAGGAACCTAGCAAAACCTTCTTATTGAAATTCCTTTCTGTATCTCATTGTTCTGTATAGACCAGCAGACATTTGTTTACCAAATATTTAACATTTTTATCTTCCTATGAATTCTTTTTCTTTCCCTTTGTAGTCCCAGATCCCTAACCCCTTCTCCTTAGCATAGCATATAAACCTCAATTACCTCACTGGATGTGGGCCTCATATTCTTCTGGATCCTCCATACATACATGATTAAATTGGATTTTCTCCTAGTAACTCAACTCATGTCAATTTAATTCTTAACTAGCCAAAATAATGTTGAAGGATAGAGAAAATTTCTTCCTCCCTAACACTGTCTTAGTAAGCAACAAATGAAATGAAATAAAAACCTACTTCATGCTCAAAATGAAATAAGATAATGTTTATGAAAGTCTATATAAACTATAAATGACTGCTTTAAATAAGGCAATGTCAGGTATCAAACTGAAATTCAAATTAGAAAAAATAAATTCAAATATGTTTGTTTGTGTGTGTGTGTGGGTATATATATATGTGTGTGTGTGTGTGTGTGTATAATATATATTATATATGATTTCTGAATTGAACATTACTGTGAAATTAATTATAACTTTTTACTTTTTAAAGATTTTTGTTTATTTATTTGACAGAGAGAGAGGGAACACAAGCTGGGGTAGTGAGAGAGGGAGAAGCAGGCTTCCTGCTGAGCAGGGAACCCAATGCAAGACTCAATCCCAGGACCCTGGAATCCTGACCTGAGCCAAAGGCAGATGCTTAAAGACTGAGCCACCCAGGAGCTCCAAATTACAACTTTTTATTCCTCATTAAGTACTAAGAACACATGAGCATTTTTAAAAAGATTTTTATTTATTTATTTGATAGAGATTACAAGTAGGCAGAGAGGCAGGCAGAGAGAGAGAGAAGGAGGCAGGTTCCCTGCTGAGCAGAGAGCCCGATGTGGGGCTTGATCCCAGGATCCTGAGACAATGACCTGAGCTGAAGGCAGAGACTTTAACCCACTGAGCCACCCAGGAGCTCCCACATGAGTATTTTAAAATAATATTTAGTTCTATTGTGGTTAGATACACCTGGTATATGTTTTAAATGATTGAGTGGTAAATTTTAAACCCGATTTTAATTAATTGCAGTTATATTCTTTTGGTACATATTAACGATATGGATTATGGAGTTGGGGTAAGATGACATCAGAGTATGGGGACACTAGCCTCACTTTGTCCTGCAAGTGGAACTAGATAACTATCAAATCACCCTAAATACACCAGAAATAGACCTGAAGACAGACAGAACAAACTCCACAACTAAAGGTAGAGATTATGCCACATCAAAGAAGGTAGGAAGTGCAGAGACATGATTTAGGAGAGAAATGGATCATGGCCACTGAGGTTAGAGGAAGCTGCAATTACAGAGAAGGGCTAGAGACAGACTAACACAGAGAAGAGTGCACAGGGGAAACAAATCCTTATAGCAGTTGGCTTGGAAAGTAAGAGAGACTGAATTTCATGAGTTCTGACAGCCTGCAGGGCTTAATGTCTAGAGTTTTAAAAGTTAGCAGGCTTGGCTGGGATGGAGCCTAGAGGCATTGTGGTGCTCTTGGAAAGAAAATAGGCAAACACTCCAGAAATATACAGCATAGAAACAGCAATCTGAAGAGCATCTGGGGCACACAGTGCAGAGGTTTATTTGCTCACTTTAGAACCTGTCCCAGAGATGCACCATTCATGAAGAGACACATCTGAGAACAAATTAACTGGCAAGTGCCATTCCACCCCCCACTCCCCCCACCCCCCCGCCTCCTGAACCTCAGCATATACACAGAGCCACCTGCAGGCATCAGGACAGCACCAACACTCAATACCTAACTTCCTTACAACAAACCCCACCTCCACCCCCACCCCCAATCTGTTTAAACTGCCCTTCCCAGTCACACTTTCCTCAGTCCCAGTGCACCATGCCCTTTCCTCCAGAAGACCAGCCCAAAACCATGCCCACACCTCGCCTCCCAAATGGAAGTTTTGCACAGCTCTGATTTTGATGGTAGGGACAGCATTCATTTCAAAAGCACACCAGACCCCACGTAGACACCATGGGTCACATTCAGAGACAAAATACTGCCCACAACAGACAAAGAGAGCTTCTGCAGATGACTGGCCTGAAAGGTTAAAATAGCCAGGACAAAGAAGCAGAGCACACACAGCACATATTAGAGACACTCTTGAAAGCACCTAAACTTGCAGAAGAGTGAACACTACACATCAGCACACCATAGGTCCTCTCCTTCATAAGGCCATTACCCTCAAGAACAGGAAATGTAGCTGACTTTCTTAATACACACAAACAGGCACAGAAACTTAGAGAAAATGGGAAAACAGAAGAGTTTTTACCAAATAAATTAACAGGACAAGGCCACAGCCACAGATCTAAGTGAAACAAATATAAGTAGCATGTCTGATGGAGTATTTAAAGCAATGATCATAAGGATATTCACCAGTCTTCAGAAAAGAGTGGAAAACATCAGTGAGACTCTTAACACAGATTTTTTTAAAAGCATTAAACAAAGATGAAGACTGTAACAACAAAGATTAGAAACAGGCTTGATAATTGACTCTCTCTGCTTGACTTATTTTACTAAGCATAATCTCTTCCAGTCCCATCCATGTTGCTACAAAAGTTGGGTATTCATCCTTTCTGATGGAGGCATAATACTCCATAGTGTATATGGACCTCATCTTCCTTATCCATTCGTCTGTTGAAAGGCATCTTGATTCTTTCCACAGTTTGGTGACCGTGGCCATTGCTGCTATAAACATTGGGATACAGATGGTCCTTCTTTTCACCACATCTGTATCTTTGGGGTATATACCCAGTAGTGCAATGACAAGGTCATAGGGAAGCTTTATTTTTAATTTCTTGAGGAATCTCCACACTGTTCTCCAAAGTAGCTGCACCAACTTGCATTCCCACCAACAGTGTAAGAGGGTTCCCCTTTCTCCACATCCCCTCCAACACATGTTGTTTCCTGGCTTCTTTATTTTGGCCATTCTAACTGGTGTAAGGTGATGTTTTAATTTGAATCTCCCTGATGGCTAGTGATGATGAACATTTTTTCATGTGTCTGATAGACATTTGTATGTCTTCATTGGAGAAGTGTCTGTTCATATCTTCTACTCATTTTTTTATATAATTGTCTGTTTTGTGTGTGTTGAGTTTGAGGAGTTCTTTATAGATCCTGGATATCAATCTTTTGTCTGTACTGTCATTTGCAAATATATTCTCCCATTCCGTGGGTTGCCTCTTTGTTTTGTTGACTGTTTCCTTTGCTGTGCAGAAGATTTTGATCTTGACGAAGTCCCAAAAGTTCATTTTTGCTTTTGTTTCCTTTGCCTTTGGAGACATATCTTGAAAGAAGTTGCTGTGGCCGATATCGAAGAGGTTACTGCCTATGTTCTCCTCTAGGATTCTGATGCATTCCTGTCTCACGTTGAGGTCTTTTATCCATTTTGAGTTTATCTTTGTGTACGGTGTAAGAGAATGGTCGAGTTTCATTCTTCTGCATATAGCTGTCCAGTTTTTCCAGCACCACTTATTGAAGAGACTTTTTCCACTGTATATTTTTTCCTGTTTTGTTGAAGATTATGTGCCCATAGAGTTGAGGGTCCATATCTGGGCTCTATACTCTGTTCCACTGGTCTATATGTCTGTTTTTATGCCAGTACCATGCTGTCTTGGTGATCACAACTTTGTAGTAAAGCTTGAAATCAGGTAACATGATACCCCCAGTTTTATTTTTGTTTTTCAACATTTCCTTAGCAATTCGGGGCGTCTTCTGATTCCATACAAATTTTAGGAATATTTGCTCCAGCTCTTTGAAAAATACTGGTGGAATTTTGATGGGAATGGTATTAAAAGTAAGGGGAGATGGAGAGGAGAAGGGAGTTGAGTGAAATTGGAAGGGGAGAACCATGAGAGACTATGGACTCTGAAAAACTATCTGAGCGTTTGAAGGGGCGAGGGGGTGGGAGGTTGGGAGAACCAGGTGGTGGGTATTGGAGAGGGCACAGATTGCATGGAGCACTGGGTGTGGTGCAAAAACAATGAATACTGTTATGCTGAAAATAAAAACAGGTTTGATGCAATGAAAATGAGGCTGGAAGAAACAGAGGAGGGAATTAACTACCTATAAGACAGAGTAATGGAAAGTAATCAAGCTGAAGAGAAAAGAGAGAAAAAAAAACACTATGCAAAATGAGAAGAGACTTAGTTAAATCAGTGACACCACCAAAATGTAATCACATTCGTATTATAGGAGATCCAGAAGAAAGAGAGAGAAAAGGGGGCAGAACATTTATTTGATGAAATAATAGTTAAAAACTTCCCTGATCTGGGGAAGGAAACAGATATGCATATCCAGAAGGCACAGGAAATCCCCAACAAAATCAACAGAAGCATATCCACAACAAGACATATTGTAACTGACAAAATATAGTGATAAAGAAAAATTTGAAAAGCAACAAGACAAAAGATGACAATAACATGAAAGGGAAATCCCATAAAGCTTAAAGGGGATTTTTCAGCACATACTTGCAAGCCAAAAGGAGTAGATATATATTTATATCAGTGATACATATCGTATATATATATCAGTGTTGAATTGGAACAATCTGTAGCCTGGAATACTTTATCCAGAAGAACAAAAGTGGCAGTATGTAGGTAGGAAAAAATAAATATTTCTGTAAAATATCAGCCAAGAAACACAAACTAAGGGGATGTAAAATATGACAGAATATATCTAAAGGGTGGGGAATAGAGGGGTATAGATGGGGTTCCAGCTTAAACAACCATCAACTTAAAGTAGACTACTGTATGTAGAAGATGCTGTATACAAACCTAATTGTAACCACAAATCAGAAACCATAAAAATATTTACAAAATATAAAGAGAAAGAAATGAAATATATCACTACAGAAAAACAGCAAACCAAAGAAGAGAGAAAGACAAGAAAGGATTAGTGAAAATCTTCAGAAATAATCACAAAACACGTAATAAAATGGCAGCAAATAAATACCCATCACTAATTACTGTAAGTATAAATGGATTAAACATTCCCATTAAAAAACAATGTAAGGAGGAGGAGTCAAGATGGCGGAGAAGTAGCAGGCTGAGACTACTTCAGGTAGCAGGAGATCAGCTAGATAGCTTATCTAAAGATTGCAAGCACCTACAAATCCAACAGGAGATCAAAGAGAAGAAGAACAGCAATTCTAGAAACAGAAAATCAACAACTTTCTGAAAGGTAGGACTGGCGGAAAAGTAAATCCAAAGCGATGGGAAGATAGACCGTGGGGGGAGGGGCCGGCTCCCGGCAAGTGGCGGAGCAACGGAGCACAATATCAGGACTTTTAAAAGTCTGTTCCACTGAGGGACATCGCTCCAGAGGCTTAACTGGGGTGAAGCCCACACGGGGTCAGTGTGGCCTCAGGTCCTGCAGGGTCACAGAAGGATTGGGGTGTCTGAGTGTTGCAGAGCTTGCAGGTATCAGAACAGGGAAGCCAGCTACAGAGACAGAGCTGAGGAATGGGGTTACCTTGAACCAGTCGCAGGCTCAGTCAGCTCGGAGTACGGCCAGAGGCCAGGGTGATGGGAGTAACTGGGCACTGTGCTCTGAGAGCACACTGAGGAGTGGGGCCCCGGGCTCTTGGCTCCTCCGGGCTGGAGACTGGGAGGCCGCCATTTTCATTCCCGTCCTCAGGAACTCTACAAAAAGCACTCAGGGAACAAAAGCTCCCGAAAGCAAACCCGAGCGGATTACTCAGCCTGGCCCCTGGTAAGGGCGGTGCTATTCCACCTGGGGCAAAGACACTTGAGAATCACTACAACAGGCCCTTCCCCCAGAAGATCAACAAGAAATCCAGCCAGGACCAAGTTCACCTACCAAGGAGTGCAGTTTCAATACCAAGGAGAGCAGCAGAATTCCAGAGGAGGAGAAAGCAAAGCAAGGAACTCATGGCTTTCTCCCCATGATTCTTTAGCCTTGCAGATAATTTAATTTTTTTTTTTCTTTTTCAATTATTTTTTCTCTTCTTCTGCTAATTTTTTTTAACTTTTACCCTTTTCTTTTTTAATGTTTATTTACTAGTTTATCTAATATATATATATATATATATATATATATTTCCTTTTTATATTTTTTCTTTGTTCATTTTCTTTTTTTAATTGTTTCTTTTTTTTTCTTTTTTTCTCTTTCTGATCCTCTTTTTATCCCCTTTCTCCCCACTCACGATTTGGGATCTCTTCTGATTTGGTTAAAGCATATTTTCCTGGGGATGTTGCCACCCTTTTAGTATTTTACTTGCTCCTTCATATACTCTTATCTGGACAAAATGACAAGGTGGAAAAATTCACCACAAAAAAAAGAACAAGAGGCAGTACCAAAGGCTAGGGACCTAATCAATACAGACCTTGGTAATATGACAGATCTAGAGTTCAGAATGATTCTCAATGTTCTAGCTGGGCTCGAAAAAGGCATGGAAGATATTAGAGAAACCCTCTCGGGAGATATAAAAGCCCTTTCTGGAGAAATAAAAGAACTAAAATCTAACCAAGTGGAAATAAAAAAAGCTATTAATGAGGTGCAATCAAAAATGGAGGATCTCACTGCTAGGATAAATGAGGCAGAAGAAAGAATTAGCGATATAGAAGACCAAATGACAGAGAATAAAGAAGCTGAGCAAAAGAGGGACAAACAGCTACTGGACCACAAGGGGAGAATTTGAGAGATAAGTGACACCGTAAGACGAAACAACATTAGAATAATTGGGATTCCAGAAGAAGACGAAAGAGAGAGGGGAGCAGAATGTATATTGGAGAGAATTATTGGAGAGAATTTCCCTAATATGGCAAAGGGAACAAGCATCAAAATCCAGGAGGTTCAGAGAACCCCCCCTCAAAATCAATAAAAATAGGTCCACACCCTGTCACCTAATAGTAAAATTTACAAGTCTTAGTGACAAAGAGAAAATCCTGAAAGCAGCCTGGAAAAAGAAGTCTGTAACACACAATGGTAAAAATATTAGATTGGCAGCAGACTTATCCACAGAGACGTGGCAGGCCAGAAAGAGCTGGCATGATATATTCAGAGCACTAAATGAGAAAATCATGCAGCCAAGAATACTATATCCAGCTATGCTATCATTGAAAATAGAAGGATAGATTAAAAGCTTCCAGGACAAACAAAAACTGAAAGAATTTGCAAACACCAAACCCGCTCTACTGAAAATATTGAAAGGGGTCCTCTAAGCAAAGAGAGAGCCTAAAAGTAGTAGACCGGAAACAAACAAAGACAATATACAATAACAGTCACCTTACAGGCATACAATGGCACTAAATTCATATCTCTCAATAGTTACCCTGAATGTTAATGGGCTAAATGCCCCAATCAAAAGACACAGGGTATCAGAATGGATAAAAAAACAAAACCCATCTATATGTTGCCTACAAGAAACTCATTTTAAACCCGAAGACACCTCCAGATTTAAAGTGAGGGGGTGGAAAATAATTTACCATGCTAATGGACATCAGAAGATTCAGGGGTGGCAATCCTTATATCAGATCAATTTGATTTTAAGCAAAATACTATAATAAGAGATGAGGAAGGACACTATATCATACTCAAAGGATCTGTCCAACAAGAAGATCTAACAATTATAAATATTTATGCCCCTAACTTGGGAGCAGCCAACTATATAAACCAATTAATAACAAAATCAAAGAAACACATCAACAGTAATAAAATAATAGTAGGGGACTTTAACACTCCCCTCACTGAAATGGACAGAACATCCAAGCAAAATATCAACAAGGAAATAAAGGCCTTAAATGACACACTGGACCAGATGGACATGACAGATCTATTCAGAACATTCCATCCCAAAGCAACAGAATACACATTCTTCTCTAGTGCACATGGAACATTCTCCAGAATACATCACATCCTGGGTCCTAAATCAGGTCACTATCAGTATTAAAGGTTGAGATCATTCCCTGCATATTTTCAGACCACAATGCTCTGAAGCTAGAACTCAATCACAAGAGGAAATTTGGAAAGAACCCAAATACATGGAGACTAAACAGCATCCTTCTAAACAATGAATGGATCAACCAGGAAATTAAAGAAGAATTGAAAAAAAAATCATGGAAACAAATGATAATGAAAACACAACGGTTCAAAATCTGTGGGACACAACAAAGGCAGTCCTGAGAGGAAAATATATAGCGGTACAAGCCTTTCTCAAGAAACAAGAAAGATCTCAGGTATACAACCTAACCCTACACCTAAAGGAGCTGGAGAAAGAACAAGAAAGAAACCCTAAACCCAGCAGAAATCATAAAGATGAGAGCATAAATCAATGAAATAGAAACTAAAAAAAAAAAAAAACAAAAAAAACCCCAAAAAAACAAAAACAAAAAACAGTAGAACAGTAGGAGCTGGTTCTTTGAAAGAATTAATAAGATTGATAAACCCCTGGCCAGACTCATCAAAAAGAGAAGAAAAAGGACCTAAATAAATAACATCATGAATGAAAGAGGAGAGATTAAAACTTACACCAAAGAAATACAGACAATTATAAGAACATACTATGAGCAACTTTATGCCAACAAATTTGACAATCTGGAAGAAATGGATGCATTCCTAGAGACATATAAACTACCACAACTGAACCAGGAATAAATAGAAAGCCTGAACAGACCCATAACCAGTAAGCAGATTGAAACAGTCATCAAAAATCTCCAAACAAACAAAGGCCCAGGGCCAGATGGCTTCCTGGGGAATTCTACCAAATATTTAAAGAAGAACTAATTCCTATTATCCTGAAACTGTTCCAAAAAATAGAAATGGGAGGAAAACTTCCAAACTCATTTTTTGAGGGCAGCACCACCTTGATCCCAAAACCAGACAAGGATCCCATCAAAAAAGAAAACTACGTACCAATATCCTTGATGAACACAGATGCAAAAATTCTCACCAAAATACTAGCCAATAGGATTCAACAGTACATTAAAAGGATTATTCACCACAACCAAGTGGGATTTATTCCAGGGCTGCAAGGTTGGTTCAACATCTGCAAATCAATTAATGTGATACAACACATTAATAAAAGAAAGAACAAGAACCATATGATACTGTCAATAGATGCTGAAAAAGCATTTGACAAAGTACAGCATCCCTTCCTGATCGAAAGTTTTCAAAGTGTATGGATAGAGGGCACATACATCAATATTATCAAAGCCACCTATGAGAAACCCACCGCAAATATCATTCTCAATGGAGAAAAACTGAAAGCTTTTCCGCTAAGGTCAGGAACACAGCAGGGATGTCCATTATCACCACTGCTATTCAACATAGTACTAGAAGTCCTAGCCTCAGCAATCAGACAACAAAAGGAAATTAAAGGCATCCAAATCAGCAAAGAAGTCAAACTATCACTCTTCACAGATGATATGATACTATACGTGGAAAACCCAAAAGACTCTACTCCAAAACTGCTAGGACTTGTACAGGAATTCAGTAAAGTGTCAGGATATAAAATCAATGCACAGAAATCAGTTGCATTTCCTACACCAACAACAAGACAGAAGAAAGGGAAATTAAGGACTCAATCCCATTTACAATTGCACCAAAAACTATAAGATACCTAGGAATAAACCTAACCAAAAAGGCTAAGAATCTATACACAGAAAACTATAAAGTACTCATGAAAGAAATTGAGGAAGACACAAAGAAATGGAAAAATGCTCCATACTCCTGGATTGGAAGAATAAATATTGTGAAAATGTCTATGCTACCTAAAGCAATCTACACATTTAATGCAATTCCTATCAAAGTACCATCCATTTTTTTCAAAGAAATGGAACAAATAATCCTAAAATTTATATGGAACCAGAAAAGACCGCGAATAGCCAAAGGAATATTGAAAAAGAAAGCCAAAGTTGGTGGCATCACAATTCCAGACTTCAAGCTCTATTACAAGGCTCTCATCATCAAGACAGCATGGTCCTGGCACAAAAACAGACCCATAGATCAATGGAACAGAATAGAGAGCCCAGAAATAGACCCTCAACTCTATGGTCAACTAATCTTTGACAAAGCAGGAAAGAATGTCCAATGGAAAAAAGACAGCATCTTCAAGAAATAGTGTTGGGAAAATTGGACAGCCACATGCAGAAAAATGAAAATGGATCATTTCCTTACACTGCACACGAAAATAGACACCAAATGGATGAAGGACCTCAATGTGAGAAAGGAATCCATCAAAATCCTTGAGGAGAATGCAGACAGCAACCTCTTCGACCTCAGCCGCAGCAACATCTTCCTAGGAACATCGCCAAAGGCAAGGGAAGCAAGGGCAAAATGAACAATTGGGATTTTATCAAGATCAAAAGCTTTTGCACAGCAAAGGAAACAGTTAACAAACCCAAAAGCCAACTGACAGAATGGGAGAAGATATTTGCAATTGACATATCATATAAAGGGCTAGTGTCCAAAATCTATAAAGAACTTAGCAAACTCAACACCCAAAGAACAAATAACCCAATCAAGAAATGGGCAGAGGACACAAACAGACATTTCTGCAAAGAAGACATCCAGATGGCCAACAGACACATGAAAAAGTGCTCCATATCACTTGGCATCAGGGAAATAGAAATCAAAACCATGATGAGATATCACCTCACACCAGTCAGAATGGCTAAAATTAACAAGTCAGGAAATGACAGATGCTGGCGAAGATGCGGAGAAAGGGGAAACCTCCTACGCTGTTGGTGGGAATGCAAGCTGGTGCAACCACTCTAGAAAACAGCACGGAGGTTCCTCAAAATGTTGAAAATAGAACTACCCTATGACCCAGCAATTGCACTACTGGGTATTTACCCTAAAGATACAAACGTAGTGATCCGAAGGGGCACGTGCACCTGAATATTTATAGCAGCAATGTCTACAATAGCCAAACTATGGAAAGAACCTAGATGTCCATCAACAGATGAATGGATAAAGATGAAGTGGTATATATACACAATGGAATACTATGCAGCCCCCAAAAGAAATGAAATCTTGCCATTTGCGACAACATGGATGGAACTAGAGGATATCATGCTTAGTGAAATAAGTCAATCGGAGAAAGACAACTATCATATTATCTCCCTGATATGAGGGAGAGGAGATGCAACATGGGGGGTTGAGGGGGTAGGAGAAGAGTAAATGAAAGAAGATGGGTTTGGGAGGGAGACAAACCATAAGTGACTCTTAATCTCACAAAACAAACTGAGGGTTGTTGGGGGGAGGGGATTTGGGAGAGGGATCGAGGTTATGGACATTGGGGAGGGTATGTGCTATGGTGAGTGCTATGAAGTGTGTAAACCTGGCGATTCACAGACCTCTACCCCTGGGGTAAAAACATATTATATGTTTATAAAAAATAAAATTAAAAAAATTAATAAATAGGCATATCACAAAAAAACATAGCTTGAAAGACCTATCTATTCTCATATATTAACACATAGCTACCTACAAAAGACTCATTTTAGACCTAAATACACCTGCAGATGGAAAGTGAGGGGATAGAGAAATGTCTGCCATACAAATGGATGTCAAAAGAAAGCCAGAGTAGCGATACTTATAACAGAGAATACTGACATTAAAGCAAAGATGGTAACTAGAGACAAAGTAGGACACTACATAATAATAAGGGGTACAAGCCAACAAGAAGACATAACAACTATAATCTTTTACACACCCAGCCTAAGTATATGGAACAGTTAATAACAAATATAAAACTCGTCAATCTAATCAAGGTACAGTAATCAGTCAATTGAACTAATCATTGAACTAATCAATAAAGGTAATATAATAGTAGAGGATTTTAACGCCATGCTTACATCAATGGACAGATCATCTAAATAGAAAATAAACAAGAAACAATAGCTTTGAATCACACTCTGGACCAGAGGGATTTAACAGATATATTCAAAACATTCCATTTTAAGACAAAAGAATACACTTTTTTTTCAAGTGCATATTGAACATCTCCCATAATAGATCACATATTAGACCACAAAACAAGCCTCAACAAATTCAAGAAGATTGAAGTCACACCATGCATCCTTTCTGACCACAATGCTAGGACACTAGAAGTCTACAACAAGAAAAAATCTGGAAGAACCACAAATAGAGGTTAAATAACATACTACTAAAAATTGAAAAGATCAAAAGGAAATAGAAGAAATAAAAAAGTACATGGAAACAAATAAAAATGAAAACTCAATGCCCAAAAATCTTTAAAAGACAACAAAAGTGATTCTAAGAAGGAGTTTTATACTAATACAGCCTGATACCAATAAGCAAGATGACTCTCAAATAATAACCTACACTTAGATGTGAAAGAGCTAGAAGAGGAGTAGCATTCAAAACCTAAAGCCAGCAGAAGAAAGTACTTAATAAATGTTATAACAGAAATAAATGATATAGAATCTAAAAAGGAAACAAAACAAAAACAGAAACAAACCAACCAATAGAACAGATCAATGAAACCATGAAACCAGGAGCTGGTTCTTTGAAAGAATGAATATATATATATATATATATATATATATATATATATACTTCTAGCCAGACATCTCAAGGGAAAAGGTGAAGGGACTCAAGTAAATAACATCACAAATGAGAGAGGAGAATAACAACCAATACCACAGAAACAAGCAAAAATAATAAAAGAGAATATTATGAAACACCATATGCCAACAAACTGAACAACCTAAAAGAAAAGGATAAATTCCTAGAAACATATAAACTACCAAAACAGAAACAGGAAGAAATAGAAAATTTGAACAGACCAACAACTAGCAAAGAAATTGAATCAGTAAGCAAGATATTACCAATAAAAAAAAGTCCAGGATCAGATGGCTTCACAGATGAACTCTGTGAAATATTTAAAGAAGAGTTAATACCTAGCCTTTTTAAGTTATTCTAAAAATTAGAAGAGGAAGAAAAACTTCTAAATTCATTTTATGAGGCCAGCATTACCATGATACCAAGACCAGATTAAGATATCACCAAAAAGAGAGAGAAAGAGAGAGAGAGAAATACAGGTCAGTACAAAATACTAGCAAACCAAATCCAAGAGTATAATAATAAAAAGGAATCACTCACTGTGATCATGTGGGATTTATTCTTGGGTATGAATGTGGTTCATTATTCAAAAATCAATCAACCTAATACGTCACATCAATAAAATAAAGGATAAGAACCATATGATCATGTCAATAGATGCAGAAAAAATCATTTGACAAAGTATCACATCTTTGATAAAAAAAACCCTCAACAAAGTAGGATTAGAGGGAACATACCTCAATATAATAAAGGCCACTTAGGAAATATCCACAATTAACATCATCCTTAATATGGAAAAACTGAGACCTTTCCCCTTAAGGTCAGGAGCAAGACAGGTATATCTACTTGCATCAAGGTTATTTAACAAAGTGTTGGAAGTCCTAGCCACAGCAATCAGACAACAAAAAACAACAAAGGGCATCCAAACTGATAAAGAAGGAGTAAAACTTTTACTACTAACAAATGATATGATGTTATATATGCAAAACACAAAATAATTAGAAAAATTGCTAGAACGGATAAACAAATTCAGTAAAGTGGCAGGATACAAAATGAACAGAAATTTATTGCATTTATATATACCAACTATGAAGCAGAAGAAATTGAAATTAAGAAAATAATCCCTCTTACAATTACTACAAAAATATTAAAATACCTAGGAATAAACTTATTAAAGAGGTGAAGAACTGTAATTGGAAATCTATAAAACACTATTGAAAGAAATAGAAGATGACACAAAGAAATGGAAAGGTAGGGGCACCTGGGTGGCTCAGTGGGTTAAAGCCTCTGCCTTCAGCTCAGGTCATGATCCCAGGGTCCTGGGATCGAGCCCCGCATCGAGCTCTCTATTCGGCGGGGAGCCTGCTTTCCCCTCTCTCTCTGCCTGCCTCTCTGCCTACTTGTGATCTCTTTCTGTCAAATAAATAAATAAAATCTTAAAAAAAAAAGAAATGGAAATGTATTCCATGTTCACTGATTGGAAGAACAAATAGTGTTTAAATGTCTATAATACCCAAGGCAATCTACACACTTAATGCAATCCCTATCAAGTTACCAACAGCATTTTTCTCAGAACTAGAACAAATAATTCTAAAATTTGTATAGGACCACAAAAGACCCCAAAGCAATCCTGGAAAAGAAAAGCAAAGCTGTAGATGTCACAATTCCAGTCTTCAAGATATATTACAAAGTTATATTAAAAATCCATTGTGTTGGGGTGCCTGGGTGGCTAAGTGGGTTAAAGCCTCTGCCTTTGGCTCAGGTCATGATCCCAAGGTCCTGGGATCGAGCCCTGCATCAGGCTTTCTGTTCAGTGGGGAGCCTGCTTCCTCTTCTCTCTCTATGCCTACTTGTTATCCCTGTCTGTCAAATAAATAAATAAATAAATAAATAAATAAATAAATCTATCTTAAAAAAATCAATCAATAAAAAAAAAAAACATAGTGATCAAGATAGCATAGTACTGGCACATAGATCAATAGAACAGAATAAAAAACCCAGAAATAAACCCACAACTTTATGGTCAATTAATCTTTGGCAAGGCAGGAATGAATATCCAATGAGAAAAATGCAGGCTCTTCAACAAATGGTGTTGGGAAAACTGGAGATCAACATGTCAATAAAGGAAACTGGACTACTTTCTTTCACCATATACATGCAAAAATTCAAAATGGAATAAAGACCATAAAAATCCTTGAAGAGCACATAAGCAGCAACTTCTTTGACATGGGCTCTAACATCTTCTTTCTAACTATGTCTTCTGAGGCAAGGGAAACAAAAGCAAAAAATGAACTATTAGAAATACATCAAAATCAAAACTTCTGCACTGTGAAGGAAACAGTCAACACAACTGAAAGGCAACTTACTCAATGGGAGATACTTGCCAAGGACATATTCAGTAAAGGGCTACTATCCAAAATATATAAGGTACTTATACAACTCAACACTCTAAAACTGAATAATCCATATAAATATGGATGGAAGAGATGAATAGACATTTCTCCAAAGAAGATATACAGATTGCCAAAAGAAACATGAAAAGATCTTCATGCTCAGCATCGCTTATCATTAGGGAAATGCAAATCAATACTATAATGGAATATCACCTCAGAATGGTTAAAATCAACAACACAAGAAACAACAGGTTTTGGCAAGAATGTAGAGAAAGGGGCACCCTCTTGCACTGTTGGTGAATATGCAAACTGGAGCAGCCACTGTGGAAAACAGTATAGCATTTCCTCAAAAAGTTAAAAATATAACTACCCTACAATCCAACAACTGCACTATTAGGTATTTACCCAAAGAATACAAAAATGCTAATTCAAAGGTATATATATACCTCAATGTTATAGCAGCATTATCTACAATAGCCAAATTATAGAAACAGCCCAAGTGAGCATCAACTGAAGAAGGGATAAGGAAGATGCAACACACACACACACACACACACACACACACACACACAAGAATAGAAGAATTTAAGTCTTAAAGTCAGTGCAAAAATGCAGTTTAAAAGTCTCCTTATCTGATAGAGTAAATATATCTCCTGTGGCAAGACATTATTCACCCTTAGAACAAATAAAATAGCTCTGATAAAAGTAGAACGATGTCCTCAAAACTTATATCCTCCCCTCATGGCCACACAACTGACAAAACTCATATGGTTATCATTATGACTTTTCTCTCCATTCCCTCCCTTGGAGTATATCAAAAGATTAATGGCCTTTTTATTCCAGGCTAAACAATGAAGCATGCTTTTAGACAACAGAATGTCCAACTATGCTCTTATAAACTCTACACTATGCACTAAACTTTCTGTCCACTTCTAGGAGAAATGAAACACAGGTGTAGGTAGTAGGAAGAGATAGGTGACAGTATACTGTATCTGGATTTTGAGTGGTATGAGTTAGGATATATAAAAAATATATATATATATATATATATATATATATATATATATATATATATATATATCTCCCAGAAACTGGGCTATTGGTAAAGATACACCATCTAAATTGATCCTAAAAATGTCATTTATAGAGTTTCTTTACTTTAAAAAGTTGTTAGCATTATTAATTAAGACTAAGGAATTTTCTTCATTAAAGGCAGTTGTGGAACTTGATTTTCAGGAGAGATTTGACTAAATTAGGCCTTAAAGATGAGTTTATAAAAATCTATTCATTTTAACAACAACAACAACAAAAAAAAAAAAAACCTTTGAACTAAAATAAAGTCATATGATGGGGTTAAACGTCAAGATATCTTCAATAGTAACTGTTCACATAAGACAATTACAAAATGGGTAAGAAAAAATAAAACAAAAGCAAAAACAATCAAAACAAAATCACTCAGTGCTGAATACTCAGTGTACTTCTTTGACTATTTAAAGAAAATAAATCAAGGGCAAAATATTTTGCTGTACTTTTGGTTAAACATGGCCAATCATTTTTCTTTTGTTCTCCAAGACCTGTGTTCTTCATAGAAATGATTTTGGAGGGAATATAGTTATATTTTCTCCAAGGGTAACTTATGCACCTAAGAAAAAAGCTAATGCCTTTAATTGAACACTTTTTAAAGACATTTTGCTATCCTAATTAGTCAACTTATGGAAAAAAATGTGAAATTTATGGAATCATGCCATAAAAAGGATTTATACCAGCTTGAAATTCAAAGTTTTATTTCAATTGCTTATGGAGGCCATAGTGAAGAAAGTGTTCCCACAAGCCCACAAGTTTTATTCAAGAGGGAAATAAAATTATCAGACAACTGTTGCTTTTTAATTTTCCTGATTTATTTTCATCTTCTAGTCATTTTTCTGTTATCTATGCTCCTTACAAGTTTTTCTTTTCTTTTTCTTTTTACTTTAGCATCTTTTTATTATTTATCTTTTACATATTTGGAAAATAAAATTGGCTTTTGATGACTTCCTTCAGATGATTTGAGTATAGCATATCCTTCTGTTCTCCCAGCCTAGGTACTATGGTAAAACCGATTTTCCATATAATGACTTGATTCTGATTCATGAATTTATATGACAGCTACTAGTTTATTTAGAAAGTTAAAAAAAAAATAAGTTAAGGGCACCTGAGTGGCTCAGTCAATTATGCATCTGCCTTTGGCTTAGGTCATGATTCCAGGGTCCTGGGACAATGCCAGAGGGGCTCCCTCCTCAGTGGGGAGCCCGTTTCTCCTTCTCCCTTCCTGTGCCCCTCCACTCTAACTCACCCCCACTTATGCTTTCTCTCTCTCCCTCTCACATAAATAAAATGTTTTAAAAATTGAATTAGCTAGAGATTTCATTCTACTTTTTAATTAATAGAAACTTTTGGAGTGGTAAAAAATTGAAAATAAAGTCTATTACCTTGTATAGTCTTAACATATCTACACTTTCAGAATAAGCAGGACAGAAATGTTAATTTGAATAAAAATATAATGCTGTCTTGAGCAAAAATCATCTTAATAGTATGAAAATCAATTTTATGTAATAACTGCATTCAAGCAGGAATTAAAAATCTTACATATATCTACAGGAAGCTGTGACAATATTTAATAATAAAGTTTCAAAAGTTATTAAGGTTCACTTTTTTAAAGGCCATATAATAGTATTGTATGATCAAGGATTGCTGTGTCCTAACATCTTCTCAATGAACAATGATTTTAATTTTTTTTAAATGAACATAACTCTTTTGAATATTTGCAAAAATCAGATACTCTTACTAATTGTTCATATTCTACATAGAAAAAAAAGTGTGTGGTTTTATAATTCAGATTTAAAGAATGTCTTTTTTTAAAGATAAAATTATGTGTTAAGGAATGTTGATCTCTTATGATGAATAATCCTCTTGAGGATCATTAGTAACAGAATTTGTTGGACTACTTCATTTTTTGTTCTGTACTGTCAAGTATTTAGAAATTTGGCTTTCTACAGAATAAAATGATATTTTATTTATTTATTTATTTATTTATTTGTTTATTTATTATTTATATATTTATCTGCCAAAAAAATGGTTTTATTAAAGCAAAGGGACAGGACCTGCGGGAAGAAAGAGTTGCACTGGGATTGTGAGGAGTGACTGGTTAATTGGTTCTATACTTTTAAGTTGTTGGGGGTGTTAGAGACAAATAATTTTCCAAAAGGATTTTCATGTGTTAAGAAAGACTACAGAATCCTGGAAGTCTGACTATTTTCACCTATGGTTGCTTTTTGACTTTAGCAAAGCATTAACATTAAGACAGTGGGAGTTCTTGGAGGAAGGTCATACTCTGCCTGTTTCAAGTATTTGTCAATGGGCTGTAAGTTGTAAGGAAATTTAATTTTATCTACGTTTCCTTTTGCGACTATTCTGTAGGTCAATCCCCCCACCCTGAAAAATTTCACCCTTAAATCTTTATGGTTGTTTAGGGTGGAAGTTCTTATCTTGTGTAACTTCTTCCTGTTGAGTAGGGGCATATTGCTGCCTCTACCTGTGGGTCAACATTTGTCCGTTTGGGAACTTATATAGAGGAGTTAACACAGGCAGAGACAGCTGAATCCAAGACAAACAACATAAATGAACTTCTTTTAGTAGAAAGGATCATCTGTCAGCTTGAACTATGGCTTCAAAGGAGTCTTGACACCAGGCAGGAAGACACCGAAACAAAACAAAACAAACAAACAAACAAACAAACAAAAAAAACAAACAAAATAAGGTTAATATTATTATGAGAAAAAAAGAAGCCCAATATAAGGGCCTTTGATAGTTGACTCAAATTTTCTTCCAGTCCTTCATTGTTATTTGAGAAGTTTTAGGTCTTCCACAGGTTTGCAGGTATAAAAAGTCACATTAGCTGCCACACTGAATTCCTGTGCAGAAGATACAGGTTTAATTTATGATATATGAGGCTATGAGGAATGTCTTTCTAATTTTGGGGCAGTGGGAGTACATAATATGACCTGGTAGGGGTCTTTCCATTTTGGAGTTAAATCCCCTGCTGTGTTAGACTTCTAATCCTTTAAATAAGCCACATCTCCTGGATTTATATGGGTTGGGTTGCTAATAACTGTCAGATCAGGATTAGGGGGGATATTATCTACATATTCTTTTAGAGATTTATTAATTAACCCAGCCTAACTTTTTATCTAAGATAGCCAAAGCATCACTAATTCATTTGAAAAATAAGTACAGATTTTTTAAAGATTTTATTTTTATTTATTTGACAGAGATCACAAGTAGGCAGTTAGGCAGGCAGAGGTAGGGGGGGGAAGCAGGCTCCTCATTGAGCAGAGAGCCTGATGCAGGGCTCAATCTCAGGAGCCTGAGATCATGACCTGAGCTGAAAGCAAAGGCTTTAACCTACTGAGCCACTCAGGCACCCCAACAAGTACAGATTTAATGAACTTGGCCTAATTATTTACATAAGCTCGGCAAGAATGTGGTTGATCATATATAAAATCTGTTTTGCTAGAACTTTTTATAAGGAATCTTCAGATTGAAATTTTAGTTGCCTCTCTGACCAGAAACCAAGCCAAATACTTTCCACCAGACATTCCTGTAATACTGTAGATTTCAGTGAATTCCTCTTCTTGAGGTTACCAAAATATCCTGAGGTTCCTTAACCTGCCAGGAAGCAAAATTTTTATTCACATCTTAAGTCTTCTGGAAACTCTGTAAGGAAGGTATCAGGTGAAACTTTCCAAGGGACTCTGCTGGCTTCATAAATTCAACCTTAGTTCCTTAAAGCTGTATGGTATTATTGGAGTCTATGCATGTCTCTCAAATATTATGGTCCAGTCAAAAGTCTTGTTAAAATAACTAATGTTTCCAATTGTGTCCTGTTACAAGGAAACCAGATTTTTGTTGAACTTATGCAAACAATTGAAATTGACATGGAAGAAAGAAAACCAAGGTTTATTTTTGGTTGCTTTTTGTTTGTTTGTTTCTTTGTTTAATTTCAGAGGATTGCACTAGAGAGAAAAGTTAAATGCTTCAATTTGTTCACAAAGGAATATTTTATCATATTTCTGTATATCATAGATATACTAAGTTAAGTTTTCCTTAATCTAGAAGAGAAAACATAAGGGAAACACCAATGTTTCAAACATGACTCCCCAAAATTATAATCATTTTTCACAGTTCATTTAGTTCCATATTATTATTTTTTGTTCAGTTTGAATGCAGTCTTTTTTTAGTTAGTTCTAGAAATTCTTACCAATTTTAATTTCATGATTTTAAAGACATCAAAACCCTATAATTGTCAAAACCCCTTTTTATGAATTTACTTGAAGATGAAATATGTTTTTCAAGAGAATATGAACAAAAACTATAAATGAAAAAACACTAAAAAATGGACATGGTTAAAGATTTTATATGAGAGTTCATTATAATATAATTATCAAGGAATTCCAGTTGTTTCTGTTTTCTTTGTAACACTTCAATAATCAGAATATCAAGTGATGGTCTTATACCAAAACATAGCATACCAAATAAACAAGCCTAATTAGTCAAAGAAACTTCACTTACAATTCTAATCTTGGGGAAGTTTGTTAAAAACCTCAGAAAACCTTAGAAATCACATGATTAAATCATATTACAGATCATCACAAAACTTAAAACTTAATTACTTATTTAACCAAGGTACAGAAAAGAGATTCCAAAGGCAAATAGGTAAGGTTATACAGTCGTTACCAAAACTTAGTTCCTTTTTTATAGATATTTTATTTATTTATTTGAGAGAGAGAGAGAGAGAGTATGAGAGAGGAGAAGGTCAGAGGGAGAAGCAGATGCCCCACTGAGCAGGGAGCCTGATGTGGAACCTGATCCTGGGACTCCAGAATCATGACCTGAGCCACTTAACCAACTGGGACACCCAGGCACCCAAAAACTTAGCTCCTTTAATATTGAGAAACTTTACCTACCTTAAGCAATCAAAGACCTGATAAAGACAAAACATAAGTTTTGGTTTTCCAGGCAGACAGAAGAGAAAAAAAATTGTTTACATTTTCTTATCCAAAGCAGAGCAACAATCCAAGAAAACTTTGTCTTTTTTTTAAGAGAGTAAAAGCAGAATTTCCATCTTATGCCACTGTACTTTCAGCATCCATTAATTTCAATCCTAGCCCTTACCACATATAAAATTCCATTCCAAAAATCTCCATTCATAAACGTACAACTTTTTCATTCAGTTACTTCCCTTATTTCCATCAGTCTTGATTGGATCTAGAAGATGAATTTTAACTCTTAGAAACCATAGTCCCCAATGAAAACTAAGTAGTAACCAATTGTGAACAGTTATACCAGAATTCTTTAGATCTGAATTTTATAAATACATTTCACAATTTAAGGAAAAGATGTTTTCCTATAGAATGATCTTTCAATGAAGCACAGAACATGTTTACCAATGGACCCAAGTATCCCCATCTTCTCTGCAATATGAAGCCAAAAGTGCAAAACCTACATTCAGAAATCAATGCTTCAGTATCTTATCTTATCTGAAAAAGACTTAGATATCCAATGAATGCAATCCAATTTATTACCCAAGAAAAACTTTAAAGTTTCAGGTTACCAAAGACTTTGAATGCTATCTTAACAATTATCTGTGAAAACTCTGAGACAGACAAAATTAACCACCATTTTAAGTCATTTTGTTAACAAACTGTAACAGAAATAACATGAGCTTATTTGACCTTTAGTAAACTTTGGTAAATAAACATTTCATATTTAATGCTGATATCTCTAAAGACATGCTTATTTTAATAAAGTCAACAAACTTAAATTAAATACCAAATATGTTTTACCTGTCCACTGAAAAGTTAATTCATTCTCCATTGTTAATTTTTACCCAGAGGAGTGACTGGTGTAAGTCCAAGAGGGTGCTCTTCACCTCATGACAGCAAGGGCAGAAGCCAATGGAGGAGAACCCAGGATGGTATAGGAGACAGTTATGTAAACCATACCCAAAGTTGTACAGAAACAGAAGGGGGAGAGGAAGAGGTGAGGTGCCACCAGCAAGGTTGGAGGTAGATAAAAGCCCAGAGGGCAGAGAAAGAGAACTCCCCATCCTAAAGGTTGTCATGTCAGACATGAAAATAGGCAGTCTATATTGAGATAGAAAAGACAGGGAACATCCTCAAAACAAAAGATGTTTTGGCAGCTGCTTAGGAATATTCCTTAAAGTCCCTAAAACCAAGGGAGACTAACCAGAGACAGTTGAATTCATTATTATAGCTAATAACCCTGAGAAATTCTGGCTATGGGGGAGAAGTCCTCATGTACAGCAAGAAAAACCTGGATTTGATAGGAGGAGGAACAGTGAGAGAGTGTCAGCATTCCCTTTGTTAAGGATAGCCTATGTTTCCTCTAGCAACCTGGGTTTTATTAGGAGGACACTTATTTAGACAATTATCATTCAATATATCAGGAGGTAGTTTATTAGCCTTATTAGCAGAAAAACACATTTTGGAAGAAGTCCTTAGGTCGGGTTCCTGATTAGGTCCATGCAGGGCTGGACATGGTGTATGTCTGTCCATTTGCCCAGTTTTCTGTAGAAGTGATCAAACTGATAGGTCATATTGAAGTTTAATATCCCATTAATGGTACATTTTTCCTCATCTCCTAAGGATTATGGAGGCCATACATTGTTATAGAAGATCAGTTCTCTTTTTAAATTTTCCAATTTGAATTGTTTCCGGTGGGGTAAAAGGCATCCGAAGGGAGAGTCCTTGGGAACCAAAGAAGCCTAGAGAAGGTCCATTTTCAAGAAAATCTATCCTTCCATCCAAGCTTCCAAGTGGCTTTCCACACAGAATATGGCAGAGGTTCCTGGTGTCAAAACAACAGGAGGTGTCCCTGAAACAAAATCTCTATGATTACCACTGTGCCCTATGGGAGGCATGCTGTTTTCCCCCAAGTTCCTCATTTCATTCTAGACTACAAATGGGTGCTGATGAATGGACCAAAGAACCATGTTGTTCTGTGCTGTGCTGTGCTGTGCCATGAAGAACCCACTTTTTTAAACCATAGAAGACACTAGAAAAGTTTTACAAGAGGAAATTACCCAATTTTGTAATTTAATTAGTTAGTAGGGGACATTTACAAAGCAGTTAAGATAGAAATCCATCATGGTCTAAGTGATATTCTAACACACCTAGTCCTTACAGCCAATTTTCCTAGAAAATGATCCCTGGTTGGGTTTTAATTCATTTGGCTTCCTGTTTCAGCCAGCTCCAAGTGGAGGTCTTATGACCAGAAGTGGTTAGACCAGAGACTTGAAGGGGACCACATGAGACCAATGAGAAGGAAATTTTAACAAAGGAGTCTTAAGACTAGCAGCCTTCCTAGTAGCTTAGGTGACTGTCCCATACCTAGGAAAGACACCTTTGTACAAGAATAGGAATAAAGATGGGCGCCTGGGTGGCTCAGTGGGTTAAAGCCTCTGCCTTCGGCTCAGGTCATGGTCCCGGGGTCCTGGGATCGAGCCCCACATTGGGCTCTCTGCTCTGCGGGGAGCCTGCTTCCTCCTCTCTCTCTGCCTGCCTCTCTGCCTGCTTGTGGTCTCTCTCTGTCAAATAAATAAATAAAATCTTTAAAAAATAAAAAAAAAAGAATAGGAATAAAGAGAGAGCATCGAGTTTCTGGGTTTTATTACCATTCTGTCCAGGGTAATAGCTTCCAGCCAAAAGACAAGCTTTTTATTCATTTCCATAGACTAACCACTGGCTACAGGATTGCAGCCTGAGCAATTGAAATGAAAGTGTTTCATTACCACCATATTCCTTGAAAAGCCCCTGAAATGAAAGTAAAGGAAGACAAGAGGAAGTACTCACGAGGTTTGCACTGAGGCTCCGAGTCCAGATGAGAAGACTTGGGCCCCACTTTGTGAACCAAAATAATGTGATTGTCTGTGAGGTTCAGAAGCAAAATGGGCAAGAAAAAATTCTTCAAGATGATTTAGTGCAAAAAAAAGGTGGTTTTATTAAAACATAGTGACAGGACCCATGGGCAGAAAAAGCTGCCTTTCTTTCTTTTTTTTTTTTTTTTTTAAGGTCATGTATTCTTTTTATTAGAACCTTGCTACACTTTGTAGATTTCTGCCTTTTGTGAGGTTTTAGGTTTTTCATGGTGTGTACTAGTCACCGGAAAGAAATGATATTTTTAATGGCACAAATATTCTACATGTTGATGTAATTTTTTTTCCATTTTCACAGAAAACAATGTTTTATTATTTTATCTAAAAGGACAATGTTATGTATTTCATGTATAGGTTACTTTCAAATCATTTCTTATAGATAATTTTTTTTTATAAAACGTGGAGCCACAAAATTTTGTCCTGATAAATTCTTAAAATATATAAAAACAAAGTTTTTACTGTAATTTTGTAATTCACGGGAAACTTTCATAGGTGCTAATAGTTTTTTTAGTCGAACAATGAAATACAGAGTATGGTAGTACAGAACATTTTAAAGACAAAGTACTTTGGGAATTGTCTGAGTTAAGACTTACAGCTGAATCAGAAGCAGCACACAGAAATTATGTATTTTCTCATGAATAATTACTTATCATGATAACTAATATTAATGCAAAAATAACATCTAATGAGTTCATTTATCTTTTTTAAGTTTTTATTTAAATTCCAGTTAGTTAACATACAGAGTAATATTAGTTTCAGATATATAATATAGAAAATCAATAATTCTGCACAACACCTGGTATTCACCACAAATGAACTCCTTAATCCCCATCACATATAACATCCATCCACCCACCTGCCACTCTTCTGGTAACCATTAGTTTGTTCTCTACATTTCAGAGTTTGTCTCTTAGATTGCCTTTCTTTTTTATTCACTTTGTTCATTTGTTTTCTTTATTAAATTCCACATATGGAAGAGAATATATGGTGTTTGATTTTCTCAGACTGACTTATTTCCCTTAGCATAATACACATTAGCTCCATCCATGTATTTGCAAACGGAAAGGTTTCATTATTTTTTATGGCTCTGTACGATTCCATTGAATGTATATACCACCACTCCTTAGTTCATTCATAAAACAAAGGGCATTTGGATTATTTAGATGATTTAGCTATTGGAGATAATGCTGCTATAAACATTAGGATATGTGTATCCTTTTGAGTTAGTATTTCTTGTATTCTTTGGATAAATACCTAATATTGCAATTGGTGGCTCATATAGTACTTCTGTAATTAACTGTAATTAACATGCAAACTGTTATCCACACTGGATGCTCCAGCATGCATATTCAAAAACAATGCAAAAGTGTTCCCCCTTCTCCACATCCTTGCTACCAACCGTTGTTTCCTGTGTTGTTAATTTTAGCTATTCTGACAGGTATGAGGTGATAGCTCATTTAGTTTTGATTTGTATTTCCCTGATGAATGAGTTATGTTGACCATATTTGCATGTGTCTATTGGGATGTCTCTTTTGAAAATTGTCTACTCATATCTACTGTCCACTGTTTTCCACTTGATTCTTTGTTTTTTGGGTGATGTTTAATAAGGTTTTTTTATATTTTGGATAATAACGCTTTATCAAATATGTCATTTGAAAATATCTTGTCCAATTATATAGGTTGCCTTTTAGTTTTCACTTTTTCCTTTGCTATACAGAAGACTTTTTTTTTAACTTCATTTGATTGTATTTTTTAAAGATTTATTTCTTTAATTTAGAGAGGAAGAGAGGGGGAGTGGCAGAAGGAAAGAATCTCAAGCAGACTTATCACTGAGTATGGAGCCTGAATTTGGACTCAATCTCACAACAAGATCATGACCTGAGCCAAATTAAGTCAGACACTTAATCAACTGAGCCACCCAAGCACCCCAGAAGTGTTTCTTTTGATGAAGTCCTAATAGTTTATTTTTGCTTTTATTTACCATGCCTCTTAAGATACATCTAAAAGAAGTTGTTGGTTGGAGGGAAGATTGTGGAGGAGTAGGGGACCCTATTTCAACCAGTCCCCTGAATTTAGCTGGATATCTACCAAATCATTTGGAACACCCACAAAATCAGCCTGAGATGTAAGATTATGGATCTGGATCTCTACAAGCAGAAAATCTCCAGCAGTCTTGAGGTAAAAAGGGTGGAGGCATGATTCTGCAAGCAGATAGTGGAAGATAAGCAGAAGGGGGGTTCGCCACAACCTGGCTCTGGGAACGTGATATAACACCAGAGTGCAACACTCCCACTCTGTGGTCAAGGCACAGACTCCTAAACAGTTGGCAGCAGAGAAAAGACTTTAGTCCAGCTCCCAGACAGGATCCCAGAGCAATGGGTTCATATGTGTGAACTGGGGGTGGCTCACAATTTTAGAACAAAAGGCAGAGATGTGCCTGGACCTGGGATCCACCTCCAGGAGAGTTGCTGTGGGATGCACAACCAGGGAGGCTGCAGTATTTAGCAGCATAGACAGAAATGGAGAATGTATGCTCTGGAAAGCTCAGTGAAGAGCAGACTACAATTTCTCTGTTCTGGGACAGAGGTTTCAGTGTGGTCGCTTTTGCTCTGACTCTTGGGAGAGACACAGAAAGCTACCAGGGAAAACTGCCAGAGAACAAAAGCTCAAAATGTTAGTTGCCACTGAGCACATGTGGCCTCTGACAAGGAGGAGTGCAACTCTGCTTGAACAGAATAACAGCATGGCAGACCTCTCTCACAGAAGACAAGCTGAAAGAAAGAGAGTATGACAACCCTAGGGTCCCTATAAAACAGGTATATCTTCCTTGGGTCGTGGTTAATACTTTGGACTCTGTACAATCCTTCAACTACTCCCAACAGAATGACTAAGAGGAAGAACCTCCAACAAAGAAAAGAATCAGAGACTGTAACAGACCTAATGGATAAGGATATAAGCAAGATGTCAAAGATAGACTTCAGAGTAACAATTATGAAGTCAACATCTAGGCTTGAGAAATATAATAGCAACAACATAGAATATCTAAGGGGATAAAGGAGATCCAATCAGGTTGAACTTAAAATGTTATCAATGAAATGCACTCTATAATGGATATTCTGACTGCCAGGGTAAACTAAGCAGAAGAACAAATTAGTGAGCTAGAAGATAGGATGATAGAAAGAAGGAAACAAAGTAGGCCAGGGGAAAACAACTTAAAGTCCAAGAGAGCAGACTGAGAGATATTAATGATGTCATGAGATGTTCCAGAGTCAAAAATATTGAGATCCCAGAGGGGGTGGAGAGAGAGAGAGGACTGAACGGTATATCTGAGCAAATTGCAATTGAGAACTTCCTTAGTCTGGGAAGGAAATAAGCCTTAATGCCCAAGAGGCAGAAAGGACCACTCCCAAGATCAAAGAAAACAGATGAACCCCTCAATGTATAATAGTAAAACTACCAGATCTTAGATCCAAGGAAATAATCCCAAAAGCACCTAGGGGGAAGAGATTTCTTATGTACAGAGGAAGGACCATCAGAATAATGTCATACCTGTCTACAGAGATCTGGCAAGCCAGAAAGGGCTGGAAAGTTATTCAGGGTACTAAATGAGAAGAACTGCATCCAGCAATACTTTATTCTGTAAAGCTGTCATTTAGAACAGAGATAGAGACAAGGAGCTTACAGGACGAGCAGAAACTGAAATAATATGTGACCACTGAGCTGCCCTGCAAGAAATATTAAGGGATGTTCTAATAAAGAAGAAAGAACTCAAGAGTAGTATAGACCTGAAGTTTACAGAGACAATCTATAGAAACAGGTGTTTCACAGGCAAAATGATAGCACTAAAATCATCTTTCAGTAATCACTTTCAATGTGAATGGCCTAAATGCTCCCATGAAATGGTACAGTTTTGCAGACTGGATAAAAAGACATGACCCATCCACATGCTATCTACAAAAGACTCATTTGAACCTAGAGACACACCCAGACTGAAAATGAGGGGATGAAGAACAATTTTTCATGAAAATGGACCTTCAAAGAAAGTTGGGATAGCAATTCTTATATCAGACAAATTAGATTATAAGCTAAAGTGTGTAGTAATAGATACATAGGGACACTATATCACGCTTAAAGGGTCTATCCAACCAGGAGACCTACCATTGGTAAATATCTATGCCTTCAACATGGGGCAACCAACTACATAAGCCAAGTGTTAAAATGAAGAACCATATTGATAAATATACTTTAATAGTAGGAGACTTCAACACTCTATTCTCAGCAATAGACAGATAATCTAAGCAGAAAATCAAGAAAGAAACAAGATCTTTGACTACACACCGGGCTAGATGGACTTCATAGATACATACAGAACATTCCACCTTAAAACAACAGAATATTCATTCTTCTGAAATGCTCATGGAACTTTCTCCAGAATAGACCACATACTAGGTCACAAATCAGGGCACAACTGATACAAAATGATTGAGATTATTCCCTGCATATTTTCAGACCACAATGCTTTGAAACTGGAACTCAATCACAAGAAAAAATTTGGAAGGAATTAAAAAATTAAAAAACTTGGAACTTAAGTGCCATCCTGCTAAAGAATGTTTGGGTCAACCAGGAAATTAACTTAAACAATTCGTGGAAACCAATGGGAATGAAAGAACATTGGTCCAAAACCTATGGGATATAGCAGAGGCACTCTAAAAGGGGAGATATATAACTATCCAAGCCTCACTCAAAAATAAATAAATAAATAAATAAAAAGAAAAAAAAAGAAAAATCCCAAATACATAAATTAACTTCAGACCTTAAAGAACTAGAGAAAGAACACCACATAAAGCTGCAGCCATGAAATAAAAGAGAAATAATTAAGATTAGAGCAGAGATCAATGAATTAGAAACCAAAAACATAGTAGAGCAGATCAATGAAACTAGAAGCTGGTTCTTTGAAGGAATTAATAAGATGGACAAACCACTGGCAAGACTTACCCAAAATAAAAAAAGAAAGGACCCAAATTAGTAAAATTATGAATGACAGGGGAGAGTTCACGACTAACACCAAGTAAATAGAAACAATTATTACAAATTATTGTCAAAACTATATACCAATAAAGTAAGCAACCTGGAAGGAATGGATGCCTTACTGGAAACTTCTAAACTACTAAGACAGAAACAGGAACAAATAGATAATCTAAATCGACCAATCACCAATAATAAGACTGAAGCCTTAATAATAAATAAATAAATAAATAAATAAAACCTTCCCAAGAAACAAGATTCTAGGGCCAGATAGATTCTCAGGAGAATTCTACCAAACATTTAAGGAAGAAATAGTATCTGTTTTCCTGAAGCTGTTTCAGCAAAGAGAAAGAGAAGGAAAACTTCCAAACTCATCCTATGAGGTCAGTATTACCTTGATCCCAAAACCAGAAAAAGACCCCATCAAAGAGAAAAACTAGAGACCAATATCGCTGATGAATAAGGATGCCAAAATTCTCAACAAGATCCTAGCCAGTAGGATCCAACAGTACTTTAAACATCACAACTAGTTGTGATTTATTCCTGAGATGCATGGGTGGTTCAACAACCACAAATCAATCAGTGTGATAGAACACATTAATAAAGGAATGGACAAGAATGATATGATCCTCTAAATTGATGCAGAAAAAAGCTTTTGACAAAATACAACATCCTTTCCTGATTAAAATTATTCAGAGTGTAGGGATAGTGGGATCATCTCTCAATTTCTTTTTTTTTAAAGACTTTATTTATTTATTTGACAGAGAGAGAGATCACAATTAGGCAGAGCAGCAGGCAGAGAGAGAAGGGGAAGCAGGTTCCCCGCCCAGCAGAGAGCCCGATACAGGGCTCGATCCCAGGACCCTGTGATCATGACCTGAGCTGAAGGCAGAGGCTTAACCTACTGAGCCACCCAGGCGCCCCTCATCCTTCAATTTCTTAAAAACTATCTATCAAAAGCCCAGAGCAAATATTCTCCTCAATGGTGAAAAACTAAGAACTTTTCTCTTAAGGTTAGGAACATGACAGGGATGCCCATTCTCACCACAACTCGTCAACATAGTACTAGAAGTCCTAGCATCAACAATCAAACAACAAAAAATAAATAAATAAATAAAAGACATTCAAATTGGCAAAAAAAAAAATGTTAAACTCTTTCTCTTTTCAGATGACATGATACCTTTTGTGGTAAACCCAAAAGTCTTCAACCCCAAATTACTAGAACTGCAGTTCTGCAATGTGACAGGATACAAAATCAATGCACAGAAACAAGTTGTTTTTCTACCCACTAACAATATAATTGAAAAATGGAAATTTACTATTAATAGCACCAAAAACCATAAGGTACCTAGGAATAAGCCTAACCAAAGAGGTAAAGGGTCTGTACTCTAGATACTACAAAACACTTATGCAAGAAATTGAAGAGGCCACAAAAAGATGGAAAAACATTCAATGCTCATGGACTGGAAGAGTAAACATTGTTAAAATATCTATGCTGCCCAGAGGAATTTATAATTTCAATGCCATCCCTGTCAAAATACCATTGACATTTTTCAAACTGCTGGAACAAAAAATCCTAAGATTTATGTGGAAGAAGAGAAGACCCCAAATCGCCAAGGGAAAGTTGAAAAAGGGAAATTAAGCTTGTGGCATCACGTTGCCTGACTTCATGCTATATTACAAAGCTGTGATCACCGAGACAGCATGGTATTGACACAAAAACAGACACACAGATAAGTGGAACAGCAGAGAGAGCCCAGAAATGGACCCTCAAATCTATGGTCAACTTATATTTGGCAAATCAGGAAAAAATATCCATGGAAAAAAGTCTTTTTAATAAATGGTATTAGGAAAATTGGAAGCTACATACAGAAGAATGAAACCCGAACATTCTCTTACACAATACACAAAGATAAACTCAAAAGGGATGAAATACTTCAATATGACACAGGATTCCATCAAAATCCTTGAGGAGAACATAAGTAGTAACCTCTTCAAAACTGGGCACAGCAACTTCTTTCAAGACATGTCTCCAAAGGCAAGGGAAACAAAACCAAAAATTAACTTTTGGGACTTCATCAAGGTAAAAATCTTCTGCAGAGCAAAGGAAACAATCAACAAAACTAAGTGACAACCCATGGAATGGGAGAAGATATTTTCAAATGACATTACACATAAAGGGCTGGTATCCAAGATCTGTAAGGAACTTCTCTAGTTCAACACCCAAAAAACCAACTAATTGGGTTGAAAATGGGCAGATGGCATGAACAGACATTTCTCCAAAAAAGACCTATGAATGGCTAATAGATACATGAAAACATGTTTAACATCATTAGCCATCAGGGAAATTGAAATCATAACCACACTGAGATACCACCTTACACCATTTAGAATGGCAAAAATTGACAAGACAGGAAACAACAAATGTTGGAGAGAATGTGGGGAAAGGGGAACCCTCTTTTGCTGTTGATGGGAATGCAAGTTGGTTCAGACACTTTGGAAAATAGTGTGGAGAGATTCAAATAGAAACCACATTGAGATACTACCTTACACCATTTAGAATGGCCAAAATTAACGAGACAGGAAACAACACGTGTTAGAGAGGATGTGGAGAAAGGGAAACCCTCTTACACTTTTGGTGATAATGCAAGTTGGTGCAGCCACGTTGGAAAACAGTATGGAGATTCCTTAAGAAATTAAAAATAGAGCTTCCCTGTGACCCTACAATAGCACAATGGGTATTTACCCCAAAGATACAGATGTAGTAAAAAGAAGGGCCATCTCTACCCCAATGTTCATGGCAGCAATGGCTACAGTCGCCAAAATGTGGAAAGAACCAAGATGCCTTTCAACGGACGAATGGATAAGGAAGATGTGGTCCATATACACTATGGAGTATTATGCCTCCATCAGAAAAGATGAATACACAACTTTTGTAGCAACATGGACGGGACTGGAAGAGATTATGCTGAGTGAAATACGTCAAGCAGAGAGAGTCAATTAGCATATGGTTTCACTTATTTGTGGAGCATAAGGAATAACACGGAGGACATGGGGAGATGCAGAGGAGAAGGGAGTTGAGGTAAATTGGAGGGGGAGGTGAACCATGAGAGATTATGGATTCTGAAAAAGAATCTGAGGGTTTTGAAGGGGCAGGGGGTGGGATGTTGGGTGATCCTGGTGGGGGGTATTATGGAGGGCACACATTGCATGGAGCACTGGATGCAGTGCATAAACGATGAATTCTGGTACACTGAAAAGAAATTTTAAAAATAAAAAATTAAAAAAAATTAAAAATAGAGCTACCCTACAACCCAGAAACTGTACTACTGGATATTTACCCCAAAGAGACAGATGTAGTGAAAACAAGACCTCATGCACCCCAATGTTCATAGCAGCAATGTCCACGATAACCAAACTGGAAGGAGCTGAGATGCCCTTCAACAGATGAATGGATAAAGAAGATGTGGTTCATATATACAACGGAATACTACTTAGCCATTGGAAATGATGAATACCCATCACTGGCATCGACATGGATGGAACTGGAGGGGATTATGCTAAGTGAAATAAGTCAACAGAGAAAGAAAATTATATAGTTTCACTCATGTGCAGAACATAAGGAATAGCACAGAGGACATTAGGGGAAGGAAGGGAAAACTGAAGGGAGGGAAACCAAAGGGGGAGAAGACCATGAGAGACTATGGACTCCAGGAAAAAATCTGAGGGTTTCAGGGGTGATTGGGATTGGAGGATGGGTTAGGTAGTTGATGGATATTGGGGAGTGTGTTGTGATGAGCACTGTGGGCTGTACACAGCTATTGAATCATTAACACTACATGAAGAACTATTGATGTACTATATGATGGCTAACTGAACATAATAAAAATAATTTAAAAAGGACTTTAACAAGAGACTAACAAGAGTACTGTAAAATAATAAAAGGGTCTATCCAACAAAAAGATCTTAATATTGTATATATGTATACACCTGACTTGGTAGTACCCAAATATATAAATAAATAAAAAGAATATTTAATATTTAATATTGCAAAAGAATATTTAATATTGCAAAAATAGTAGGGGCCTTTAACACCTCACTTGCATCAATGGGACAGATCATCTAAGCAGAAGACGAATAATGAAACAATGGCTTTGAATGACACACTGGATCCAATGGACTTAACCTATACATTCAGAACATTTCATCCTAAAGCTACAGAACATTCTTTTTGAGTGCACATGGAACATTCTCCAGAATAGATCACATACTGCATCACAAATCAAGCCTCAAAAAATACAAAAGTTTTGAGATCACATCATGCACATTTTCTGACTCAAATGCTATTAAACTTTTCAACTAAAAGAAAAATTTTAGAAAGGCCACAAATTCGTGGAAATTAAAGATCTTTCTAAAGAATGATTTTGTTAACCAGGGAATTAAAAAGGAAATATAAAAAAAAAAACATGGAAGCAAATGAAAATGGAAACAGTCCAGTTCAAAACCTTTGAGATGCAGCAAAAGCAGCTGTAAGAGGGGAGTATATTGTAATACAGGCCCACCTTAAGAAGCAAAAAAGTCTCAAATAGTAACTTTACACCTAAAAGAGCTGTAAAAAGAACAGCAAATGAAGTTTAACACCAGCTGATGAAGGGAAATAATAAAGTTTAGAGCCAAAATAAATATATTCTATATTTTATATATTCTATATTCATATATATATATACATACATATACATTCTTTATGAACAGTAACAAAAACAAAAATACAGTAGAAAAGATTAAAAAACTAGGAGGTGATTCTTTGAAAGAATTAATAAATTGATTGAACCCTGGGGCGCCTGGGTGGCTCAGTGGGTTAAAGCCTCTGCCTTCGGCTCAGGTCATGATCCCAGTGTCCTGGGATAGAGCCCTGCATAGGGCTCTCTGCTCAGCCGGGAGCCTGCTTCCCCCTTTCCCTCTGTCTGCCTCTCTGCCTACTTGTGATCTCTATCTGATAAATAAATCTGTTAAAAAATTGATGAACCCTTAGCCAGACCTATCAAAAGGAAGAGAAAGGACCCAAATAAATGAAATCGGTAATGAAAGAGGAGAAATCACAATAAATACCATGTAACTATACACAATTATAAGAGATTATTATGAAAAACTATATGCAAACAAATTCGGCAATCTGGAAGAAAGGGATATTCTTAGAAACATACAAACTCCCAAAATTAAAACAGGAAGAAATAGAAAACTTGGACAGACTGATAACCAGTAAATAAATGGAATAAATAATAAAAAAAACCCTCAACTTTTAAGAATAAAAACTCCAAGGCCAGAAGGCTTCCCAGTGGAACTCTACGAAAGATATAAAGAGGATTTAATACCTATTCTTCTCAGGTTATTCTGAAACTAGAAATGGAAGGAAAACTTCCAAACTCATTCTAAGATGTCAGCATTACCTTGACCAAAACCAGACAAAGACCTCACTAAAAGGGAGAATTACAGGCCAATATCCCTCATGAGCATGGATACACAAACTTTCCTCAAGATACTAGCAAACTGAATCCAACAGTACATGAAATGAATTATTCACCATGATCAAGTGGGACTTACTTTTGGCCTTCAGGCATTGTGTAGTATACACAAATCAGTGAATGTAATACACAACATTAGTAAAAGAAAGAAAAAGAACCATATGATATTCTTAATACATGCAAAGGAAACATTTCACAGGGTACAACATCCATTCTTGATAAAACTCTCAACAGTCTTGTTAATTTTGGCCTTTTAACTGGTGTAAGGTGGCATGTCAATGTTATTTTGATTTGGATCTCCCTGATGGCTAGTGATGATGAACATTTTTTCATGTGTCTGTTAGCCATTTGTATGTCTTCATTGGAGAAGTGTCTGTTCATGTCTTCTGCCCATTTTTTTTTTGACATGATTATCTGCTTTGTGTGTGTTGAGTTTGAGGAGTTCTTTATAGATCCTGGATATCAGCCCTTTGTCTGTATTGTCATTTGCAAATATCTGCTCCCATTCCGACGGTTGTTTCTTTGTTTTGTTGACTATTTCCTTTGCTGTGCAGAAGCTTTTGATCTTGAGGAAGTTCCAAAAATTCATTTTCGCTTTTGTTTCCTTTGCTTTTGGAGACATACATTGAAAGAAGTTGCTGTGACCAATGTCAAAGAGGTTACTGCCCATGTTCTCCTCTAGAATTCTGATGGATTCCTGCCTCACATTGAGGCCTTTTATCCATTTCGAGTTTATCTTTGTGCATGGTGTAAGAGAATGGTCGAGTTTTATTCTTCTACACATAGCTGTCCAATTTTCCCAGCACCATTTATTGAAGATACTCTTTTCCACTGTATATTTTTTTTCCTTCTTTGTCGAAGATTATTTGACCATAGAGTTGAGGGTCCATATCTGGGAGATTCAAATCAAAACCACATTGAGATGCGATCTTACACCAGTTAGAATGGCTAAAATTAACAAGACAGTAAACAATGTGTGTTGGAGAGCATGTGGAGAAAGGAGAACCCTCTTACACTATTGGTGGGAATGCAAGTTGGTGCAGCCTCTTTGGAAAACAGTGTGGAGATTCTCTAAGAAATTAAAAAAATAGACCTTCTCTATGACCCTACAATAGCACTACTGGGTGTTTATCCCAAAGATACAGATGTAGTGAAAAAAAGGGCCATCTGTGCCCTAATGTTCATAGCAGCAATGGCCACAGTTGCCAAGCTGTGGAAAGAGCCAAGATGCCCTTCAACAGATGAATGGATAAGGGAGATGTGGTCCATATACACTACGGAGTATTATGCCTCCATCAGAAAGGATGAATACCTAACTTTTGTATCAACATGGATAGGATTGGAAGAGATTATGTTGAGTGAAGTCTAGCAGAGAGAGTCAATTATCATATGGTTTCACTTATTTGTGGAGCATAAGAAATAACACGGAGGACATGGGAGATGGAGAGAAGTGAGTTGGGGAAAATCGGAAGGGGAGGTGAACCATGAGAGACTACAGACTCTGAAAAACAATCTGAGGGTTTTGGAGGGGCGGGGGATAGGAGGTTGCAGGGGCCTGGTAGTGGGCATTATGGAGAGCACGTATTGCATAGAGCACTGGGTGTGGTGCATAAACAATGAATTCTGGAACACTTAAAAGAAATTTAAAAAATAAATGAAAATTAAAAAAATAAACTCTCAACAAAGTAGGGATAGAAGGAACATACCTCAACATCCAAAAGTACATTGAAGAAAGACCCACAGGAAATATCCTCAGTAGGGAAAACTACGAACTTTTCCTCTAAGGTCAGGAACAAGACAGGGATGTTTACTCATACCACTGTTTTTACATTGCACTGGAACTGCTAGCATCAGCAATCAGCAAACAAAGGGAAATAAAAGGCATAGAAATTGGCAGGGAAGAAATCAAGTTTTCCTATTCTCATATGATGTGATGTTCTACATTGAAAATCCAAAAGGCTCTGCCAAATAATTTCTAGAACTAATACCACAGTCACAGGATACTAAGCTACAGGATGCAAAAACAACATACAGAAATCTGTGGCATTTCTATACACCAATAATGAAACACCAGAAAGCAAATCAAGAGATTGATCCCATTTGCAATTGCATTAAGTTCATAAGATAGCTAGCAGTAAACCTAACCAAAGAGGTAAAAGATCTGTATTATTAAATCTATGTAAAAACTATGAAAAAATGGAAGATGACACAAAATTGAAAAAAAAAAAATTCCATGGATATGGAATGGAAGAACAAATTATTGTTAAAAGGTCTATACTACCCAAAGTAATGTACACATTTAACACAATCCTTAACAAAGTACCAATATCATGTTTTACATAGCTAGAACAAAAAATCCTTAATTTTGTATGGTATCAGAGAAGGCCCTGAATAGACAAAGTGATCTTGAAAAAGAAAAGCAAACCTGGAGTCATCACAGTTCTGTACTTCAAGCTATTTATAAAGTTTTATTCTTCAAGACAGCATGGTAGTAGGACAAAAACAGACACATAAATCAATGGAACAGAAGGCAAAATCCAGAAATTGACCCACAACTATGGTCACTTATCTTTGAAAAAGGAAGAAAGAATATCCAATATATAAAAGACAGTCTCTTTAACAAATGGTTTTGGGAAAACTCTGCAGCTACATGAAAAAGAGTGAAACTGGACCACTTTCTTACACCATACACCAAAATAGACAAAAGGCCAAAACATGAGACAGGAAGCCAGCAAAATCCTAGAGGAAAAGAGCAGCAAGCTCTTTGACATTGGCCATAGCAACTTTATATTAGACACATCACCGAAGGCAAGGGAAACAAAAACAAAAATGAACAATTAGACTTTATCAAGGTAAAAATCTCTGCACAGTGAAGGAAATAATCAAGAAAACAAAAAGACAATCTATAGAATAGGAAAATATATTTTCAAATGACATAACTGTTAAGGGGTTAGTATCCAAAATCTATAAAGAACTCATCAAACTCAACACTCCAAAAGCAATAATCCAGGTAAGATATGGGCAGAAGATATGAATGGACGTTTTCTCAAAGACCTACAGAAGTCTAACCAACTCATGAAAAGATGCTCAACATCACTTATCATCAGGGAAATACAAATCAAAAGTACAATATGATATCACCTCATACCTGTCAGAATAGCTAAAATTCACAACACAGGAAACAACAGGTGCGTCAAGGATGTGGTAAATCTGGAACCCTCTTACAACTTTGTGGGAATACAAACTGGTGCAGCCCTTCTGGAAAACAGTATGGAGTTTTCTCAAGAAGCTAAAAATAGAAATAACCTATGGCCAAGCAATTGTACTACTAGGTATTTACCCAAAGGATATGAAAATACTGACTTGAAGAGGCACATACACCCCCAATGTTTATAGCAGCATTATCTACAATTATGGAGAGACCTGAAATACCCACTGACTATTGAATGGATAAAGAAGAAGTGATATGAATATTACTCAGCTATCAAAAAATGAAACTTTGTTGTTTGCAATGACCTGGATGGAGCTTGAGTGTATTACAGTAAGTGAAATAAAAGTGAAATAAGTCACTCAGAGAAAGACAAATACCATATGACTTCACTCACATATGGAATTTGGAAACAAAACACAGGTAAGGGGGAAAATGAGAGGGAGGAACATCATAAGAGACTCAACTATAGAGAACAAACCGAGAGTTGCTGGACAGGAGGTGGGCAAGTAAAATGAATTCTAGAGGCATGTTAGTTATATCTGTTTCTTGTACAACTCTGGCTGTGTCCTTATCCTGTTCTTAAGGATGTATTTCTCCATCTTGGAATTTTGTCTAAGTCACTGGTTTATACTGTGTGTTAGAAAAGACTTTAAAACAAACACTTTAAAAAGAGACAGGAGGGTATTATATAAACATTAAGGGGAAAATTCAACAAGAATATAAAACATCTGTAAATCCTATACACTCACACTGGAGGACCAAATATTTGTAACATTTAAAAACAAACCCAAAGAAGTTAATTGATAATAAGACAATAATAATATGGGACTTTAACAACCCAGGTCCAAAGAGGGAATTGTAAAGCAACACAGGTCTACCTCAAGAAGCAAGAAACATATCAAATATACATTCTATCCTTAAAGTTAAAAGAGCCTAAAAAATAAATAAATAAAAAAGAAGCCTAAGCTAAAACAGCAGAAGGAAGGAAATAATAAAACTTACAGCAGAAATAAATGATATGGAAACAAAACAACAAAACAAAACAAAACAGAAACACTAGAAAAGATCAATGAAACTAGGAGCTGATTTATTGAAAAAACTAATAAATTTGATAAACCTCTAGCCAGACTTATGAAAAAGAAAAAAAAAATAAGAAAGGACCAAGCAAATAAAATTCAGAAAATGAAAGAGGAGAAATAACAATCAACACCACAGAAATACATTCAATAATACTATGAAAAACTACACAACTTGGACAACTTAGAAGAAATGGATAAATTTTTATAAACATAAACATCAAAACTGAAGCAGGAAGAAATAGAAACTTATACAGACCAATCAATACCCAGCAAATAAATGGAATCAGTAGTCAAAAAATAATCCCAATAAACACAAGTGCAGGGCCAGATACCTTCACAGACGAATTCTACCTATGAAAGAAGAATTCATACATATTCTTTTCAAAGTATCAAAAATAAAAAAGTCTTTCAAATTCATTCTATGAGGCTATTTTCCTGACACCAAAAATCAGATAATAACTCCACTAAAAAAAATGAACTACAGTCTAATATCTCTGGTCAACACGGATGCCAAAATTTTCAATAAAAAACAAGCAAACTGAATTCAACAATGCATTAAAAATATCATTCAACAGGATCAAGTGGGATTTATTTATGGGCTGCAAATGTGGTTCAATATTTGCAAAGCAATCAATGTGATACTCCACATTAATAAAAGTAAAGATAAGAACCATGTGATCATTTCAACAAATGCAGAATTGCATTGGAAAAAAGCCCTCAACAAAGTAGTTTTAGAGGGAACAGACTCCATATATGAAAAACTGAGGGCTAATATTATCCACCATGGGGGAAAATGGAGACTTTTTTCTCTTCAGTCAGGAACAAGGCAGGAACATCCATTCTTACTACTGTTATTTAACATAGTACTGGAAGTCTTAGCCATAGCAATCAGACAAAGTAAATAAATAAAATAAATAAATAAATAAATAAATAAATAAATAAATGGTATCCAAATCAGCAATGAAGAAGTCAAACTTTTACTATTTGCAGATGACATGATACTCTATATGAAAAACCTGAGCTTCCTGCGTGGCTCAGTCGGGTAAGCATCTGCCTTCAGCTCAGGTCATGATCCCAGTGTTCTGGGATGGAGCCCCGTGTTAGGCTTCCTGAACACTTATTTCTCCCTTTTTCATACTCATGCTCTCTCTTGCTATCTCTGTCTCTCTCTCTCTCAAATAAATAAATAAAATCTTAAAAAAATAAAAACCTTAAAGACTACTCTCAAAACTACTAGGACTGATATACAATATCAGTAATGTTGCAGGATACAAAATCAATGTACAGAAATCCATTGCTTTAGTATACAGCAAAAATTAAGAAGCAGAAATGGGGATTAAGCAGTCAATCCCATTTACAGTTACACCATAATATTTACATATGTATATGTACCCCCTGGGGATGCCAGCATGGCTCACTGAGTTAAGTATCTGCCTATCATTTCTCCTTTTGGCTCCTTGCTAACCAGGGAGACTTCTCCCTCTGCCTGATGCCCCCACCCTGCTTGTGTTCTCTCTCTCTTTCTGACAAAATAAAATAAAATAAAATAAAATAAAATAAAATAAAATAAAATATAAAATAAAATAAAATAAAAATGTCCTAGGAATAAACCAAACCAAAGTGATGAAATAACTATACTTTGAAAGCTATAAAACTCTGATGAAGTGATTTGAAAAGTACACAAAGAATTGGAAAAATATTCCATGCTCATGGATTGGAAGAACAAATATTGTTAAAATGCTAATACTACCTCCCAAAAAGTCTATAATACCCAACATAATCTGCATATTTAATTGAATCCCTATGAAAATAACAACAGCATTTTTCTTTTCTTTCTTTTTTTTCTTTTCTTTTCTTTTCTTTTCTTCTTCTTTTTTTTTTTACAACAGCATTTTTTCAAGGAGCATTTTTCCAATGGGAAAAATAATATTTTCAACTGTTGTGTTGGGAAAATTGGACAGCAACATGCATAAAATAAAACCAGACCACTTTCTTACAACATATGCAAAAATAAATTCAAATGGGTTAAAGACCTAAATGCAAGACAGGAAAACAACAAAATCCTAGAGGAAAACAACTTGTAGCCTATTTGACATTGGTCATAACAACTTATTTTATTTATATTTTTTATAATGTTATGTTAATCACCATACAGTACATCATTAGTTTTTGATGCAGTGTTCCATGATTCATTGTTTGCTTATAACACCCAGTGAACATCACAACATGTGCCTTTCTTAATGCCCATCACCCAGCTAAACTATCCATCAACCCCCATCCTTCTGAAACCCTCACATTGTTTCCTGGAGTCCATAGGCTCTCATGGTTCTTCTCCCCCTTTGATTTCCAGTCCATGAACATGGAAAGTTTTTCCATCTTTTTTGACCTCTTGAATTTCTTGCATAAGTGTTCTGTAGTTTCTAGAGTACAGATCCTTTACCTCTTTGGTTAGGCTTATTCCTAGGTACCTTATGGTTTTTGGTACTATTAACAGTAAATTGATTCAATTAAGTAATTTCCATTTTTCAATTATATTGTTAGTGTGTAGAAAAGTAACTTATTTCTCTGCATTGATTTTGTGTCCTACTACATTACTGAATTGCTGTATGAGTTCTAGTAATTTGGGGTTTGAGTCTTTTGGGTTTTCCACATAAAATGTCATGCCATCTGTGAAGAGATAGAATTTGAATGCCTTTTATAATTTTTGGTTGTCTGAATGCTGATATTAGGACTTCTAGTACTATATTGAACAATATTGGTGAAACTGGGCATCCCTGTCATGTTCCTGACCTTAAGGGAAAAGCTCTCAGTTTTTCCCCCTTGAGAATGATCTTTGCTGTGGGCTTTTGATTGATAGTTTTTATGAAATTGAGGAATGTTCCCACTATCCTTGCACTCTGAAGAATTTTAATCATTAAAGGATGCTGTATTTTGTGAAATGATTTTTCTTCATCAATTGAGAGGATCTTGTGGTTCTTGTCTTTCCTTTTATTAATGTGCTCTATCATGTTGATTGATTTTTTGAATGTTTAATCATCCTTGTATCCCAGGAATAAATCCCACCTGGTCTTGATGGATAATCCTTTTAATGTACTGTTGGAACCTATTGGTTAGGATCTTGTTGAGATTTTTGGCATCCATATTCATCATGGTATTTGTCTGTAATTCTCCTTTTTGATGGGGTCTTTGTCTAGTTTTGGAATCAACGTAATCCTGGCCTCATAGCGTGAGTTTGGAAGGTTTCCTTCTTTTTTTTTTTTTTCTTTTTTTCTTTTTTCTTTTTGCAACAGGTTCAGGAGAATAGGCTTCTATTTTTTGGGGAAATTTTTTATTACAGCTTCAATTTAGTTACTGGTGATTTGTCTATTTATATTGTCTATTTCTTCCTGTTTCAGTCTTGGTAGTTTAGAAGTTTTCAGGAAGGCATCCATTTCCTACAGGTTGCTTCATTTGTTGGCATACAGTTATTGGTAATAATTTCCAAAGATTGCTTCTATTCTCTTGATGTTAGTCATGATTTCTCTTCTTTCATTCTTGAGTTTAATTTTTTTAAACTTTTGGATAATTCTGGCCAGAGATTTATTGATCTTCTTAATTTTTTCAATGAAAAAGATTCCAGTTTCATTTATTTGTTCTATTGTATTTCTGGTTTCTATTTCACTGATCTGTCCTCTAACCTTTATTATTTCTCTTCTGATTGGTTTGAGTTTTATTTCCTGTTTATTTTTTTTCTACAACTCCTTTAGGTGTAGGGTTAGCTTGTTCATTTGAGACTTTTCTGCTTTATTGAGGGATGCTTGGATGGCTATGTATTTCTTACTTAGGACCTCCTTTACAGTATCCCATAGGTTTTGGACCAATGTGCTTCCATTCTCATTGGTTTCCATGAATTGTTTAAGTTCTCCTTTAATTTCCTCATTGACCCAATCATTATTTTTTAAAATTTTTATTTTATTTTTTCAGTGTTCCAAGATTCATTGTCTATGCACCACACCGAGTGCTCTATGCAATATGTGCCCTCCATAATACCCTCCACCAGGCTCACCCAACCTCCCACCCCCCCTCGCCCCTCCAAAACCCTCAGATTGTTTTTCAGAATCCATAATCTCTTATGGTTCATCTCCCCTCCAGTTTCCCCCAACTCCCTTCTCTCCATCTCCCCATGTCCTCCGTGTTATTTCTTATGCTCCACAAATAAGTGAAACCATATGATAACTGACTCTCTCTGCTTGACTAATTTCATTAAGCATAATCTCTTCCAATCCTATCCATGTTGATACAAAAGTTAGGTATTCATCCTTTCTGATGGACAAATACTCCATAGTATATATGGACCACATCTTCCTTATCCATTCGTCTGTTGAAGGGTATCTTGGCTCTTTCCACAGTTTGGTAACTGTGGCCATTGTTGCTATTAACATTGGGGCACAGATGGCCTTTCTTTTCACTACCTCTGTATCTTTGGTTTAAATACCCAGTAGTGCAATTACAGGGTCATAGGGAAGCTCTAATTTTAGTTTCTTAGGGAATCTCCACACTGTTTTCCAAAGTGGCTGCACCAATTTGCATTCCCACCAACAGTGGAAGAGGGTTCCCCTTTCTCTACATCCTCTCCAACACACGTTGTTTCCTGTCTTATTAATTTTTGCGATTCTAACTGGTGTAAGGTGGTATCTCAATGTGGTTTGATTTGAATATCCTTGATGGTTAATGAAGAACATTTTTTCATGTGTCTGTTAGCTATTTTTATGTGTTATTTGGAGAAGTGCCTGTTCATGTCTTCTGCCCACTTTATGACGTGATTATCTGCTTTTTGAGTGTTGAGTTTGAGGAGTTTTTTATAGAGCTTGGATGTCAGCCCTTTGTCTGTAGTGTCATTTGCAAATATCTTCTCCCATTTTGTTGGTTCCTTCTTTGTTTTGTTGACTGTTTCCTTTGTTGTGCAGTTGCTTTTGATCATAATGAAGTCCCAAAAGTTCATTTTCACTTTTGTTTCCTTTGCCTTGGAAGACATGTCTCAAAAGAAGTCGCTGTGGCCAATGTAGATGAGGTTACTGACTATTTTCTCCTCAAGGATTGACCCAATCATTCTTTAGCAGTTTGCTCTCTAACTCCCAAGTGTTTGAATTTCATCATGTTTGTTGTTGTTGTTGTTGTTGTTTTTGTTTGTTTGTTTGTTTTCTTTTTTTTTTTTAGATTAAATTCCATTTTCAAAGGTTGTAATCTGATCCCATGCAGGGAATAATCTCAATCTATTGGTATTGATTGAGCCCTGATTTGTGACCCAGTATGTGGTCTATTCTGGAGAAAGTTCTGTGTTCACTAGAGAAGAAAGTATTATGTTGTTTTACAGTAGAATGTTCTTTATATATCCATGAAGTATATATGGTCCAATGTGCCATTCAAAGCTCTTGTTTCCTTGTTGATTTTTCTGCTTAGATGATCTGTTCATTGCTGTGAGTAGAGTGTTGAGGTCTCCTCAAATTAATGTATTATTATAAATATGATTATTTTGGTTAACAATTGGCTTATGTAGTTGGCTGCTCCCATCTTGGGGACTTAGATATTTAAAAAATTCTTAGATATTCTTATTGATTAGACTCTTTAAGTATGATATAGTGTCCCTCTACATCTCTTACTACAGTCTTTTGTTTAAAATCAATTTTCCTGATGTAAGAATTGCAACCTCCACTTTCTTTTGAAGTTTGCTGGCATGACAGATGGTTCTCCATCCCCTTACTTTCAATCTGGAGGTGTCTTTGGGTTCAAAATGAGTCTCTTGTGGGCAGTATATGTATGGGTCCTGTCTTTTTATCCAATCTACTAGCCTGTGCTGTGTCATGGGAGGATTCATTTCATTTATATTGAGAGTAACTATTGAAAGATATGATTTTAGTGCCATCATATTGCCTGTAAAGTCCCTGTTTCTTTAGACTGTCTCTGTAAATTTCTGGTCTTTGTTACCCTTTGGTTCTTTCTTCTTTGATAGGGCCCCCTTTAAAGTGTCTTGCAGGGCTGTCTTGGTGGTCACATATTCTTTCACTTTTTTCTGGTTCTGGAAACTCTGTCTCTCCATCTGTTCTGAATGACAGCCTTGCTGGATAAAGTATTCTTGGCTGCATGTTGTTCTCATTTAGTACCCTGAATATGTGTTGTCATCCCTTTATGGCTTGCCAGGTCTCTGTGAACAGGTCTGATCTTATTCTGATGTCCCTCCCTTTGTAGGTAAGAAATCTCTTCCCACTGGCTGTTCTCAGGATAGCTTCCTTGTCCCTAAGATTTGCAAGATTTACTATTATATACTGGCATGTTGGTCTATTTTTACTGATCTTGAGAGTGGTTCTCTCTGCCTCTTGGCACAAATGCTTGTTTTCCTCCCAGAGTAGGGAAGTTCTCAGGTATCATTTGCCCAAATTAACTTCTAGTCTTCTGTCCCTCTTCACCCCCATAGCGATTCCATTAATTTTGACACTGAAACATTTCATGGCATCGTTGATCTCTCTATGTCTGATTTCATGGGATTCTAGCTCTTTATCCCTATCTTCCTCAGTTTCTTTCCTTTCTATCAGCTTATCTTCAAGATCACTAACTCGTTCTTCTGCTTCATTAACACTGACTCCTAGAGTATCTAGTTTAGACTGCATCTCATTCATAGCATTTTGAAGTTCAGTATGATGATATCACATTTATAAACTTAGAGGTTCTATATTGTAGCTAATGATTTTCTCAAGCCTAGATATTGACTTCATAATTGCTACCCTAAATTCTATCTCTGACATCTTGCTTAAATATACATTCCTTCTATGGCAGAGGCCATTGTCTCTGGTTCTTTTCTTTGTTTGGAGTTTTCTTTTCTTTTTTTTTTTAATTTATTTTCAACATAACAGTATTCACTGTTTTTGTACCACACCCAGTGCTCCATGCAATCCCTGCTCTCTCTAATACCCACTATATGGTTCCCCCAACCTCGCACCCCCACCTCTTCAAACCCTTCAGATTGTTTTTCAGAGTCCATAGTCTCTCACTGTTCACCTCCCCTTCCAATTTCCCCCAACTCCCTTCTCCTAATTCCCCATGTCCTGTATGCTATTTGTTATGCTCCACAAATAAGTGAAACCGTATGATAATTGACTCTCTCTGCTTGACTTATTTCACTCAGCATAATCTCTTCCATTCAAACACCTGGAACTAAAGACTACCTTGCTTAAAAATGCTTGGATCAACCAGGAGATCAAAGAAGAACTGAAACAATTCATGGAAACCAATGATAATGAAGACGCTTTGGTCCAAAACCTATGGGATACAGCAAAGGTGGTCCTAAGGGGGAAATACATAGCCATCCAAGCCTCACTCAAAAAAATTGAAAAATCCAGAACACAGCGGCTGTCTCTACACTTTAAAGAACTGGAGAATCAACAACAAATCAAACCATTTCCACACATAAGAAGGGAAGTAATCAAGATTAGAGCTGAGATCAATGAGGTAGAAACCAGAGATACAGTAGAACGTATCAATGAAACTAGAGGTTGGTTTTTTGAAAGAATAAATAAGGTCGATAAACCATTGGCCACACTAATCCAAATGAAAAGAGAGAAAGCCTAAATTAATAAAATTATGAATGAAAAGGGAGAGATCACAACTAACACCAAGGAAGTAGAAACAATCATCTGAAGTTATTATCAAGAGTTATATGCCAATAAGCTAAGCAACCTAGATGAAATGGATGCATTCCTGGAAAACTATAAACTCCCAAAATTGAACCAGGAAGAAATCGACAACCTAAATAGACAGATATCTAGTAACGATATTGAAGCAGTGATCAAAAACCTCCGAAAAAACAATGGCCCAGGACCTGATGGATTCCCTGGGGAATTCTACCAAACTTTCAAAGAAGAAATAACACCTATTCTCCTGAAGCTGTTTCCAAAAATTGAAGCAGAAGAAAAATTCCAGACTCTTTCTATGAAGCCAGCATTACCCTGATCCCCAAACCAGGCAAAGACCCTACCAAAAAGTAGAATTTCAGACCAATATCCCTGATGAATATGGATGCTAAGATTCTCAACAAGATCCTAGCAAACAGGATCCAACAGCACATTAAAAAGATTATCCACCATGACCAGGTGGGATTCATTCCTGGGCTACAAGGATGGTTCAACATTCACAAATCAATCAATGTGATAGAACAAATTAATAAGAGAAGAGAGAAGAACCACATGGTCCTCTCAATGGATAAAGAAAAAGCATTTGGCAAAATCCAGCATCCGTTCCTGATTAAAATGCTTCAAAGTATAGGGATAGAGGGAACATTCCTGAAGTTCATAAGATCTGTCTATGAAAGACCCACAGCAAATATCATCCTCAATACAAAAAAGCTCACAGCCTTGCCGTTGAGATCAGGAACATGACAAGGATGCCCACTCTCACCACTCTTGTTCAACATAGTATTAGAAGCCTAACAACAGCAATCAGACAACAAAGAGAAATACAATGTATCCAAATTGGCAATGAAGAAGTCAAACTCTCTCTCTTCGCAGATGACATGATTCTTTATATGGAAAACCCAAAAAACTCCAAACTACTAGAACTCATACAGCAATTCAGTAACGTGGCAGGATACAAAGTCAATGTCCAGAAATCAGTGGCTTTCTTATACACTATCAATGAAAATACAGAAAGGGAAATTAGAGAATCGATTCCATTTACTATAGCACCAAGAACCATAAGATACCTGAGAATAAACCTAACCAAAGAAGTAAAGGATCTGAACTCGAGGAACTACAGAACACCCATGAAAGAAATTGAAGAAGACACAAAAAGATGGAAGACCATTCCATGCTCTTGGATCGGAAGAATAAACATTTTTAAGATGTCTATACTGCCTAGAGCAATCTATACTTTTAATGCCATTCTGATCAAAATTCCACCGGTATTCTTCAAAGAGCTGGAGCAAATAATCCAAAAAATTTGTATGGAACCAGAAGAGACACCAAATCACTAAGGAAATGTTGAAAAACAAAAATAAAACTGGGGGCATCACGTTCCCTGATTTCAAGCTTTACTACAAAGCTGTGATCACCAAGACAGCATGGTACTGGCATAAAAACAGACACATAAACCAGTGAAACAGAGTAGAGAGCCCAGATATGGACCCTCAACTCTATGGTCAAACAATCTTCAACAAAACAGGAAAAAATATACAATGGGAAAAAGATAGTCTCTTCAATAAATGGTGCTGGGAAAACTGGGCAGCTATATGTAGAAAAATGAAACTCAACCATTCTCTTACACCGTACACAAAGATAAACTCAAAATGGATAAAAGACCTCAACGTGAGCCAGGAATCCATCAGAATCCTAGAGGAGAACATAGGCAGTAATCTCTTTGATATCAGCCACAGCAACTTCTTCCAAGATATGTCTCCAAAGGCAAAGGAAACAAAAGCCAAAATAAACTTTTGGGACTTCATCAAAATCAAAAGCTTCTGCACAGCAAAGGAAACAGTCAAGAAAACAAAGAGGCAACCCACGGAATGGGAGAAGATAATTTCAAATGACAGTACAGACAAAAGATTGATATCCAGGATCTATAAAGAACTCCTCAAACTCAACACACACAAAACAGATAATCATATCAAAAAATGGGCAGAAGATTTGGACAGACACTTCTCCAATGAAGACATACAAATGGCTATCAGACACATGAAAAAATGTTCATCATCACTAGCCATCAGGGAGATTCAAATTAAAACCACATTGAGATATCACCTTACTCCAGTTAGAATGGCCAAAATTAGCAAGACAGGAAACAACATGTGTTGGAGGGGATGTGGAGAAAGGGGAACCCTCTTACACTGTTGGTGGGAATGCAAGTTGGTGCAGCCTCTTTGGAGAACAGTGTGGAGATTCCTCAAGAAATTAAAAATAGAGCTTCCCTATGACCCTCCAATTGCACTACTGGGTATTTACCCCAAAGATACAGATGTAGTGAAAAGAAGGGCCATCTGTACCCCAATGTTTATAGCAGCAATGGCCACGGTTGCCAAACTGTGGAACGAACCAAAATGCCCTTCAACAGACGAATGGATAAGGAAGATGTGGTCCATATCCACTATGGAGTATTATGCCTCCATCAGAAAGGATGAATACCCAACTTTTGTTTGTTGTTTTTCTTTCTTGTCATTCTGTTGAGGGAAGATTGAAGGAATGTACAGCTTCCAAAATATAAACCATGACGCAAGTCAGATGCACTCTAGGAAAATCCAGAGTGGTTGGAAGACCACCACCAAAAAGACATAGGGAAAATGAAAGAGAAGTTTAAAATTTACAAAATTTTTTTAAAAATTAGAAAAAAATTAAAAAATTTAAAATAAAGAAAGGAGGCAAAGGGGAAGGAGGCTATAATCTCTCGGTGTGGCCAAAGTAGAGTGTTCCAGTTGTTCCTGGGTGTATTTGTTCTGTTTGTTAGAAGACAGTACTTCCCAAAATTACATGGAAAGCAAAAGTTGTATACATATAAAGGTAATATTGAACAGGGAAAAAAGAATTGAATTGAGTCATATGTCTACATAAAAAATAGGTGTGAAAAAGTACAAGTTTAAAAGGTTTTATGAAATATAAGTTGATATATTAAACATCTAGTTAATCCAATGTGAAATGTGAAAAAGATAAAAAGAAAAAAAGAAACATTAAAAAAATGAATAAAAAGAGACTTTTATCTGAAAAATAAATAATCCATGAGGCAATTACTGGAGCTCAATATACTATTTTCCCCTGGTATTTGGATTCTATACTTTTATGGGGACCATAGTGTTGTCCTCCTCTTGTTCTTCCAGCCTGTCCTCTGGGGGAGGGGCCTGCCATGCTGTTTCTCAGGCAACACTGCTTAAGCAGAGTTATCCTGCCCCTGTGGGGGGTGGAGGGGCTGGGCTCTGTGGAAACCAGTTCTTTGAGCTTTTGTTCTCTGGCAGTTTTCTGCACATTTTTCCAGGGTCAGAGCAAAAACAGCGACATCTAAATGTCTGTACCAGAGCAGAGAAACCGCAGTCTGTTCTCTTCACTAAACCTCCCAGAATATAGTCTCTGTTTCTGTATTTGACACTGAAAAATGCCACCTGCTGGAGTGTGGTCCCACAGTGACTCATTCAGAGGTCATCCCACAGACCCAGTCTTGTCCCTGCCCTTTGTGCTGCTGTGCTGTTGCTGCTGCTTCTGCTGCTGCTGCTTCTGCTTCTTCTTCTTCTTCTTCTTCTTCTTCTGTGCAGATATTTCAAGCTAGAACTACATCTTTTGTTTTTTTTAAGATTTTATTTATTTATTTGACAGAGACAGACATAGCAAGAGAGGGAACACAAGCAGGGGGAGTGAGAGAGAAAGAAGCAGGCTTCCTGGTGAGCAGGGAGCCCAATGCAGGGCCTGATTCCAGGACCCTAGGATCATGACCTGAGCCAAAGATGGCCACTTAATGACTGAGCCACCCAGGTACCCCTCTCCCACATTTTCTGAGGAATATATAAAAGCTATATGAGTTTCAAGCTATAAAGATTAATGGGAGATAAATAAGATTCATAAATGTCCTGTTTATTATTTAATACATTTATACAGGATTGTTTTCATGAAAGCCTTGCAGGTATTTATTTAACAAGATTTAAATAAACTTACAATGCTTTACATGTTAAATATAATGGCTTCTGTATCATTCCATCAGAGAATCTTGTCCACTTTCACATTTCATTTAACAGTTAAAATAGGTAATTTATATTTTCTTATACACTGAGTACTTGGGAAAATTAAAGTCACTTTACTTAATGATAGTAACAATTGCAATATTTTCCTTTCTGTTAAACTGGTGAAAGTGCACCTAAATAGGTAGCATTTGATTCTATACTAGGTTCTGTATTCCAATAGTACTTTTCAATTTGTTGATCTAATGCCAGGAAAAAGAAGTCTCAGAAGACAAGCTTATGTTAACTAATGAATTTAAATGTATATATATACGTATATATACGTATATATATACACATATATGCATGTACATATATATGCATATATGTACATGCATATATGCATATGTATATATATATATATGTATGCATATACGTGTACATATATACACGCATATATATATATATTTAAAGAAGGCAGGCTTTGACCTTGTGTTCTACTACATTTAAAAAAAAATAGCACTCATCTCTGCATCCAACCCAGTTTTAATAAAGCTACCCAAATCAGTTGGCTCACTCTTTGGCACAGTGGTATATCAATCAAATTACTCTATTTTTTAAATGTTAATTTAATAAGCAGCCTGAAGAGCCTCTCAGCTCTACATTTAATGGGTTAATAAGGTTTTTTAAATATTATTAATTTTTGCTTTGTGGACAGAAAAAGTGTTTTGAGAAATACAGCAACACTTTCTTTGTTCATAATAAATGTTTCTTCCAAGTTTAGCACTGCTGACCATTTCATTAAATGAAATGACCTATACAAATTCCTAGAAAGTTATAAACTACCAAAACTGAAGCAGGAAGAAATAGATAATTTGAACAGACCCAAAGCCATAAAAGAAATTGAATCAGTTTATATAATCAGAAATTTCCCCCCAAACAGAAGTACAGGGCCACATGGCTTCCCAAGGGAATTCTACCATACACTTAAAGAAGAATTTCATTTTTAGTATTATGTAAGTTTATATCTTGGCGGATTATGTTAACTTTAGAATCACAAGTAATTGAAACTTTATTGATTATTAAAAACAATAAATTACCTCATGTTTTTAAACCTTAAAAATAACTCCATATTTTATTACCTTTATATATAAATTTTTTATTTAAATATATTATGTCATCTTGCTATATTATTAACCTTTTATTTTACTTTTTAAAAAGATTTTATTTATTTATCCAAGAGGGAGCAGAAGAGCACAAGTGGGGGAGTAGCAGAGGGAGAGGGAGAAGCAGACTCCCTGCTGAGCAGTGAGCCCAGCACAAGACCTGATCCCAGGACCTTGGGATCATGACCTGAGCTGAAGGCAGACACTTACCATCTGAGCCACCCAGGTGCCCCCTATCTCTTTCCTTAAGAAAGACAGAATTATTCTTCATAGCAAATGTTCTTTTTATGGTACATAAAAATACAGCTTTGGGCATAATAGGTAAAGGGTAAAGACTTCCTGATCTTTTCCTGTGCTGTTATCAATCACTATTTTGGGGGATAAATGTATGTTTATGTCAGTTACTTTTTTAAGATTGGACAATTTCAGGAATATGACCAATGAGAAAATGTTTGAAAATGAATGCCTACAATATTTATGATTTTTACTATTATAATAATTATAAAAGAACAATAAAACACTTTTTGTTATGAAACTTCAGTCTAATTTTACAAATAAATATTCATTAACCAAGTTTTAAGTTGAAAATTTATATTGGCCTTCAGTGAAAATCAGTTTTAATATAACTAAAGGTACTCATCTAAAGTATGTCTTAAATTATACACATTTTTAATACAATGTCTCTTCATTTTATATAGTAATCTCTTTTTAAAGTACTAATTTATTAAAACATGGAATTTCTCTCACATTTTTCCTCATATTTTTAATTTAAATTCAATTAGCCACCATATAGTAAGTACATCATTAGTTTCAGATGTAGAATTCAATAATTTATGAGTTGCACATAACACCCAGTGCTTATCATATCATGTGCCCTTCTTAATGTCTGTCACCTAGTTGCCCCATACCCCCATCCACCTCCCCTTCATCAACCCTCAGTTTGTTTCCCAGAGTTGAGTCTCTCATGGTTTGTGTTCCTCTCGGATTTCCTCCCATTCATTTTTCCCTCCATTCTGCTACTGTCCTCTGTACTATTCTTTATGTTCCACATATGAGTGAAACCATATGATAATTGTCTTTCTCTACTTGACTTATTTCAATTAGCATAATACCTTTCAGTTCCATCCATGTTGATGCACATGGTAGGCATGCATCCTTTCTGATGGTTAAGTAATATTCTATTGTATATATAAACCACATCTTCTTTATCCATTTGTCTGTTGAAGGACATGTGGGCTCCTTCCAGTATGGCTATCATGGACATTGATGCTATGAATCCTGGGGTGCAGATGTCCCTTCATTTCCCTACATCTGTATCTTTGGAGTAAATACCCAGTAGTGCAATTCCTCGGTTGTAGGGTAGCTCTATTTTTATCTTATTGAGGAATCTCCATATTGCTTTCCAAAGTGACTGTACCAGCTTGCATTCCCATCAATGTTGTAAGAGGGTTTCCTTTTCTCCACATCCTTGCCAATATTTGGTGTTTCCTATCATTTTTAAATTTTTGCCATTCTAACTGGTGTAAAGTGGTATCTCAATGTGGTTTTGATTTGTGTTTCCCTGATGACAAGTGATGTTCAGCATTTTTTCATGTGTCGGTTGGCCATTTGTATGTCTTCTTTGGAGAAATGTCTGTTCATGTCTTCTGCCCATTTCTTGAGTGAATTCTTTGTTTTTTGGGTGTTGTGGTTAGTATGTTCTTTTTAGATCTTGGATACCAGTCCTTTATCTGAAGTCATTTGCAAATATCTTCTCCCATTCTATAAATTGCCTTTTAGTTTTGTTGATGGTTTCCTTTGTTGTGCAGAAGCTATTCATCTTGACTAAGTCATATTTATTTTTATATGGATCAACACAAAACATTCAAAGTTTTGATCTGTATTAATTAATGAGAAAAGAAAGTGTACAGAAACTGTATGATAGTATTATAACTGAAGTACTCTCTGAACTTAATGGTCATGTCCAACATAAGGGAAAATCCAACTAAATTAAGATTCACCACTTTAGTTACTGACAATCTGAAGTACTAATTTGGTAGAAAGAGTCTATATATGAATGAAGACAAAGTTTTTTGACATAGGTTATTACCAACGACCCAGTATTTCCTATCTGAAGGAGATCTGATTATCAATATGCAGGGCATGGGAAATAAAACAAAATAAAAATATATTAATAGCAAGATAACTTTTAATATCTGCACATAGCAGAAACTTGCCTAACAAACGATTGATACATTTAAATCAACCATCCTTAATTCCTTATATTTCAATGGTGTTTTGTGGCTTATACATTACTTTTTACAAGCATAAACTCTGGCTCAAACAACTCAAGTATTTTCTTAATTTTGCACATAGGAATTATCTCTCAAATCTACTTTAGTGTTCCTTCCACTGAGCCATTTTGCAAACTTAACAATAATATTCAGGGAAGTGAAGTTACATACACCATTGCTATTCCACTGCCTCCTCTGCAATTCACATTATTTAGTAGAAATGCTATAAACTCAGAAATGACCTCACACCAGTATAGAGATTATGATTTGTGGGCAACATGTCAAACCCAAAATATTGTTTAAATGTTTAAACCAACTATCTATAAAAAAAACTATTTGTCTTATGAATTGGATTATTAAAGAATAAAATAACTAACCTTTCTGAGGTTAGTGATTTTAACTAATGCTTACATGCACACAGAGCTGAGGATATTGCAATGAGGAGTTTGAATTTCCAATGAATTACAAGTTTCCTAGATTTTACCTATTGTATATATTGCTTTTTTTTTATAAGAATAGCTGAAGCCAACGACAATGCAGGCTGATTTTACAAAAAAAAAATAAGCTTCAACTTCCCTAGCAGTTCTGATATATAAGCAGAAAGTTTATAAATGATATCAGCATTATGTGGAAAGAAAATCTGAAGTTAAATGCTCTGTTTCCACATCTAAGTCAAATTTCAAAATAAAACAAATAACATTTACAGGGGTATTCTTTAAAGTTTACATTACTGAAGGAAAACAGAATGAATAAAAATATGTATATAAATATGTACTGAATCATATACTAGATAAACTAGAAGTGGAGTACCTGAATATTTTGTGATAAATCCTTTTTGTAAAATATGCTGTTATAAAATGCAAGTAACATTTAACTTATAAACAATTCTGAATCTTCACCTAAATCCTCTATAGGTGAGTTTCTTATGTAATCACTAACACTTTCATTTTTAAAACCATTAAATGCAATTTTTAATTTTAGGGATAACCTCTGATAACAAAAGATAACTACTTCAAACTGTATATCTACTTTCTACCATATGTCTTCACATCTTCTCTTCCCTCTATCCACCCATTAATTTCCATTGTATTTCCTCCAAGATACTTGTTTCAGATACTTTCATTATATGTCCAAAGAACTGTGGTGCTACTTTCAGCTTGGAACATATTCCAAATTGACACCCATTTGTGGCATGGTTTCATGTAGTGTAGAGTCATTTAATCCATCCTTCTAACTCTGACTCAGAATTTCCAGTCACTTGGCATATGAGTTTAGAGGAAACCATAAAATGAAAACACTCAAAATAATGTAGACCATCATTTCTAAGCTATAGACAATGATAAAATGCTAGTAACAAATTTATTTGTAACATTGCTTATGTAAAGTTTATTTATTAAGAGGTATCTCTTATTCTGTGTAATATGGCATGGGATCCAGAATTTTTCAATTTCTAAATAACTAAAATTATGTGAAATAATTTGAAAGTCTGGAATTTTTTTTAAAGAAAATGACATTGCAAATTATTATATTACTCACATTTGTTCTATCACTTATTGTATCTTTTGGGAAGGGTGTAGTATAATGAGAAAAGGAATTGTAGTAAAGTTGACTGTGTTTAAACTGTGAGACTCCTATGTAAAACCTGGAGGCAGAGATATATTAAGTAACTTGTTCCAGTCATAAAGAGTAAATAGCATTACCTAGCAAATATCATTCCCCAATACCTCCACAAGTCATAGAGTGACTAATATATGTTGATATAGTGAAAATTAATAGATACTCTATATCTATATGGAAAATGTTCCATACCTACTATATCACTTCAAAAACTATCATATTCATGGATCCAGACCATGGAATTATGCAAATCATATAGTAAAATATGTGACAGATACAGAGATTCAAAAAATACTAGATACTGTAGTACTTTACAGAAAGTTGGAATATGTTACAGAGTTCTAGTTAGAAAGTGAAGAACAGAGCAAAAGAAAGTCAATACAATTGTTGATTTTGAGATTGGTTAGCTCATGAGATAAAATCCATTTCTCTGAATGCTGCTTTAGGTTACCAAATGAATATCTCACCGAAAATCACTGTCCTTTCCTTCATATATTAGAGCACCAAATAGGGTAACTGTTCAGTCCTGATTGTTTTTTACAACAATCTCCCTCTTATTTGTGTCCATATTTTCATGTCCCTTTCTCACTCACTGTTCAAGTCCAACATTTTAAGCCTCAAATTTCTACAGCTGACCAATAAAAAAGTTGTAATACAATGCAGATTTTAGAGGGATTTAATCTATTGATGTCTTAAAATACAATGTTATGACAGTCAATTCAGTTGGGAACAAAATAGTCTTCTCAACAAATTCTGCTAGATAACCTCATGCGGGAGGTTGAAAATTGAATCCTACCTTACATTATTTACAGTTAGCTCAAAGTGCATTATAGATTTAAACATGAGATCTAAAGTATATAGACACACCTTATTTTATATGCTTCATCTTATTACTATTCACAGATATTGTGTTTTTTACATATTGAAGAATTGTGGCAAACTGCACTAAGCAAGTCTATTGGTATTATTTTCCAACATCATTTCTCTATTGTTTCTGTGCCACATTTTGGTAGTTTTCAGAATATTTTAAACTTTTTCAAAATTATTATATTTGTCATGATGATCTGTGATTAGTGATCTTTGATGTTACTACTGTAATTTTTGGAGGTACAACAAACCACACTCATATGAGATAGCAAATTTAATTAATTAATGCTGTGTGTATTTTGACTGCTCCACCTACTGTCTGTTCCTTTGTCTCTTTTCCTCTTGTTGAGGATCCCTATTTCCTAAGACACAACAATGCTGAATTTAGGCCAATTAATAACCATAAAGTGGTTTCTAAGTGTTCAAGTTAAAGAGTCACACATCTCTCACTTTACATCAAAAGCTAAAAATAATTAATCTTAGTGAGGAAGGCATGTTGAAAACAAGGATATACTGAAAGTTAGCCTTTTATGTCAAGCAGTTAGCCAAATTGTGAATGTGAAGAAAAAGTTCTTGAAGGAATTACAAATGTTACTCCAGTGAATACATGGATGATATAAAAGTAAAAGAACATTTTTGCTAACATGAAGAATGTTTTAGTGGTCTGGATAGAAGATCAAACCACTTACAATATTCCCTTAAGCCAAAACCTAATCCAGAGCAATGCTCTAACTCTCTTAAATTTTGTGGAAGCTGAGAGAGGTAAAGAAGCTGCAAAAGAAAAGTTTGAAACTAACAGAGGTTGGCTCGTAAGGTTTAAGAATAGAGGCATCTCCATTACACAAAAGGGCAAGGTGAAGCAACAAGTGCTGATGTAGAAGCTAACAAGTTACTAGAAGATCTAGCTAGATAATGAGTTAAGTGTGGCTATACTAAACAATAAGTTTCCAATATAGATGAAACACCCTGCTGCTGGAAGAAGATATTATTTAGGACATTTCATAGTTAGAGATTAGAAGTCAATACCTGACTTCAAAGTTTCAAAAGATAGGTTGACTATATTGTTAGAGGCTAATGCTCCTGATGACTTTAAGTTGAAGCCAACTCTCATTTACCAAATCTCATTTACCAAAAATCCTAGGACCCTTAATAATTACACTAAATCTACTCTACCCGTGTTCTATGAATGGAAAAACAAAACCTAGATGAGAGCACATCTGTTTATAACATGGTTTACTAAATATTCAAGCTCATTGTTAAGACCCACTCCTCAGAAAAATATTTATTTCAAAATATTACTGGTTAATGACAATGCACCTTGTCGCATAAGAGCTCTGATGGAGATGTACAATAAAATTGATGTTGTTTGCTTGCCAGCTAACCCAACATTCACTCTTCAGCCTGTGGATTAAGGAGTCTTCTCAACTTTAAAATTTTATCATTAAGAAATATATTTTGTAAAGCTAGAGCTGTTGTACTGATTCCAATGATGGATCTGGGTAAAATACAATGAATATCTTGTGCAAAAGATTCACCATTCTAGATGTTACTAAGAACATTCATGATTCATAGGAAGTGCTGAAAATATCAATATTAACAGGAGTTGGAGGAAGCTGGTTCCAAACTTCATGGATGACTTTGAGGGGTTCAAGACTTCCATGGGGAAATTAATTGCAGATGTGATGGAAATTGCAGGAAAACTAGAATTAGAAGCAGAGCCTAAAGTTGTAACTGAATTGCTGTCATCTCACAGTAAAGCCTTAATTGATGAGGGGCTGCTTCTTATGGAATAACAAGAAAATGGTTTCTTGAGATGGAAATTACTCCTGGTGGAGATGCTGTGAAGACTGTTGAAATGACATCAAGGGATTTAGATTACATTGATATTGTTAAAGTTGGTAAAGCAACAACAGGGTTTGAGATGTTCGGCTTCCATTTTGAAAGAAGTTCTACTTTGAATAAAATGCTATCAAACAGCATTGCATGTTACAGAGAAATAGTTTGTGAAAGGAAAAGTCAACCAACGTGGTAAACCTCACTGTTTTCTACCTTTAATAGATTGCCATAGACTTGCTAACCTTCAGCAGCCACCATCCTGATGACTCATCAGCCATCAACATTGAGGAAAGACATGTACCAGAAAAGACTGTGACTCAATGAATGCTGAGATAATGTTTAAAATTTTTTAGCAATAAAATATTTTTAAATTAAGGTATGTACATTGTTTTTTAGACATTATAGTATTGGATACTTAAGAAACTACAATTTAATGTAAACATTACATTTATATATAGTAGGAAAACAGAAAAAAAAACACGACTTGTTTTATTGTAATATTCACTTTATTGCAGTTGGGACAAAACCTGAAAAATCTTCAAGGTATGCCTGTGTATGACTTAGAAGAAAACAGTGAAACAAATTGTGATCTTGTGTTTGGCAATGGTTTCTTAGAAATACCAACAAAAGCACAAACAATGAAATTAGATTTTATCAAATTGAAATTATTTTTCTTTGAGAAAAGCTCTATTCAAAGAATGAAAAAATAAACAAAATATTAGGTAAAATATTTGTAAAACATATTTGCAAATATCTTCTCCCATTTCGTTGGTTGTCTTTTGGTTTCATTGATTATTTCCTTTGCTGTGCAAAAGCTTTTTATCTAGATGCCATACCAATAGTTCAATTTTTCCCTTGCTTCCATTCCCTTTGATGATGTATCTAGGAAGAAGTTGCTGTGGCTGAGGTCGAAGAATTTGCTGCCTGCATTCTGCTCAAGGATTTTGATGGATCCCTGTCACATTCAGGTCTTTCTTCAATTTTGAGTCTACTTTTGTGTGTGGTGTAAGGAAATGGTCCAGTGTCATTCTTCTGCATGTGACTGTCCAATTTTCCCAGCACCATTTGTTGAAGAGACTGACCTTTTTCCATTAAATATTATTTCCTGCTTTATTGAAGGATAGTTGGCCATAGAGTTGAGGTCTATTTCTATGTTCTCTATTCTGTACTATTGATCTATGTGTCTGTTTTTGTGCCAATACCATACTGTCTTGATGATCACAGCTTTGTAATAGAGCTTGAAGTCTGGAATTGTGATGCCACAAGCTTTGGTTTTCCTTTCAACATTCCGCTGGCTATTAGGGGTCTTTTCTGGTTCCATACAAATTTTAGGATTATTTGTTCAAGTTCTTGAAAAAAGTTGATGGTATTTTGATAGAGATTGCATTCAATGTGTAGACTGCTTTAGGTATCATAGACATTTTAGCAATATTTGTTCTTCCAATCCATGAGCATGGAACATTTCTCCATTTCTTTTGGTCTTCCTCAATTTTTTAATGAGTATTCTATACCTTTCTGATTACAGATTTTTTGTCTCTTTTGTTAGATATACTCCTAGGTATCTTACAGTTTTGGGTGCAATTGTAAATGGGATTAACTCCTTAATTTCTTTTTCTTCTGTCTTATTGTTGGTGTATAGAAATGCAACTGATTTCTGTGCATTGATTTTCTATCCTGCCACTTTACTGAATTCCTGCATGAGTTCTAGCAGTTTTGGGGTAGAGTCTTTTGGGTTTTCCACATAAAGTATCAGATCAACTCCAAAGAGTGAGAAATTGATTTCTTTGACAATTCAGATGCCTTTTATTTCTCTTTGTTGTCCTATTGCTGAGGCTAGGATTTCCAGTAATATGTTGAATAGCAGTGGTGATAGTGGACATCCCTGCTAAGTTCCTGACCTTAGGGGAAAAGCTCTCAGTTTTTCCCCATTGAGAATGATATTCATTGTGGGTTTTTCACAGATGGCTTTTATGATATTGACTTATGTACCTTCTATCCCTACACTGCGAGTAGTTTTAATCCATAAAAGATGCTGTACCTTGTCAAATGTTTTTTCAGTAATAACAACTGTTGGGCAGATGTGGAGGAACTGAATGATGGGAATGTAAAATGATGCAGCCACTTTGGAAAACAGTTTGGTCATTCCTTGAAAGTCAAACAGAATTATCATATAATCCAGCAACTGTAATCCTAGGTATATACTAAAGAGAATTGAAAACATGTTCCAACAATTGGTGTAGCAACAATATTCATAATAGCCAAAAGGTGGAAGACAAAAAAATAGCCATTGAGCAATGACTGGCTAAACAATATTTGGTATACTCATACAACAAGATATTCATCAATAAAACTCTACTGAACTGGACTTTAAACTTAAAAATGGTTAAGATGGTATGTTTTATGTCAGTTTTTACCACAATTAGGAAAAAAAAAGCAAACAGGAATTGAAATAATGATATACGTGGTCTAATAGGGATAAACCTTGAAAGTGTGCTATGTGAAAGATGACAATTACATAAGACTGTAAATAAATCATTCCATTTATAATAACTGTTCAGAACAAGCAAACCGATAGGGACACATAGTAAATTAGTGCTTACCTATAGCAAAAGGGCGTTGGAGTAATCAGGGATGACTGCTAATGGGTATAGGTTTTCTGGGGTGACAAACATATTCCAAAGTTAGATAGTGGTGATGGTTGCACAATTCTATGAATACACTAAAACCTACCAAATTGTATAATTTAAATGGGCATATTTTATAGTATGTAAATTATATCCCAATAAAGCAGATAAAATCTATTATCTATTTATCTATCAATCATCTCTATCATCTATCAATCAGACTTAGAGACTTGACTCTGAAGAATAGAATATGGAAAGAGAAAAAGGGCAACTTTACAGTGGAGAAACATGACAGAAATTACCTTAAGCAAGTGTTCAAAGATGATATCACAGGTGGTGTCATATAGATATTATGTACCCTCTGATATAATGTAACAAAGAAAGCATTTTACACTTATATTATTCTTTCACAAAAAACATAACCACAGTCTAATAATGAGACAAACACAGACAAACACAAATTGAAGGGCATTCTAGAAAATACCTCTGACTAGTACTCTTTAGAAGTGTCAAATTCACGAGACATTGTCACACATTTGAAAAGATAAAGAAGACATGACAACTAAGTGCAATGTGGTGTCCTGAATTGGGTTCTGGAATTGAGAAGAATAATATTGGAAAAGCTGGTTTAAATTGAATAGTGTCTATAGTTGTATTTTAGTAGTGTTAATGTCTTAGTTTTGATAAATGTACCAGTTATGTAAAATGTTAACATTAGGGTAACTTTGGTGACAGCTACACAGAAATTCTCGGTATTCGCTTTATGGATTTTCTGTAAGTAAAAAATTATTTCAAAATAATAAAAATTCACAAAATATAGTATTAGATATGTAGTATTTGTAACTATTGAACTTACAGTTTAAACATCATTTAATTAAAAACAAATACAATTACAAAATGATTATTTCCATGATAAAATTATAGTTAGTAAAATATAACTTTTGATATTAAAATGAAATTATATATAACATAAATGTTTTCTTCTTATATTTTTCTCCCTTCCATGATGAACCATATTACACTAGTAGCATTAACAAAGTACAGAATCTAAAGGAGCAATCTCACAAGATGTTAGAATTGGGTTTGATAGATTTTACCAATATGTTGGATATAATTTTATGAATAAAATAAATTGTATAATGTACATTATTGAAATACATATAATTTATATAAATTAAGTGGAAAATTTATGTAACTGGAAAAATATAGAGCTTGTTCAGAGTGCATTATTGGTTCTTCAGTGTTTTGAGGTCCCATAATTTAAACATAGATCCAATTATTATGCTCTTATTTTTCTATTTATGTACGCTCATCTCCCCTTCAATGAAAAGCTGTTCAAATGCATTCTGATCATTTAAAAAGTAATACCTGTATAACATTTAAAAAGGGCTGAGACAATTTTTTAATGCTAATGTGCAATATGCTGGTAAAGTGACAACACAGCCATATTCTCCATTGTGACTTTGAGGAATAAGCTAAAAAGCTTTCAAAAATATCATTTTTTTCCCAGTAACTTTCACTACCTCTGACCAGTCTGTGTAAAAGTAATAAATTGCTTAGCTTCAAGAAATGTCAAACAGGGGTGCTCAGTTGGTTAAGTGACTCCTCAGCCTAGGTCACGATCCTGGAGTCCTGGGATTGAGTCCCGCATTGGGGGGGGGGGGTCCTTGCTCAGCAGGGGGTCTGTTTCTCCCTCTGACTTTCCCCATATAATGCTTACTATCTCTTATTTTCTCTCTCTCAAATAAATAAATAAAATCTTTAAAAGAAAAGAAATGTCAAACAAGCCATATGCCACAATTTTAAGTATTCTTTGTCTTTATGAAATTATGGTAATCCATGCATCTGTATTAATTTTTTTTCTTTATAAGGTCTATAATCCTGCTTTCCTTTTTTTATTTTATTTTTTCAGTGTTCCAAGATTCATTGTTTATACACCACACCCGTGCTCCATGCAATATGTGTTCTTAATACCCACCACCAGGCAAGCCCATCCCCTCACCTGCTCCCTTCCAAAACCCTCAGTTTGCTTCTCAGAGTCCTTAGTCTCTCATGCTTTGTCTACTCTTCAAATTTCTCCTAATTCACTTTTCCTTTCCTTCTCCTAATGTCCTCCCTGTTATTCCTTATGCTCCACAAGTAAGTGAAACCATATGATAATTGACTTTCATTGCTTGACTTATTTCACTCAGCATAATCTCCTCCAGTCCCTGTCCATGTTGATACAAAGATTGGGTATTCATTCTTTCTGATGGAGGCATAATACTCCATTGTGTATATGGACCATGTCTTCTTTATCCATGCATCTGTTGAAGAGCATCTTGGCTCTGTACGTAGTTTGGCAATTGTGGCCATTGCTGCTATGGACATTGGGGTACAGATGGCCCTTTTTTTCACTACATTTGTATCTTTGGGCTTAAATACCCAGTAGGGCAATTGCAGGGTTGTAAGGTAGTTCTATTTTTAAATTTTTAAGGAATCTCCACATTGTTTTCCAAAGTGGCTGCACCAACTTGCATTCCCACCAACAGTGTAAGAGGGTTCCTCTTCCTCCACATCATCTCCAGAACTTGGTGATTCCTATCCTGATAATTTTGGCCATTCTAACTGGTGTCAGTTCATATCTCAAAGAGGTTTTGATTAGAATTTCCCCGATGGAAAATGATGAACATTTTTTCATGTGTCTGTTAGCCATTTGTACATCTTCTTTGAAGAAGGGTCTGTTCATGTTTCTGCCCCCCCCCTTTTTAAAAGATTTTATATATTTGACAGAGACAGACACAGCAAAAGAAAGAACACAAGCTGGGGGAGTGGGAGAGGGAGAAGCAGTCTTCCTGTGGAGAAGGGAGTCTGACGTGGGGCTTGATCCCAGGATCCTGAGTTCATTACCTGAGCCAAAGTCAGACACCAAATAACTGAGCCACCCAGGTGCCCCTTCTGCACATTTTTTGACATCATTATCTGCTTTTTGGGTGTTGAGTTTGAGGAGTTCTTTATAGATCTTGGATATCAGCCTTTTGTCTGTACTGTCATTTGGGAATATCTTCTCCCATTCTTTGGGTTGCCTCTTGTTTTCTTGAATGTTTCCTTTGCTGTGCAGAAGCTTTTGATCCTGACAAAGTCCCAAAAGTTCATTTTTGCCCTTGTTTCCTTTGGCTTTGGTGATGTTCCTAGGAAGATATTGCTGCACGGCCAAGGTCAAAGAGGTTGCTGCCTGTATTCTCCTCAAGAATTTTGATGGATCCCTGGTTCACATTGCAGTCTTTCATCCATTTTGAGTCTATTTTTGTATGTGGTGGAAGGAAATGGTTCAGTTTCACTTTACTGCATGTGGCTGCCCAATTTTCCAAACACTATTTGTTGAAGAGACTGTCTTTTTTTTTCCCATTAGACATTATTTCCTGTTTTGTCCAAGATTATTTGATTCTAGAGTTGAGGGTCCATATCTGGGCTCTTTACTCTGTTCCATTAGTCGATTCTCTAATTTCCCTTTCTGCATTTTCATTGTTAGTGTATAAGAAACAACTGATTTCTGTACATTGATTTTACATCCTGCAACATTACTGCATTGCTGTATGAGTTCTAGTAGTTTGGGGGTGGAATCTTTTGGGTTTTCCATATAAAGTATCATATCATCTGTGAAGAGAGAGAGTTTAATTTCTTCTTTTTCAATTTGAATACTTTGTTTCTTTTTGTTGTCTGACTGCTGTTGCTAGGACTTCTAGTACTATATTGAACAACAGTGGTGAGAGTGGGCATCCTTGTCGCGTTCTTGATCTCAGGGGGAAGGTTGTCAGCTTTCCCCATTGAGAATGACATTCACTGTGAGTTTTTCATAGAGAGATTAAATGAAGTTGAGGAAAGTTCCCTCTCTCCCTATACTTTGAAGAGCTTTAATCAGGAACAGATGCTATAGTTTGTCTATTGCTTTTTCTGCATCGATTGAGAGGATCATGTTGTTTTTCTCTCTTCTCTTATTGATTTCTTCTAGCACATTGATTTGTGAATGTTGAACCACCCTTACATCCCATGGATAAATCCCACCTGGTCAAGGTGGATAATCTTCTTTTTATTTTAAGATTTTATTTATTTGACATACAGAGATCACAAGTAGGCAGAGAGACAGGCAGAGAGAGAGAGGAGGAAGCAGGCTCCCTGCTGAGCATGGAGCCCAATGCGGGCCTCAATCCCAGGACCCTGGGATCATGACCTGAGCTGAAGGCAGAGGCTTTAACCCACTGAACCACCCAGGCGCCCATGGTGGGTAATCTTTTTAATGTACTGTTGGATCCTATTAGCTAGGATCTTGTTGAGAATCTAAGCATCCATATTCATTAGGGATATTGCTATGAACTTCTCCTTTTAATGGGATCTTTGCCTGGTTTTGGGATCAATGTAATGTTTGCTTCATAGAAAGAGTCTCGAAGATTTCCTTATGTTTCTATTTTTTGAAACAGCTTCAGGAGAATAGGTATCATTTCCTCTTTTAATGTTTGGTAGAATACCCCAGAGAATCCATCAGGTCCTGGGCTCTTGTTTTTTTGTGGGGTTTTTGATCACTGCTTCAATCTTGTTACTAGATATTGGTCTATTCAGGATTCAGTCTTGGATGTTTATAGGTTTCCAGAAATGGATCCATTTCTTCTAATTTGCTTAATTTATTGGCATATAGCTGTTGTAATAATTTCTGGTGACTGTTTCTATTTCCTTGGTGTTCATCATGATCTCTCCCCCTTCATTCATAATTTTATTAATTTGGGTCCTCTCTCTTTTCTTTTGGATTAGTTTGGCCAGTGGTTTATCATTCTTATTAATTCTTTCAAAGAACCAGATTCTAGTTATTTTGATATATTCTACTGTATCTCTCGTTTGTAATTCATTAATCTCTGCTCTAATCTTAAAAATTTCCTTTCTTGTGCATGGGATTGGCTTAATTTGTTGTTGATTTTCCAGTTCTTTAAGATGTAAAGAGAGTTGGTGTGTTTGGGATTTTTCAATTTTTTTGAGTGAGGCTTGGATGGCTATGTATTTCCTCCTTAGGACCACCTTTGACTTTTCCCATAGGTTTTGGACTGATGGCCTTCATTCTTATTGGTTTCCATGAATTGTTTAAGTTCTTCTTTCATTTCCTAGTTGATCCAAACATTATTGAGCAGGATGTTCTTTAGCTTTTAAGTGTTTGAATTCCTTCCAAACTTTTTCTTGTGGTTGGGTTCCAGTTTCAAAGCATTGTGGTCTGGGAATATGCAGGGAATAATCTCAATCTTTTGGTATTGGTGGAGACCTGATTTGTCACTCAGTATGTGGTCTATTCTGGAGAAAGTTCCATGTGCATTTGAGAAGAATATGTATTCTGATTTTTTGTTTGTTTGTTTGTTTGTTTTTGTTTGTTTGATTGTTTTTAGGATGGAATGTTCTGTATATATCTATGAGGTCCATCTAGTCCAATGTGTTATTCAAAGCTCTTGTTTCTTTGTTGATTTTCTACTTAGATGATCCATCTATTGCTGAAAGTGGTGTGTTAAGATCCCCTACAATTAATGTATTCATATCAATTTGACTCTTCATTTTGATTAACAGTTGGCTTGTGTCTTGGCTGCTCCCATGTTGGGTGCCTAAATGTTTACAGTTGTTAGATCTTCCTGGTGGATAGAACTTTTAAGAATGATGTAGTGTACTTCTGTATCTCTGGCTACAGTCTTTAGCTTAAAATCTATCTGATATGAGAATGGCTACCCCAGTTTTCTTTTGAGGCCCATTGGTATGAAAGATGCTTTCCCATCCTTTCACTTTCAGTCTAGATCTATCTTTAGGTTGAAAATGCGTCTCTTGTAGACAGCATATGGTTGGGTCCTGTCATTTTATCTGGTCTGCAACATTGTGCTGTTTTATGGGAGCATTTAAGCCGTTCACATTGAGAGTGATTATTTTCAGATACGATTTTTTTTTTTTTTTACATCATGTTGTCTGTGAAGTCTTTGTTTCTATCAATTGTCTCTGTAAATTTATGTTCTATGTCACTCTTGGGTTCTTCCTTCTTTGATAGAACCCCCCTCAGTATTTCTTGTAGTACCAGCTTGGTGATCACATACTCTTTTAAACCTTGCCAATCATGGGAGCTCTTTATCTCTCCATCCATTTTGAATGTCAGCCTTGCTGGATAACATATTCTTGGCTTCATGTTCTTTTCATTTAGTCCTCTGAATATGTCTTGCCAGTGTTTTCTGGCTTGCCAGGTTTCTATGGACATGTCTGACGTTATTCTGATTGTCCTCCCTCTGTATGTAAGGGATCTCTTCCCCTAGCTGCCCTTAAGACATATTCTCTGAAATGATGATTCATGAATTTCACAATTATGTGCTTGGATGTCTTTCTAGCCTCATTGATCTTGCGGGGTGTCCTCTCTGCCTCTATTACATGAACACTTGTTCCATTCCCCAGATAGGGGAAATTTTCACTCAGGATTTGTTCAAGTATATCTTCTATTCTCTCTCTCTCTCTCTCCACCCCATCAGATATCCCAATAATTCTGATATTGGAATGTTTCATGGCATCATTTATTTCCCTAATTCTGTTTTCATGGCTTCTAAGCTGTTTGTTCCAGTCCTCCTCTGATTCTTCTTTTTATCAGTTTGTCTTCTAGATCAATAATTCAATTTTCTGCCTCACTTTCCTAGCTGTCAGAGTATATTTAGATTAAATTGAATCTCACTGATATCATTTTTAACTTCTGCCAGTTCGTCTGCCACTTCCACCCTTAGAGATTATATCTTGCCCCTAATGGTCTTCTCCAACCTTGCCATTGCCTGGATAATTGTTACCCTGAGTTCCTTTTCAGCATATTTTCAACATATCATTTATGTCCATATCTAGTAATTCTGTTGCATAGATCACAACTTCTGAATTTTTCCTCTGTTGGGTGTTCCCCCTCCTAGTCATTTTGGTGGAAGTTGTTTGAGGGGATATATAGTTGAATATATCAACCACGATCTAGGCAATGTGCACCTTGAAAAGTTTCAGAGCAATCAGAAGTCACCACAAAAAAGAAAGGAAAAATAATAAAGAGAGAGAAAAAGAGAGAAAAAATGAAACCTGCCAAAATGGACCCCAAAGGTAAGAGTATAAGGTACAAAGACAAAAATGAACAAACAAAAAGACCAACAAAAGTAAAAGAAAAACAAACAAAAAAAAAGAAAAACCTAGCCAAGATGAACTCCAGGAATAAGATTTATATAGTACAAAAATAAAAGCCATTACACAGAAGCACTGAAAGAAAGATAACATAAGAAGGTGTTTATAAATCCTCAATGTGGGCTAGGAAGGTTATTCCAGTTCTTCCTGGGTATATCTTGTAATATTTCTTAAAGGACTCAAATTTACAGAGGTACAAGGATATTAAAACTGGTTTATATATAGAGGTAGTATTAAATAGGGAAAAAAGATTACCTTGAAGCTTATATCTATATGTATATTTTTTAAAAAAAGGGGACAGGTATATGAATGAAAAAAGTTCAAGTTAAAAAGGTAGTATGGAATATGTCATATTAAACCTCTAGTTGTGATGGTAAGTAGCTTAAAAAATTAAAAGACCAAGAATTGTGAGAATGCATTTAAAAGAAAGAAAGAAAGAAAGAAAGAAAGAAAGAAAGAAAGAAAGAAAAGTTGTATCTATGATATATTCAGATTAGGGGGTAATACGGGAGGTTAATATATTGTTTTCCCCCAATATTGGGGTTTTACAGTTTTATGGGGACCCTCTGGTTGTTGTCCTCTTGTTCTTTTGGATTGTTTTCTGACCACTGGGTGGTGCCCACACCAGAATCTCTCCGGTGAGGGCGAGAGTATGCTGAGCAGAAAGCTGCAGGCTCAGTGAGCACAGACTGGAGCCCATGCCATGCTCTCTCTAGCACAGGTGGTCGCCAGTGGTGACCATCCTGGGACTATGGACTTAGGCCCATGCCTATGGCCATCCAATTCCACCAGATGTCCCTTAAGATCTTTTGCTCTTTTTGATTGCTTTTCACCAGACTCCAAGTTAGTGCTGGTCCCCAGTCACAGGACACTTACATATTGGGATATTACTTTCCAATGGATCACTTCTGGTGGCTCTCTCTCCCTTCTGTTTATCCTCCAATATCAGTCTGAGTGCTTCCATTCTGCTTTATCTTTCAACTGATGATCTTCTGCCCCTGTAGAGATCCAGAAGTGTATAATCTTTCATCTCTGGCTGATTTCATGGGTGTTCAGAATGTTCTGGTAGATATTTAGCTAACTTTAGGAGACCATTTGAAACAGGATCTCCTACTTCTCTGCCATCTTGCCTTCCTTCTGGGTCTGTATTAATTTCATTTTGTCTTTTTGTTTTGTTTTGTTTTGTTTTAAGGAATAGAAGATGGTTTATCATCTGTCATACATAAATCTGCAAGTCCCAGAAAATTTAGTTTGAAATTAGTTGTGTGTCATAGGACTTCAGGGAATTTAATAAATAACTTAAATTCAGAAATTTAATAAATACTTTGTTAGGGCAAAAATAATGATTTTAGGTGTTTTACATCTTTTATTGAAGTATTTTATATGCTAAAAATCATTCTTGTGGATGTTAAAATACAGATATTGCTGCCTGATTTTAAAAAAGATATTCTTCCTTATCACTGTCAACTTGAGATTATATATATGGAGTCTACACATAAAAACTTGAAGATTTAGGGGCGCCTGTGTGGTTCAGTGGATTAAAGCCTCTGCCTTTGGCTCAGGTCATGATCCCAGGGATCAAGTCCCGCATTGGGCTCTCTGCTCAGCAAGGTACCTGTTTCCCTTCCTCTCTATCTGCCTGCCTTTCTGCCTACAGTGATCTCTGTCTGTCAAATAGATAAATAAAATATTAAAAAAAAACTTGAAGATTTAAAAAAGCAGTAAAAGAAGAAAGTCCCTATAATTTTAATAAAGCATATACAGGGATAAGAAAGAGACACTATAACCACAGATTTACATGCATATATCTAGTAATGTCCATTCAGACTTATATTTTAAAATATGAAAAAAATATGCAAATTAAATATTGCTATCTGGCTTATCATCTTTAAGTTTAGATATTAAGTTAATGATAAATTACTTAGCTAAATTTAAAGGTCAAACTGTACTTAGTTATGATAATAGAGGGTTCAAACCATATTTAACAGTTATAAACTTCTTTGAAAACCTCACCAAAAAATATTTCTCATGTTTTTTTAACTTAAGATTTGTATGTCTTAAGATATTGACAATGATAAAAGAACATAATTACAAATGCATCTTTTTATTTTTCAAATTCATAAAAAAATTCATAAATCAATGAAAACAATGAATGATACTTATTGATTTCTATTTGGAATATAAATGGGTTTTGTCTAAAGGTTAAGAAGGCTTCCACTAAAATTTGTACCCAGACAATAATAAAAATGGGACAATAATAATGTCATTATTATTTTAGCATAATATTAAACATCTATGATGTCCAATGGACTGTGCTAAATTCTTTGTATACATTAATTAATTAAATCCTCACCACATTATATGAGGCAGTTCCTTTTGGTATTTATATCTTGCAAATGAGAAATTGATATTTTAAGAGCATAAATGGGTCTTTACTAAGAAGGAAGATGAGTGTCTATCTATAATTTGAAATGAAAAAAACAAAATAATTTTACATTAAGTCATATTCTAACTTGTGGAATGAGTCACTGAAAATTGGCCAGAATTTAGTATCCTAAAAACCTGAGTGAACCTAGTATGTCAGAAATTATCTTAATTTCCAAGATAGTTCTTGGCTTTCCTGGATATATTGCAAAGGTCAAAGCTGTTGAAACTCCTTTATTAAAAATATGTTTAGAGACCTTTTAAACATAGTTATAGTATTAAAAATTGCTTTTCAAAAGGTAAAATATTATATGGTAGGCCAAATACCCCCAAATTTCTAAATCCTAATCATTGAAAACTTTATATATGTTATGTTACATAGCAAGAGGTAAATACATTTGAGGGTGGAGTTAAGATGGCTAATCACATGATATTAAGATAAGGAAATGATCTGGATTTTCCTAGTGGGCCCAATGTAGTCATAAGGTCCTTAATGGGGGAAGAAAGAAAAAGTAGAGTCAAAATCAAAAAGGTTACACTGTAAGAACTCAATCAGCCCTTTCTGGTCTTAAAAAATTTAGAGGGGTTATGAGGCAAGGAATTCTGGCAGCCTCTAGCAACTAGCAAAAAGCAAGAAAACTGATTCTTCTCTAAAGCTTCCAGAATGCAACACAGTCTCACCAATGCCTTGATTTTTTCAGACACCTGCCCTCCAGAACTGCAAAATAACAAATTTATACTGTTTTAAGGCACTAAAGTTGTGGTAATTCTTCTAAACTGCTTGATTATTATACAGGTAATTCTAGGTGCTATCCAAATGTTGGTTGCAACTATTTATCAGAAGCAAGTTTACAAATTAACTTTGAAAACAAAAGGTATGCAATGCTTTAAAATATTGAGAACATTTGTATCCATCTATCTATATCTGTACAATTTATACATATATATCCAAGTGTAGAAATATTTGTCACTTTATTGCACTTCATAGGTATAGCAGTTTTTTTTTTTTTTTTAACAAATTGAAGGTTTACGGTAACCTTGTGTCAAGCAAGTCTCTCAGTGTCATTTTTCCAACATTTACTCATTTTGTGTTTCTGTGTCAGATTTGGGTAATTCTCAAAATATTTGAAAATTTTTCATTATTATTCTATTTGTTATGGTGATCTGTGATCAGTGATCTTTCCCCATGTCCTTCCCTTTCCTTGGGTCTCCCTATTCCCTGAGACACAACAATGCTATAATTTGATCAATCAACTGTACAAGAGCTTCTAAGTGTTGAAGTAAAAGAAGAGTAATTGATGTGGCAAACTTCATTGCTATTTTAAGAAATTTCCACAGGCACTCTAGCTTTCAGCAGCTACCATCTTGATCAATCAGCAGCCATCAACTTCAAGGAAAGACTCTCTTCCAGCAAAGAGATTATGACTTGCTGAAAGCTCAAAATAAAGGATGTAAAGTATGATATCATATACCTAAAATATGGGGGAAGAGGAGTAAATCAGATATCAAACTTAGGTAACCATCAACATAATATAGACGCACATATACAGAAAAGATTATATATAAGCATAATGGGAAACATAATGAAAAACACTAATATGTAAAGAATAAAAAGAAAGAAAATCCAAATATATCTTTAAAGAAAACCAGAAAGTTATGAAAGAAAGAAAAAAGAAAACAAGGATCAGAGAAAAACTTCAGAAACAACAACAAAAGACCAAGTATTAAAATGGCAATAAAAACATATCTATCAATAATTACGTTTAATATAAATGAATGAAATGCTCCAATCAAAAGATACGGGGTGACAGAATGTATGAAAAAAACTCCATCAATATGTTGCCTTAAAGACATTCATTTTAGACCTAAAGACACTTGCATATTAATAGTAAGGGGATGAAGAAACAATTATCATACAAACGGATGTACAAAGTACATCAAAATAGCAATAATCATATAGGACAAAATATACTTTATATTTTTAAAGATTTATTTATTTATTTTAGAGGTACAGAGAGAGAGAGAGAGAGCAGAAAGGAAGGGCAGAAGAACAGAGAGAAAGAGTCCCAAGCTGACTCCAAGCTAAGTATGGAACCTGATGCAGAGCTCAATCCCATTACCCTCAGATCACGACCTGAGCTGAAACCAAGAATAAGTTGCTTAACCAACAAAGCCACTCAGGCACCGCAGGACAAAATATACTTTGAACAGAGACTATAACAAGAGAAGAGGAAGGACACTAAATAATAGTAATAAATGTAATAAACAACCCAACAGAATATATAAGAATTGCAAATATTTATGCACCCAACATAGAAACACCCAAATAGATAAAGCAGTTAATAGCAAACATAAAGGAAATAACTGATGATAACAATACACACATATCAACGGACAGAGTATCTAAGCAGGAAATAGACATGGAAACAATTGTTTTGAATGACACACTAGAAGAGACGGATTTAAAAGATATATTCAGAACATTGCATTCTGAAACAGCAGAATACATATTCTCTTCAAGTGCACATGGAACATTTTCCATAATAAACCATCTACCAGTCCATAGAATATATCTCAAAGAATTAAAAAAATATCTAAGTCATACCACACAACTTTTGTGAAATTAACACTAGGAAACTAGAAGTCAGCCACAAGAAAACACATGGAAAAACCACAAATACATGGTGTTAAATAACATGGTATTAAAAAAAATGGATAGGTTAACCAATAAATCAAAGAATAAATAAAAATAATATGCAGAGGCAAATGAAATTGAAAACAGAACAATCCAAAACTTTGAGATGCAGCAAAAATTGTAGTAAGAGGGAGGTTTATAACAATACAGGTCTTCCTCAGGAAGGAATAAAAGTCCGAAATAAACAACCGTCTTATACCTGAAGGAGCTAGAAAAAGAACAACAACAAAAACAACAACAACAAAAAAACAAACATAAAACTAACAGAAGGAGGGAAATAATAAAGATTGGAGCAGAAATAAATGATGTACAAACTAAAAGAAAGAAAGAAAGAAAAAAAGAAACAAAGAAAGAAGGAAAAGGAAAGAAAATAATAGGTCAATGAAACCAGGAATTCATTCTTTAAAAAAATTTAAAAAATAATAAACCTCTGAATTATCAAGAGATAAAGGGAAAGAGACTCAAATAAACTAAAATCACAAGTGAAAGTGGAGAATAACAATACCAAGGAAACAAAAATAATAGTAAGATAATATTATGAAAAACTGTATGAGAAAAAAGAATTGACAACCTGGAAAAAATTGATAAATTCCTAGAAACATACAAACTACAAAACTGAAACAGGAAGACACGTAAAATGACAACAAACCTAAAACCAACAGAGAAGTGGAATCATTAATGAAAAAATATCCCAACAATCAAGAGTTCAGAGTCAGATGACCTTATAGGTGAATTCAACCAAACATTAAAGAAGAGTTAGAACTTATTCTCAAATGATTCCAAAAAAAGACAATGAAAACGTCTAAATTCATTCTATGGGGCCAACATGACCATGATACCAAAATCAAATAGATTGCACTAGAAGAGTACTGCAGATCAAAATGTCTGAGAGTTGCAAAAATTCTCAATTAAATATTAACAAACTGAATCCAACAGTACATTAAAAGAATCATTCACCACAATCAAGTGGGATTTATTCCTGGGCTTCAAGGGAGATGTAATATTTACAAATCAATCAATGTGATAGATCACATTAGTAAAAGCAAGGATAAGAACCATATGATCCTTTCAATAGATGCGAATAGCATTTCACAAAGTACAACAGCCATTCATGATAAAGACCTTCAACAAAGTAGGGTTAGAGAGAAAATACATCAACATAATAAAGATCATGTATGAAAAACCCACAGTGAACATCATCCTCAATGGGGAAAAACTGAGGGCTTTTCCCCTAATATAAGGAACATGATAAGCATATCTACTCTAACCATTGCTTTTTCAATATAGTACTGTAAATCTAAGCCACAGAAATCAGACAACAACAACAACAACCAACAACAACAAAAAGGTATCCAAATAGGTAAGAAATAATTCAAACTGAAACTATTTTCACATGACATGATACTATATATAGAATACCCAGAAGACTCCACCAAAAAACCTGCTAGAATAGATAAATGAATTCAGTAAATTCATAGGATACAAAATTAATCTACAAATATCCATTGCATTTCTACTCAATGATAAAGCAGCAGAAAGAAATTAAGAAAACAATCCAATTTACAATTGCATGAAAAGTAATATCAGGAATAAATGTAACAGAAGAAGTGAAAACTATGAAACACTGATGAAAGAAGATGAAGGGACCCCTGGGTAGCTCAGTTGGTTAAGCATCTGCCTTCGCTCAGTTCATGATCTCAGAGTCCTGGGATTGAGTCCCACATCAGAATCTCTGCTCAGTGTGGAGTCTGCTTCTACCTCTACCCTTCCCTCCAGCTTGTGACCTCTCTCTCTCTCTTTCAAATAAATAAATAAAATCTTTAAAAGCAAAAGAAAGAAGTTGGTAACCACACAAAGAAATGGAAAGACATTCCATGGTCATTGATAGGAAGAACAAATATTGTTAAAATGTCTGTACTACCCAAAACAATCTACAGAGTAAATGGCAATCTCCATCAAAATACAAACAGCATCACTCACAGAACTGGAACAAATAATCTTAAAATTTGTGTGGAACCACAAAAGTCCCTGACTAGTGAAAGCAAACTTGAAAAACAAAAGCAAGCCTGAAGACATCACAATTCTGGACTTCTAGTTATACCGCAAAGCTGTAGTAGCAAAAGCAACATGGTACTGGATCAAAAATAGACCAATGCATCCCTAGAAGAAAAGAGAAAACCCAGAAATAATCCCACAATTATATGTTCAATTAATTTTTGGCAAAGGAAAAAATATCCATTGGGGGAAAACAGTCTTTCCAACAAGTGTTGGGACAACTGTACAGATACATGCAAAAGAATGAAACTAGACCACCTGCATACACCATACACAAAAATAAATTAAAAATGGATGAAAGGCCTAAACGTGAGACATGAAACCACAAAAATCTTGAACAAAACACAGGCAGTGACTTCTTTGACATGAGCCATAACAACTGTTTTCTAGATATGTCTCCTGAGGCAAGATAAACAAAAACAAAAATAATGTACTGTAATGACATCAAAATAAAATCTTCTGCACAGCAAAGAAAATAGTCAACAAAACTAAAAGACAACCTACTGAATGGAAGAAGATATTTACAAATGTCATATCCAATAAAGGGCTAGTATCCAAAATACATAAAGAAATTGCACTACCCAAAACCCAAAAAACAAATAATCTAATTTAAAAGTGATCAGTAGTCATGAACAGACATTTCTTTAATGACATCCAGGTGGCCAACAGATACATGAAAATATGCTCAACATCAATTATAATCAGGGAAATGTAAATCAAAACTAGAATGAAGTATCACCAAATGGATAATGAATGGATAAATGGATAAAATCAACAACACAAGAAATAATAGGTTTTGCCAAGGATGTGGAGGAAAAGAAGCCCTCTTGCACTGTTGGTCAGAATGCAAAGTGGTGTAACTGTTAAGGAAAATAATATGAAGGTTCCTCAAAAAGTTAAAGATAAAATAACCTACATTCACAATTCTGGGTATGTTCCCAAAGGATATGAATACACTAATTCATAGGGTATGTGCACCACTATGTTTATAAAAGAGGAAAGATATGGAAGTGGCCCAAGTGTCCCTTGACTGATGAATAAAGAAGAGATTGTATTTATATATACTATGGAATATTAGTCACCCATTTAAAAAAAAGAGTGAAACCTTCCCATTTGCAACAACATGGTATGAGCAAGAGAATATTATGTTAAACAAAATAAGTCAGCCAGAGAAAGACAGATACCATATGATCTCACTAATATGTTTAATTTAAGAAAATAAATAAATGAACCAAAGGGAGTAAAAAGAGTGATAGAGGCAAACCAAGAAAGACATTCTCAACTACAGAGAACAAACTGATGGTTACCAGAGGTGTGATGGGTTTGAGGATGTGTTAAATATGTGACAAGGGTAAGGAGTGCACTTGTGATTAGCATAGGATGAAATAAAAAAGTGTTAAATTATTGTATTGTTCACTTAAAACTAATACAATATTGTATATTAAATAACTAGAATTAAAATAAAAACAACAAAAATAAAGATGAGCAGAGTTTCAGATACCTGTGGCACACTACCAGATGGATAAATATTAACCATATGAATAATGGGAGTCTTAAATCCAGAGGAAAGATTGAAAGGGGCAAAAATAATATTCAAAGAATCACAAAAACCACCCCCAAACTGGGTAAAATACATTAATGCACACATTTTAGAATCTCAATAAACTTGGATAAACACCCATACACAACATAATCAAACTCTTGAAATAGGTAGAGCTAACTTGAAAGTAGCAAGTGAAATGGACTCATTCTTACAAAGAATATTTAATAAGATTTACGCTGATTTCCTGTCAGAACCTATGAAGTCCAGAGGACAGTGGGGTTATATGTTCAAATTGTTGGAAAAAAAAAAAAACAACTTCAAGAATACTTTACCCCATTTAACTACCATTCGACAATGAATAAGAAATTAAGACATTCTCAGATTTATTTAAACAAAATGAGAAATTCCATTGCTAGAAAATCTGCCCTACAAAAAAATAATAAAGGGATGTCTTCAGACTGAAATAAGTGGGCATTAGAAAATAACATAAATCCATACTGAAGAAAAAAAAAACTAGTAAAATAAATATATAGATAATTATAAAAGCATTTTTTCCATTTGTAACTTTTTCTCCTACCTGATTTTAAATAAAGCTTCATAAAGCAATAATTTTAAATCTTTTCATTGATACACAATGCATAAAGACATAATTTCTATGACATAACAGCAAAATGGAAGGGATAGAATAGAATTATCTAGAGGTAAAGGTTTTGTACTATTGAAATTCTGTTTATATTAATCAGAACTAGATTTTAAGTTAAATTGTTGTTTGTAATCCCTAGGCTAACCATTAAGAAAATGGTTCAAAAATACAATAAAAGAAATAAAAGAATTAAAATGATGCACTGGAAAATATTATTTAACAAGAAGGAGGGAAGCAATGGAGGAATAAAGGAACAAAAAAAAGGCATGAGACATGTAGAAAACAAATAGAGAAATTAAAAAAGTAGGTCCTCACTCAGTAATTAATTAAATGTAAACATATTAAAAGCCTCAATCAAAAGATATAGATTGACAGAATAAATTGTAAAATGATTCAACTGTGTGCTATCCATAAGAGAAAAACTTTAGATTAAAAAATAGATACAGGATGAAAGTAAAAGGATAAAAAGGTAGAAATCGTGCAAACAGTAATTAAAAGAGAGTTGGAACACTAAGTATTGTATGGAAGTGATCAATTACTAAATTCTACACATGAAACGAATATTACACTGTATGTTAACTAACTAGAATTTTAATAAAGACTTAAAAAAATACACTTGGTATATTCTGCCCTTAAAATAAATAAAAGAGTAATGAGGAAATAATTCCACTAACATGAGGCAAACAGTGTTACTAGACAATGAATATTAGGTAAGAAAAAGACATAAAATACATCCATATTGGAAGGTAAGAAATAAAACTATCTTTATCCACAGAGGAGATTATCTTGTATACAGAGAATCTAAAGAAGTACACTTAAAAACTATAAAAGTTGATAAACAGTTTAGCAAGACTGCAGGAGAAAAAAATCAATATAGAAAAATCAATTTTTAATTCACTAGCCATGAATAATTTGAAAATTCATGTTAATAAACATTACTATTCACATTTTAAAAATATTTTGAAATATATTTAACTAAAGAATTGCAAAATTTGTTCACTAAAACTACAAAACAATTGTGTAAATAAAGAAATTAAAGAAAATCTAAATAAATTGAAAGTTATTTGTGCTCATGGATTGGAACAGTTATTACTAAGATGACAATACTCCCTAAATTTTTATACTGTTCAAAGATAATTGTTATTAAAGTCATAGGTTATTCTTTTAAGAAATTGACTAGTTGCTCCTAATATTCTTATGAGAATTTAAGAGATCCAGATTAGCCAAAACTATCTTAAAAGGGAAAAATAAATTTGGAGGAATCAGGATTTCTGATTTCAAAACTTAACACAAAATAATAATAACAAAGACAATGGTATAATCATCAGGATAGACATAAATTAATGGAAAACAATTGAAAGTCCACAAATAAACCCCTTCATTTTGGTCAATTTTTGAAATGGGTGCCAAGACAGCTCAGGGATAAGGGATAGTTGGTTGTTGTTGTTTTTTTGTTTGTTTGTTTGTTTGTTTTGTTTTGTTTTGTTTTGTTTTTGACAAACACTGTTGAAACAACTTCTTTTCCACATGCAGAGAAATACAATTGGATCCTTATTTCATGCCACATACATTAGCTCATAATGAATCAAAGATCTAAATCTAAGAGCTAAAACTATAAAATTTGTACAAGAAAACAAGGATGCAAATCTTAAAGACCATGTGTTGGATAGTTACTTCTTGATAAAAGAGAGATGAACATAAACATCCAAACCAAAAGTAAACAAGTAGGACAATCAAAACAAGAACTTTTGTGCTTCAAAGGTCACTATCAAGAAAATGAAAAGACAACTTACAAAATGAAAGGAATTATTTGTAGATCACACATCTTATACATAACTAGCAGCAAGAAAAAAAAAACTCTTAAAGCTCAATAATAAAAAGACAAAAATACCAATGCAAAATGAGCAATGTATTCAAACTTTGCTCCAAAGGAGATATAAAATAACCAAGAAAAACATGGAAAGGTTTTAGCATCATTAATCATTAAATAAATGTACATCAAAGGAACAATGAGATAACACTTCATACGCACTATTATGGTTAAAATTAAAACCACAGATATTAACAAATATTGCTGAAAATTTGAAAAACTGGAACTCTTGAGCAGGGAGGACCTAAGATGCTGGAATAATAGGAGGACCCTAGGCTTGCCTTCTGCCTAGAAAACAACCATATAGATATCAAATAACTCTGAATACCCAAGAAATCAATCCAAGGGCTGAGAGAAAAATCTATACAACTAGAGTGAGAGAAGAAACCATATTGTGGAAGCTAGGAGGTACAGAAACATAGTTTGGGGAAGAAACAAATCTCAGGTGATGCTGGGAGAGTAAGCCCTGGTTACAGAGAGAGGCAAGATGGAGAGAGAAAGGCACAAGGGATCCCACGAGGAAATATTTCCCTAACGTCATTGACTTGGAAAATGAGAGGGGATGATTTTCATGAGATTTTACAACCAGTGGGGCTCAAAGACCAGAATTTTAGAGATCTGTGGTGTGGATGCTGTGGAGCCCTAAGGCAGCTAAAGTGATCCTATGGATAATGAGGGCAGACAGCCTGGGAGCAGAGGACAAGCGATCTGAGGATCTAATGGGCCACCCTGGGAGAGACAGTTCCTGCTTCTTGGAATGTATCTGGGAGAGGTGGTATTGCCTCTCTGGAGGCAAAAAAGCTAGTGAACACTTTTTTACTTCCATACCCCTTACCATAGCTGCAGGGATAACTGCTGACGATGGCCAAATACCACATTCTGGTGCTTTGGTGCAATTATCCTTCTGGAACAACCTGCATCAGTTCCAGTGTGGCAAGACCCTCCCCAGAGGACCAGCATGGGTATCCTTCACACCACACCCCAAATGTCTAAAGCTTTAAAACTCAGCCATCTTTCCTGGGATAGATCCCAAGGTGCAAAGTGTGGCAAGCAGGTGGCTGGGACAAGCTGTGAAGGCAACAATCTGAATGATGCCGGAACACAAAAGGGAATATTGTTTGCTCTTCTGGGAGTGCTTCCTGGACAGTGGCAGGCTCAAACTCCCCTCTCCAGGGACTTGGGGGCAGGCTGGTCCCATTTCCTTTCCCTTTCCCTCAGAACAGACTAACTTCAATAAGCAGCACAGCATCAAAACTAGAGATCTAAACCACTTCCACAAATCCCCATCCCCCTGTGGTCTACTGGTGCTTCTTTCCACAGGCAAGTGTGTCTGAGAACCAGTACAATGGCCCCTTCCTCAGAAGACCAGCACAAATCCCTGCAGGCACCATGTCCACAGACCACAGAGTTCTGCAAATCTTCAGCTCTAGTGGAAATAGGATCTGACCAATTTAACAATCAAACCATAACACACTTAATTAAAACTCACCAATCTTTGGCCACAGTTCAAAGAACTCCCCATGGCAGGCAAGGAAAACCTCTGGAGAGGACTGACCTGCAGGAAAGAGCAGGCAAAACACAACATCTGAGTGCACACAGCATACACCAGAGACACTCTCTGAAATATGAGGCCTTGCCTATTATATAACCTCTTCTTCATAAAGCCATTAATTTCAGGATCAGGAAATATAACAGACTTTCCTATCAGAGAAGATGACAGAGACCTAGAAAAAATGCCAAGATGGAGGAATTCATCCAGAAAGAAAGCACAAGAAAAGGTTATGGACAAGGATCTAATTGAGACAGATTTAAGTAATATGCCTGATCCAGAATTTAAAGCAACAATCATAAGGATACCAGCTACGCTTATAAAAAAGCAAAGAAGACACCAGGAAGTCCCTTACCACACAAATAAAAGACAAAAACTAGTCAGGCTGAAATGAAAAATAAAATAACTGGGGTGCTTGCGTGACTTAGTAGTTAAGTGTCTGCCTTCCGCTCAGGTCATGATCCCAGGGTCCTGGGATCAAGCCCTGCATTGGGCTCCCTGCTCCGTGGAAGCATGCTTCTCCCTCTCCCACTCCCCCTGCTTGTGTTCTCTCTCTTGCTGTCTCTCCCTGTCAGATAAATAAATAAAATCTTTTAAAAAATGAAAAATACAATAATCAAAATTTGAAACTGACACATGTAATAACCACAAGGATGGAAGAAGCAGAGAAATGAATCAGTGATAGGGAAGACAAAATTACCAAAAATAATAAAGCTGAATAAAAGAGGGAAAGAAAAAAATATTGGATTAAAAGTATAGATTCATGGAACTCAGTAATTCCATAAAGCATAGTAACAGTCATATCATAAGAGTTCCAGAAGAGGAAGAGAAGGGGAAATGGGCAGAAGGTTTATTTGAGAAAATTATGGCTTACAATTTCCCTAATCTGGAGAAGGAAACAGACATGCAAATCCAGGATGCACAGAGAACTCCCACTGAACTCAAAATAAGCAGTCCAATGCCAAAATATATCATAATTAAGTTTGCAAAATATATTAAAAAACAAATCCTAAAAAGAGAGAGTAAAGGGGTCCCTCACTTATAAGGGAAGACCAATAAGATTAGCAGAAGACTTCTCTACAGAAACTTGACAGGCAAGAAGAAAGTGGCATGGTATATTCAACTCTCCTGAATGTGAAAAAAATATGCTGCCAAGAGTACTCTATCCAGCAGGACTATCATTTAGAATAGAAAGAGAGATAAAGTTTCCCAGACAAACATAAACTAAAGGAGTTTTATTATCACTAAACCAGCCCTGCAAGAAATATTAAAGGGAGTGGGAAAGAAAAACCTAAAGCAAAAATCACAAGAAAGGAACAGGGAAAATCTCCAGAAGCAATGTCAAAACAAGTAATAAAATGGTACTAAATTAATATCTATCAATAATTATTCTGAATGTAAATGGACTTAATGCCTCAATCAAAAAATATATGGTGTCAGAATGGATAAATAAACAAGACCCATCTATATGCTGCCCATAAAAAACTCATTTTAGATCTCAAGACACCTGCAGATTGAAAGTGAAGTGATGGAAAAAACATTTATCATGCAAATGGATGTCAGAAGAAAGCTGGAGTAGCAATAATTAAATCAGAGAAAATATATTTCAAGCCAAATATTGTAACAAGAGATGAAGAAGGTAATACATCATAATAACGGAGTCTATTCATTAAGATGATATGATAAACTTAAATATTTATGGCACAAGCATGGGAGCAGCCAACTATATAAAACAATAGCAAACATAAAGGAACTCATTGTTAATAATACAATTATTCTAGGAGATTTTAACAACCCACTTACATTAAAGGACAGATCATCTAAGCAGAGAAACAACCAGGAGGCAGTGGCTTTAAATGAAACACTGAGCCAGATGGACTAAACATATATATTCAGGATATTTTATCCTAAAGCTGCGGAATACACATTCTTTTCAAGTGAACATGAGCCATTCTCCAGAATAGGTCATACAGGAGGTCAAAAATCAGGTCTCAAAAAGTACAAAAAGATGGAGATCATACCATGCATATTTTCTAATCACAATGCTATGAAACTTGAAATAAAGCACACACACACAAAAATTTGGGGAAGACCACAAATACATGGATGTTAAATAATCTCTTCCTAGGGTTGCTTCAGTGGCTCAGTTGGTTAAGCATCTTTTTTTGGCTCAGGGCATGATTTTAGGGTCCGGGGAACAAGCCCACACCAGGTTTCCCACTCAGTGAGGAGTCTTCTGCCTCTCCCTCTGCCCCTCCTCTCTGCTCATGCTCACTGTCTCTCTCTCAATAGATAAATAACATCTTAAATAAAAGAACATCCAATAAAGAATAAAAATAAAAGAAATACATGGAAACAAATGAAAATGAAAACAAGCTGGTCCAAAACCTTTGGGATACAACAAAAGTGGTCCTAAGAGAAAAGTATTTAACAATACAAGCATCAGTAATCCCAAATCTTTTGAAAAACAAAGTCTAGATCCAGATAGCTTCACAGAGTAATTCTAGTAAACACTAAAATAACTATACTTCTCAAAATAGTCCCAAAAATCAAAATAGAAGGAAAACTTCCAAACTCATTTTAGAAGGCCAGTGTTAACTTGATTCTAAAACTAGAAAAAAAAAAACACTGAAAAACAGATTACAGACCAATATTCCTGATGAACATGGATGCAAAAAGTTTCAACAAAAAACTACCAAATCAAACAACAGTACATTAAAAGAATCATTTATCACAATCAAGAGCGATTTATTCTACAGTTGGAATGGTGGTTTAATATTCACAAATGAATCAATGTATAAGACCACTTTGATAAAACAAAGAATAAGAACAATATGATCCTTTCAATAGAAAAAGAGAAACCTTTTGACAAAGTGGAGCATCTATTATTGATAAAAACCCTCAACAAATTAGGGATAGAGAGAACATACCTCAACATCATAAGGATCATATATGAAATCCCCTGTTAATATCAACCTTAGTGGAGAAAAACTGAGCTTTTCCTCTATGGTCAGGAACAAGACAGGGATGACCATTCTCACCATTGTTATTTAACATAGTACTGAAAGTCCTACCTTCAGCAATCAGACAACAAAAAGGTATAAAAGGCATTCAAATTGTCAAGGAAGAAATCAAACGGTTATTATTTGCATATGACATGAGACTATGTAGAAAACCTGAAAGACTCCACAAAATATTTGCCAGAACTGATACACAAATATATTAAAGTTTCAGACTATAAGATCAATGTACATAAATCTGTTGCATTTCTATATTCCAATAATCAAAGAGCAGGAAGAGAAATCAAGGAATTAATGCCATTTGCAATTGCACCAAAACCTATAAGATACCTAGGGATAAACCTAACCAAAAAGGTAAAAGATCTGTACTCTGAAAATTATACAACATTGATAAAGAAATCAAAATGACAAAAAATAAATGAAAAAAAATTCCATGCTCATGGGATGGAAGAACAAATATTTTTCAAATGTCTCTACTATCCAAATCAATCTACATACTTAATGCAATCCCTATCAAAATACCACCATTATTTTTTTCACAAAGCTGGAACAAACTACCCTGAAATTTCTATGGAACCAGAAAAGACCCTGAACTGCCAAAACAATCTTGAAAAAAAAAAAATGAAAAGCTAAAGGCATCACAATTCCAGACATCTTGTTACACTATAAAGCTGTAGTGATCAAGACGATATGGTACATGCACAAAAATAGACACATTGAACAATAGAGCAGAATTTAAATCCTAGAAATAGATGCACAACCATATGGTCAACTAATCTTCAACAAAACAGAAAAGGGTATACAATGGAAAAAAGAAAGTCCCTTCAACAAATGGTGTTGGGAAAACTGGACAGCAACATCAAAAAAAAAAAAAAAAAAGAACCTGGACCTTTCTTGCACCATACACAAAAATAAATTTAAAATGGATGAAGGACTTAAATGTGAGACAGGAACCCATCAAAATCCTAGAGGAGAACACAGGCAGAAACCTTCGTCCTCAGCCATAGCAGTTCTTACTAGACATGTCTCTGGAGGCAAGAGAAACCAAAGCAAAAATGAACAATTGAACTTCGTCAAGATAAAAATCTTCTGCATAGTGAAAGAAACAATCAACAAAACTATAAGGCAACCTTCAGAACGGGAGAATATATTTTTAAATGACATGTCTGATAAAGGGTTTATATACAAAATAGATAAAGAATTTAACAAACTCAACACCCAAAAAACAAATAACTCAGTTAAAAAATGGGCAAAATACATGAATAGACATTTTTCCAAAAAGGAGATACAGGTGGCTAACAGACACATGAAATGATGCTCAACATCACTCATCATCAGGGAAATGCAAATCAAAACTACAATGAGATATTACCTCACACCTGTCAGAATGCCTAAAATTAACAAACAGGAAACAACAGATGTTGGCATGATGTGGCAAAAAGAGAACACTATTAAACTCTTGTGGGAATGCACACTGGTGTAGACACTCTGGAAAAGAGTATGGAGGTTACTCAAAGAGTTAAAAATAGATCTACCCTGCAGTACAGCAATTGCACTATTAGGTATTTACTGAAGGATACAAAAACACAGATTGAAAAGAATACACCCACCCAGATGCTTATAGCAACATTATCAATAATAGCCAAATTATGGAATTTTCCCATATGTCCATATGCTGATGAACAGATATAGAAGATATATATATATAGATATATGTGATATATATTAAAATCTATAAATATTATAGATTTAATATATAACTATATTAAAATTATATAGAATATAATTATGAAAAGTATATAAATGTATTAGAATATATTATAAGTATATACATAATGGATATTATATATACATATATATATTTATATATATATATAATGGATATTATTGTGCCAAAAAAATAATGAAATCTTGCCATTTGAAAGGACATGGATGGAACTAGAGAGTATTTTGCTAAGCAAAATAAGTCATTCAGAGAAAGACAAATACCATATGATTTCACTCATATGTGGAATTATGAATCAAAAAAAATGAAAGTAGTGATTAAAAAAGAGAGAGAGGCAAACCATAAAACAGATCCTTTTAAGTGTAGAGTACAAATAGATGGTTGCTGGATGGGAAGAAGGCAGAGTGTTGTTTTAAATGAATGATGTGCATTAAGGAGAGTGTTGGTGGTAATTAGCACTGGGTTTTGTATGTAAATAATGATCCACTAAATTCCACACCTTAAACTCATACTACACTGTATGTTAACTAACTGGAACTTATATTAAAAACTTGAAGCTAAAACAAAATGAGAAAATGAGTATGTTACTGCTGTCATTCAAACACATGTCTGTAACTATTTACAAAAGGTCTAATAAACCATGACCATATTAAAAAACATAATAAAAAAAAAGATATAGAACTAACCAGAACTCTACTACATTGCTGCTGGGAATGTTAAATGGTATAGTTACTTGAAAAATGGTGTGACACTTTCTTAAAATATTAAACATAGTATTACTTATGGACTAGCAATTCTATTCTTGAGTTTACACCCAAGAGATAGAAAACTTTTGTCCACACAAAACTTATACACCAATGTTCACTGCACCATTTTTTATAAGAGCTAAAAGTTGGAAACACCAAATTGCCTGTCAACTAATGATTAAAAACTGATGTTTATCATCTGATGGATAAACAGAATGTGTCATATCATACAATGACATATTATTCAACCGTAGAATTGAACAAAGTGTTGATGTATGCTATAATATGGATGAATCTTGAAAACTACGCCATGTAAGAGAAGCTGGATGCAAAAGACTACATAGCATGTGATTCGACTTCATGAAGTTTCTTATATAGGCAAATCTATAAAGACAGAATTGAGAATATTGGTTGAAAGAATAAGAATATGGAAGATTAGGGAGTGACTGGTAATGGTTATGTGATTTTTTGTGCATGATAAAATTACTGTGGATTTCAATAGTAATGAAGGTTGCACAAATTTATAAATATAATTAAAAGTACTGAATTTAACACTCTAAAATACTAAATCATGTTATGTGAATTATATCTCAATAAAAACACTTAATCAATAGATCATTGTTCTGCTAAGCTTCCAACGTAAAAAAATTCACAACAGTTGTATTCAAGGTAAAATAGAAAAAATTAAGAAATTGCAATTCACACTACAACTAAATCCCATAATAATGCAACAAATCCTTGAACATTGGATTTGTAAATTATTTAGTAGGAAAGATTTCACAATTTCTGGTAGAGTGTTTTGAAGAAAGTACCACTTAAATGGATAATATCTGTTAAGTTATAAAAGTAAGCAAATGTTGCATTGCATAGGTTGATTTTTGAGTTTCCATTAGATTGTAAATAAAAATCATCATTATAATAGAAAAAAGTGTAAAAAATGGAAATTCAGATTTTTAGCTTGAAAACCTAAGAGAACACATAGATTAAATAAAATGGTAGTACAATTTTTCCTTCATAGTACCCTTGTTTTGTTGAACATAAAGTAATTACAGTAAAATGTTAAGTTCAAGGTCATAGCACTAACCTCAAAAATAAATTAAATTAGACCAGTTACTGATAACCAAGGGAAGAAAATGCTTTTATGCTTGACAATTAGATTATCCATGTAAATAGTTCTATTACCTGATTCTCAACACTGATGCTTTTAGGGGTTTGAAAAATGTGGAATAATATGCAAAGTATATATAATTTAAAAAGTAGTTTTGTTTATACAATTTTAAGTTTCTTTTTTTAAATTTTTATTGTTTATTTGAGAGAGAGAAAGAGTCTGAATGGGGGGAGGAGAAGAGCATGAGGGATGAGCAGACTCCAAACTGGGCACAAAGTCTGACACAGGGCTGGATCCCAGGACCCTGAGATCATGACTGGAGCTGAAATCGAGTCAGATTCTCAACTGACTGAACCACCTGGGTACATATAGTTTTAAATGAAGTTTAAGTAGTATCATTCTTTATTTTTTTTTTATTTTTATTTACCTACTTTTAAAGATTTTTATTTAAATGTCAGTTTACATACAGTGCTATATTAGTTTCAGGTGTACAATTTAGTGATTCAGCACTTACATACAACATCAGGAGTTCATCACAAGTACACTCCTTAGTTGGAGCTACTCATATACCTTTTTGATTTTAAAACAGAAATGCAGTCCAGGGTACCAGAATGACACAGTGGTTGAGTGTCTGACTCTTGGTTTTGGCTCAGATAATGATCTCAGGGTCCTGGGATCAAGCACTGCATGGGGCTCCACACTCTACAGAGTCTGCTTGAGATTCTCTCTCCCTTTCCCTGTGCTTCTCCTGCTGGTGTTCTCTCTCTCTCTCTCTTTCAAATAAATACATCTTAAAAAAAAAAAAACCCTGAAATTCAATCTTTTAGCGGGCATGCAAGAATATATTCTCAAGTGATCCACTCAGGCAGACTCTTTGGCTGATACATCCTGGTTCTGAATACTTTGGGAAAGTGTTAAAAATCATGATATATTTTTTTCTATAAAACCCATTCAAGATTTATCTCTATGTTTTCCTGAAACAAGGTTAGAGTATGGCAAGTCTTTTTACATAAAATATGAAACATTAAAATTAAAAATCTTATTTTCAGCTATTAATAAAAAACTTATCTCTACCTCTATCTTACTTCCACCCGTAACTATGTATATACTACTAGTTTTCTCTCCTGTTACCTCTTGCCTATTGGAGAACAATTAGAGCATGAAGGAAGAGAACTTAGTATAGTGCCTGGCATGTTCCATGTACCCAACAAAAATTGTTGGATAAAATGAAGCTAAAGGGAAAGAGAGTTGTCAAGAGGTCTTTATAAGGTAGTGTTAGGGAGAAAAAGAGGATTGTGCAAGGCTTTTAGAAAACTCTACTTTCAAGCTATATTAGCATTAAAGAAACAACAGGGTTCCATGTACAAATGCAAGCCAATTTGATCAAATATTTTTAGAGGAAATTACGCAACCTCTATTTAAAAATAATCCACCTTTTGAAATTGACTCACTTCATTTGTTGTTTTGAAATATGAGTAATGAATAATGTTTTACACCTCATTAAAAGTTGGTGATTATTGTTATCATTATCATCAATACTAAAAAACAAATAACTATTACTTAATGCTATATACCTTGCCTGCTATAATCATCCTTCCTTTCAAGAGCTGTCTAAATTAATGACAACAGAACCATTCTAGAATTGAAACTTTTGGTAAAACTAACCAGAAATAACAGAAATTTCTATAGTGTACAATAAAAGTTAATTTCAGTAAGTGAATCCAAACAAATATTTTATTAGAACTGTTTGGGACTAGCTTTACAACTAATTATACAGATATTCAAGAATAAAAATGTGAATGAGGCATATTTCTTTGATTGGTTAATATCCACTTATATTTTCTTGTAAATTGTAATGCCTCAGGTTTGCAGTCATATCTACTATAATTTTCTTGGATCTGTAGTTTGGAGCAAAGATTATTTTCCAAATACTTTGCAAAATTTCTCAGCACTATATCTTCATCTCTGGTTTTGATTATTTTTGAACTGTGTATTTACTTCAGTTAATATACAGTTAATGTTCAGTTTCAGTACTATTTTAGCACATTGATCTTTCAATTTATGCACAGATACCATCTTTTTATTGTTAAAGCTTTACATATTCTGACATTTGCTGACAAGAATTCCTCTTATTTTTGTTACTTTCTAGAATACTCATATATAGATATATATATTTGTTTGACAGACATGATAGAGATAAAGGGAGAGAGAGAATTGGGGAAGGAGCAGAGGGAGAGAATATCCAAGCAGACTCCCTCTGAATGTAGAGCTCAATGTGAGGCTTGATCTCATAAGCCATGAGATCAGGAACTGAACTGAAACCAAGAGTCATATGCTTAACCAACTGAGTCACCCAAGCACCACCTATATATCTTAAATACATTAGAAAAAAAGTTTAAAATGGCCCCAGAAAACATATTTGGAAAATGTTTAGTCAGTTCTCTAAAGTTCCCTATTTTTTCCTCTAATCTTCTAGGATATTATTACATTTGGAGAAAAACAATGAACAATCACAGCAAAGAAAATACAACTTTGTTAACCTGGTATAAATTCAAACTGCATAAAACATCCAATAGTAACTTTCTCCAAGCTGCAAACTGTGAAAATATATTTTCTAAATTTCATTTGGATTCTGAATAATAGCTATATACTCTATTCCACATATTTACCAGTAAGCAATGATGTAATTCTATATGATTTTAGTTAAGAATATAAAACATTTATCAATTAGGTGAATGTTGCCTTCTTAAATGAACATGGTATATCATCACTTTGTAAGTTTCTTTTTAATTTTTATTTAGTAATATTTTGGATCACTAATAAGTGACTATCAAATGAAGAAATTGATGTTTTGAGTTATCTGTGGTACACAGCACTATTACAAATTTTTGTTATACCTTAAGTCTAAGAAATACATCCTGTGAGCATAAGCACCATGAATATCACATATATACATCTACTATATCAGTATTTTAGATTTAAGATATTATATGCCTTTGGAAATTCACATTCTTACATTCACATTAACATAATAAATTATTTTACTAATCTGAAATTGAAGTATTATATTTTATATGTGGTGAAAGGCAGAAAATTTTCAGCCTACTGGCTCCAATTCTGGTAGTATTACACATTGATGAGAATAAAACACTATATATAATACACTTTCTAAAATCATTTATTCCTGTATAGACTCTATATTAACTGGTGCCTATCAGTGTTCTTTATTGGTGAGTACTTATGAAACTTAAGAAACTACTCAAGAATTTCATAGAAGTCAAATTGCAATGAATTGTGGTTCTTAAGAGCTTCAAATATAGGACACAAAGTCTGCAATCAAAAGTGTTGACTTCGATCTATACAGCCCTTTTCTGTTTCACATTTAACATTTTTCCCCCACTGGCAGTAAAAATCAACCTGAGTGTTTCCCAAATGTTTTTTTTTTCTTCTTTGAAGTTAGGCCAGCCAGGGAGAAAATGTTCTCAGATGAGCAAATGTAAATTCAAGGGCTTCAGAGGATTTTTTTGTTTCTTTTTTCTTCAGTGTTATAATATCAAACCAATGTATACCAAACTTTATTTATCTGCAGTCCAAACCCAGCAGTTAATTCTTCTTTGAGAAGGTTCTAAAGCTGTGCTGATACAATAGCCACCAGCCATACATACTTATTGAATATATAAAATATGGATAGTTGGAATTGAAATAGATGTACTGTACCTATAAAATACATATCAAATTTCAAGTCTTAATATGAAAAGAATACAAAATATATTAATTTTTATATTGACTACATGTTGGAATGATGATATTTTGGGTACACTGTTGTAAATGAAACATATCAATAAAATAATTTTACCTGTTCACTTTTGCTTTTTTTAAATGTGTCCTTGAAAACTTATAATTACACATTTTATTTTATTTTGATTTGACAGTGTTGATCAAAATCAATTATAATAAATCACTTGAAATTTAAGATGTCTGGGCTAAGATTGACAATTTACCTAATAAGAAAATTGCTGGTTCAATAGTCAATTTTTGTGTGTATCCCAAAATATTTCAAAGTTTATTTCAAGCAAAAATTTCCCCCGTTATGGACCCAGATTTTACTGTGTGATCTATAAATGGAAGTAAAGAAATACAGTATTTTATTTTTGTTACATCATTCAAATGGAGCCAAATGAAAGATAAAAATATTATTAATCATATTAACATTACACTTTATGAAATAAAGATTTCTATTCTAATTAGTTGTAACAGAAATAAGTATTCATAACCTTTTCAAAGTTTATGGTTCATTTAAACAAGTAAACAATGTTTTATCAGCAAGCAATGAATATGTCACTTAGTAATGCCATTTATTTCACCTACATGGATTTCTAAAAAGGAAGTAGTATGAAACCAGAACATAAACTGAAAAGAATGCATTTTTTCACAGATTAATGTTTCAAAGTTATGCCATTTTTATCATGATGAGAACACTGCAGTGCCACAAACGTTTTCTAGCTTTAATAATACTCTATAGCCTCAGAGAGATACAGAGATTTTTCTGTCCTAGTCTAGTTTTGTGTGATAAATAACATAAAATTTGTTTCTTTTTTTCCCTTTCATTATGGAAAAAACATTAGAAAGGAATACAATTTTATTAAAAAGCACATTTTTTCTAGTTCATGTTTCAGTGTATAATATATTACGAATTTGGTGACATGGAATTGTTACATATTACCTGAAGAAGGTAATTTTCAATTTTAAAATATCCAAATGCCCTGATAAAACTTAATTACTTTCAAAAGTATTGTTCTCGGTCCCTGAGCCGCCAGCGCACCCGAGATTGCGTGGGTTCTGACCCTTGTGAGGGGATGGGAGCCACGCCGGATGGCAGAACGCGTGAGCCCTGCTACAGAGCCTGAGATGCGTGTGCCCCTCATTCTCCCCTGAGAGAGGTACAAAGGTCCAGCCGGTGCTCTTTGACATGTGCCATTGTTTCAGAGCCTAAGACACGCGCCCAGACTCTCCCCTGAAAGAGGTGCATGCAAGCCGGGCGCTCTTAGACCCAGAAAGACCAGGCACCCCAGCCCGGGCCAGCGGGAAAATCTCAGTGTGCGATCGCTGCTTGGAACCTCTCTGGCGGTCTGGAGTTGCCCAGACAGACGCCGCTGCTGCCTTGGTTTTGGGTACAAGCAGAAGATCCTGCATCCCCAGGGACCACGACTCGGAACCTGCTCTGCCGGCGGCCAAAGGGGGATTTATATGGGCTCTGCAACACCCACAGAACAACAGACTGACGCTTCTCTCTGAGAGGGAGGTCAGGGTGCAGTTTGCTTTCCTCTAAACCTACAAAAACCATCAAAAGCGGTCAAGGCGAGAGGAAAAAAAAAAAAGGTGAACAAACAAAAAAACCTCCAGAGAACAAAAGCCTGAAAAAAACGGTTTCCTCAGAGCCCACCCCCTTGAGGGGGACTGGAGGACTTAACTCAGGGAACATCATTGACTGAAAACCCACGTGGCAGTCCCCTCCCCCAGAAAATCAACCAAGAAAGAAAGAAAAAAAAAAAAAAGACTACAAGAGAACCACCACCATTACTTCATAGGACAACTTTTATTTTTAATTTGTTCCCACTATTCTGGCTCTTTTTTTTATAGATGATTTTTTAACCTATTTACCATCACAGCAAGCTGTCCAGTACATCAAATTCCATAATAACCTTCTAACCTGAACTTTTTGATACATACACCTGTGTTTTTCTTTTGCATTTCTATTTTTTGAATTTTTTTTTAGTTTAGTCTAGTTTATTCCTTTTTTATTTTTATTTTCTAATATTCATATAGAGTTAAACTTCAAAGTAATCCCCTTTCCCCAATCAATACTACCCCTATAGGTAAACCAATTTTTAATCCCCCTTTAGCCTAGGAAAGTTGAGTCCTTTACAAAGATATAAAGATACATCCAGGGAGAATCAAAACAACCTCCCTCACCCACACTGAGAATTTATAACAACTCTCCCATCTTTTTCCTCCACCAGTGTTTCTGTGTTTTTGTGTTTGTCCTGATAGTATATAAATCTTACACTTGGGGTTCTTTTTGACAAGGTTCTTCCTTTATTTGCATATATATAATTTTTTTCTCTGGTTATATACTTTTATCAGTCTTTTGTTTGTCTGTCTTTCTTTGTATACCTCATAAATCTTACCTTGGGGCCCATTTGGGCTGAACCTTCTCTTTTATCTTCCCTTTCTTTCCTGTCTCTCTCTCTCTCTCTCTTTTTTTTTTCTTTTTCCTTTCTTTTTTCTCTCATTTGGGTGGGGAATCCTGATTGCTCAGAAGTGTTCCAGGGTGCACCCAGACTGCACCATGGTCGATACAACCAGCTACAACTGTTCAGTCATCTCTCACCAAAATGACTAGGAGGAGGAATGTCCAACAGAAGAAAGATACAGAGGATGGACCTTCTGCAACAGAGCTAATGGCTATCAACATAGACAATATGTCGGAAAGAGAATTCAGGCTAATAATTATCCAGGCAATAGCTAGGTTGGAGAAAGCCATGGATGACCAAACGGAATTGATTAGGGCCGAGATGAAAGCGACCAGACCGGATGTTCACAATGTTAGGGCAGAGCTAAAAGCTACCAGGGCTGAGGTTCACAATGCTCTCAATGAGTTCCAATCTAATCTAAATTCTCTCAAAGCTAGGGTAACTGAGACAGAAGATAGAATTAGTGATCTGGAGGACAAACAAATAGAAAGGATCAAGAGGAAGCCTGGAACTGACAGCTTAGAAACCATGAAAACAGAATCAGGGAAATAAATGATGCCATGAAATGTTCCAACGTCAGAATCATTGGAATCCCTGAAGGGGAGGAGAAAGAAAGAAGTCTAGAAGATATAGTGGAAAAAGTTTTTCATGAAAATTTTCCCAATCTCGTGAATGGAACCAGCGTTCATGTACTAGAGGCAGAACAGTCTTCCCCCAAGATTATAGATTCCAAAAAAATGAAGGCACCTGATAGTAAAATTGAGAAACCATAATTGTAGATACAATCTCTTGAAAGCCCTTAGGACAAAGAGGCTCCTTACTTACAGAAGAAAGCCCATCAGAATAACAGACCTGTCCACAGAGACCTGGCAAGCCAGAAAGAGCTGGCAAGATATATTCAGGGCAGTAAATGAGAAGAACATGCAGCCAAGAATACTTTATCCAGCAAGACTGACATTCAAAATGGATGGAGAGATAAGAGTTTCCAAGACTGGCAAGGCTTAAAAGACTACGCGACCACCAAGCCAACACTGCAGGAAATATTAAGAAGGGTTCTATAAAAGAGGGAAAATGCTAAGAATAGCATTGTACACATATATAGAGACAATCTGCAGAACGAAAGACATCAAAGATAACACGATGTCAATAAAACCATATCTATCAATAATCACTCTCAATGTGAATGGCCTAAATGCGCCCATAAAATGACACAGCGTTGCAGAATGGATGAAACGACAGGACCCATTCATATATTGTCTACAAGACACCCATTTTGAACCTAAAGATACACCCAGACTGAAATTGAAGGGATGGAGAAGCATCTTTCATGCCAATGGGCCTCAAAAGAAGGCAGGGGTAGTGATTCTCATATCAGACAAATTAGATTTTAAACTAAAGACTGTAGTCAGAGATACAGAAGGACACTACATCATTCTTAAAGGGACTATTGACCAAGATGATCTAACAATTGTAAATATCTATGTCCCTAATATGGGAGCAGCCAATTACATAAGAAAACTGTTAATCAAGATAAAGAGTCATATTGATATGAATACATTAATAGTAGGAGATCTTAACACACTTCTCTCAGAAATAGACTAATCATTGAAGCAGAAAATCAATAAAGAAACAAGAGCATTGAATGACACATTGGACCAGATGGACCTCATAAATATATACAGAACATTCCACCCTAAAACAACAGAATACTCATTCTTCTCAAGTGCGCATGGAACCTTCTGAAGAATAGACCACATACAGGGTCACAAATCAGGACTCAAGCGATACCAAAAGACTGAGATTATTGCCTGCATATTCTCAGATCACAATGCTTTGAAACTGGAGCTCAATCACAAGTAGAAGTTCAGAAGGAACTCAAACACCTGGAGCTAAAGACCACCTTGCTTAAGAATGCTTGGATCAACCAGGAGATCTAAGAAGAACTTAAACAATTCATGGAAACCTATGAGAATGAAGACACTTTGGTCCAAAACCTATGGGATACAGCAAATCAGTCCTAAGGGGGAAATATACAGCCACCCAAGCCTCCCTCAAAAAAACCTGAAAAATCCAGAATACACCAGCTGTCTCTACACCTTAAAGAACGGGAGAATCAACAACAAATCAAACCAATTCCAAACATAAGGAGGGAAATAAGATTAGAGCAGAGATCAATGAGGAAGAAACCAGAGATACAGTAGAACGTATCAATGAAACTAGAAGCTGTTTTTTTGAAAGAAGCAATAAGATCAATAAACCATTGGCCACACTAATCCAAATGAAAAGAGAGAAAGCCCAAATTAATAAAATTATGAATGAAAAGGGAGAGATCACAACTAACACCAAGGAAGTAGAAACAATCATCAGAAGTTATTATCAACAGTTATATGCCAATAAGCTAATCAACCTAGATGAAATGGATGCATTAGTGGAAAACTGTAAACTCCCAAAATTGAACCAGGAAGAAATCAACAACCTAAATAGACCGATATCTAGTAACGAGATTGAAACAGTGATTAAAAACCTCCGAAAAAACAATGGCCCAGGACCTGACGGATTCCCTGGGGAAATCTACCAAACTTTCAAAGAAGAAATAACATCTATTCTCCTGGAGCTGTGTCAAAAAATTGAAAAAGAAGGAAAACTTCCAGACTCTTTCTATGAAGCCAGCATTATCCTGATCTCCAAACCAGGCAAAGACCCTACCAAAAAGGAGAATTTCAGACCAATATCACTGATGAATACAGATGCTAAGATTCTCAACAAGATCCTAGCCAACAGGATCCAACAGCACATTAAAAAGATTATCCACCATGACCAGGTGGGATTCATTCTTGGGCTACAAGGATGGTTCAACATTCGCAAATCAATCATTGTGATAGAACAAATTAATAAGAGAAGAGAGAAGAACCACATGGTCCTCTCAATGGATGCAGAAAAAGTATTTGACAAAGTCCAGCATCCGTTCCTAATTAAAACGCTTCAAAGTATAGGGATAGAGGGAACATTCCTGAACTTCATCAAATCTATCTATGAAAAACCCACAGCAAACATCATCCTCAATGGGAAAAAGCTCACAGCCTTCCCGTTGAGATCAGGAACACGACAATGATGCCCATTCTCACCACTCTTGTTCAACATAGTATTAGAAGTCCTAGCAACAGCAATCAGACAACAAAGAGAAATACAATGTATCCAAATTGGCAATGAAGAAGTCAAACTCTCTCTCTTTGCAGATGACATGATTCTTTATATGGAAAACCCAAAAAACTCCACCTCCAAACTACTAGAACTCATACAGCAATTCAGTAACGTGGCAGGATACAAAGTCAATGTCCAGAAATCAGTGGCTTTCTTAAACACTAACAATGAAAATACAGAAAGGGAAATTAGAGAATCGATTCCATTTACTATAGCACCAAGAACCATAAGATACCTGAGAATAAACCTAACCAAAGAAGTAAAGGATCTGAACTCGAGGAACTACAGAACACCCATGAAAGAAATTGAAGAAGACTCAAAAAGATGGAAGACCTTTCCATGCTCTTGGATCGGAAGAATAAACATTGTTAAGATGTCTATACTGCCTAGAGCAATCTATACTTTTAATGCCATTCCAATCAAAATTCCACCGGTATTCTTCAAAGAGCTGGAGCAAATAATCCAAAAATTTGTATGGAACCAGAAGAGACACCAAATTGCTAAGGAAATGTTGAAAAACAAAAATAAAATCACGTTACCTGATTTCAAGCTTTACTATGAAGCCGTGATCACCAAGAAAGCATGGTACTGGCATAAAAACAGACACATAGACCAGTGGAACAGAGTAGAGAGCCCATATATGGACCCTCAACTCTATGGTCAGTTAATCTTCGACAAAACAGGAAAAAATATACAGTGGAAAAAATACAGTCTCTTCAATAAATGGTGCTGGGAAAACAGGACAGCTATATGTAGAAGAATGAAACTTAACCATTCTCTTACACTGTACACAAAGATAAACTCAAAATGGATAAAAGGCCTCAATGTGAGCCAGGAATCCATCAGAATCCTAGAGGAGAACATAGGCAGTAATCTCTTCGATATCAGCCACAGCAACTTCTTTCAAGATATGTCTCCAAAGGCAAAGGAAACAAAAGCCAAAATAAACTTTTGGGTCTTCATCAAAACCAAAAGCTTCTTCACAGCAAAGGAAACAGTCAGGAAAACAAAGAGGCAACCCACAGAATGGGAGAAGATATTTGCAAATGACAGTACAGACAAAAGATTGATATCCTGGATCTATAAAGAACTCCTCAAACTCAACACACACAAAACAGATAATCGTATCAAAAAATGGGCAGAAGATATGAACAGACACTTCTCCAATGAAGACATACAAATGGCTCTCAGACACACGAAAAAATGTTCATCATCACTAGCCATCAGGGAGATTCAAATTAAAACCACATTGAGATATCACCTTACACCAGTTAGAATGGCCAAAATTAGCAAGACAGGAAACAACATGTGTTGGAGGGGATGTGGAGAAAGGGGAACCCTCTTACACTGTTGGTGGAAATGCAAGTTGGTGCAGCCTCTTTGGAGAACAGTGTGAAGATTCCTCAAGAAATTAAAAATAGAACTTCCCTATGACCCTGCAATTGCACTATTGGGTATTTACTCCAAGGATACAGATGTAGTGAAAAGAAGGTCCATCTGTACCTCAATGTTTATAGCAGCAATGGCCACGTTTGCCAAACTGTGGAAAGAACCAAGATGCCCTTCAACGGACAAATGGATAAGGAAGATGTGGTCCATATACACTATGGAGTATTATGCCTCCATCAGAAAGGATGAATACCCAACTTTTGTAGCAATGTGGACGGGACTGGAAGACATTATGCTAAGTGAAATAAGTCAAGCAGAGATAGTCAAGTATCATATGGTTTCACTTATTTGTGGAGCATAACAAATAACATGGAGGACATGGGGAGTTAGGAGAAGGCATTTGGTGGAAATTGGAAGGGGAGGTGAACAATGAGAGACTATGGACTCTGAAAAACAATCTGAATGGTTTGAAGAGGTGGGCGGGTGGGAGGTTGGGGGAACCAGGTTGTGGGTATTAGAGAGGGCATGGACTGCATGGAGTTCTGGGTGTGGTACAAAAACAATGAATACTGTTATGGTGAAAATAAATAAAGGAAAAAAGGTAATGTTCTATAGTATTCTAGAGCCTACTGTTTGTAATCTAACAGAAAACTAGTAAAACTGCATTTGGATTTTGTCCTTTGACCTGAGAATTTAGGGAACTGTTAGATTAACATAAAGGGATTAATATTATGGTCAGTGGAATAAATTTGTCATTTAAAATGTTATAAATGCATTTTCATTAACTTCCAGCCATGAAAAAAAAGTGTGAGAAGACATTATTTTCCCTATTAATTTACATGAAAAGTTCCATATCTATCATGCATAAGAATGAATTATGTTTTATGTTCACAAACTCTTCTTAACTAGGTATTCCAATGAAGATAGGTGAGATGATTAATTTGACTGAAAGAATATCCATTTTTCTAGTCTCTCTTAGGAACTTCTACCTGACCTTGCTTCCCCATCTTCCACATTCATCCCTAAACAGTTCTTGATTCAAATTCAACATCTCAAGTCTAAAGCAATGAATTCTGAAATTACAACCAATTATTTAGTACTAACAGTAGATATGGGAGATTAGCTGAAGAACAGATCCTTGAGAGTTATCTGAGAGCCAGAAAGGTAAGGGTTGTCTATTAAAACACTGTAAGGTTATGTTGAAAATCAGCTTGGGTAGCTGAGCATTATTGTGGAAAGCAGACAAATGACTGTAGGTAAACAAACCAGTTGACATTCTACTGCTCAAATGATAAGCCTCAATGAAAATGGAATACATAATTAATATATTATACATGAAACTCAGTCTTGAATTAAAACATGTCCACAAAAATGAAAATACACTTGAAATCAAATATAAGAAAACAAAGTAGGGTGCCTGGAAGGCTAAGTTGGTTAAGTGTCTGCCTTCAGCTTGGCTCAGGTCATGATCCCAAGGACCTGGGATAGAGGTCCACATTGGGGTCCCTGCTCTGTTGGGGAGCCTGCTTCCCCCTATCCCTCTGCCTGCCATTCCCCTGCTTGTGCTCTCTCTCTCTGTGTCAAATAAATAAAATATTTTTTAAAAATTTTAAAAATTTTACTTTTACTACTAAGAAATTGTACACATTGATCTAATTTACTATGAAGGAAAAAAGCCTACATATTTTTGTATTTAAGAAAATAACTCAATTTCATCCCTTTTAAACAGTCAGCCTTTAATAGGCCAGTTGAATGAATAAAATAATCTTAGTCTCATAAATTTATGATTAGGGTAATAGAGGGCTTTTCCCTCTTATATGCTAACATTTACTCATACAAAGAATGCTTAAGAAATTGTATTGAATGAGATAAATAATATCAAGTCTTTTCAAATACATTGGTAATGGACAGTGGATATATAAAATATGGTATGAAAATTATAAAATATAACCTTCTATAAATATAAAAGGTGCTATGGTGCTTCAGTGCAGCTTGGAGTAAGCACCCAGCTACATTATGAATACATGAAATAAATATGAAATTAGAGCAATATTTAAAATAGAAGTTTAATTGCAATGATTATGGCTCATTGGTGTACTGATGAAAGTTCAAAAATCTAAATAATAGTAATTTCTTACATGTGTATAGATGTGTATTATTTAGCCTAACTTTGCCTCAGTTTCCACTTTTTCAAAAATAAAGAAAATGAGAACTTATACATAGAAGTATTGTATTAAAATAAAAACATTTGCAGATTATAAGGGAGATTATCTAGAACATAGTACACACTTAAATATTAACTATTGTTTTTGTTCATTATTATATTATGTTCCAGAAGCACGACTTCTCTATGAAGAGTAAATATAAATATGATCACTATAATTTTTAAAATGTGAGAAAAAAATATGGACTCTGAGTTTAAGTAACTTGGCCAAATGTGGCCATCTAGACAGATGTAGAACTGTCATTAAAATCAAAATTATTTGGTTCACATTCAAATGCTCTTTCCATTATACCACTTAAAAATGTTATGATCAAAACATCTGGAATTGTGAAGAAAGAATATGAGAGAGTAAGAGGTTTCTGAACTTACAGCATCCTGAGCTTACAGCATCCCAAGGACACATCAAGAAAAAGAGAAGGGGACAGAAAACTTATTTCAAGAAATAATAACAAAAAACCTCTTTAAACTGGAGAAGAAAATAGACACCCAGGTTAAGGAAGCAAAAAGATACCTTAGTAATATAAACCCAGGGAAGTCCATACCAAGACAATAATATTCAAATGGCAAAAAGTAATGATAAAGAGAATTTTGAAAGCAGCAAGAGAAAAGAAAACGTTTACTTAAAAGGAAAACCCCATAAGTCTATCAGCTAATTTTTCAGCAGAAACCTCAGGCCAGAACGAAATGGCATAGTACATTCAAAGTGCTCTAAGAAAAAAAAAAATGCAACCAAGAATGATCTACTCAGAAAAGTTATAACTCAGAATAGAAGAGGAAAAAAAAAGTTTCCCAAACAAGAGTTAGTTTCACCTTTAGACAGGCCTTAGAAGAAATTTTAGAGAGAAATCTTTAAGTGGGTGCATTTAGGCCATTCACATTGAGAATGATTATTGATAGATAAGTTTTTATTGACATCATGTTACCTTTGAAGTCTTTCTTTCTGTAGATTGTCTCTATATTTCTGTTCAATGCTATTCTTTGGATTTTTCCTCTTTTATAGAACCCCCCTTAATATTTCCTGCAACATCGGCTTGGTGGTTGCATAGTCTTTTAAGCCTTGCCGGTCTTGGAAACTCTTTATCTCTCCATCCATTTTGAATGTCAGTCTTGCTGGATAAAGTATTCTTGACTGCATGTTCTTCTCATTTAGTGCCCTGGATATATCTTGCCAGCCCTTTCTGGCTTGCCAGGTCTCTGTGGACAGGTCTCACGTTATTCTGATGGGCTTTCCTCTGTAAGTAAGGAGCCTCTTTGTCCTAGTGGCTTTCAAGAGATTGTACCTACAATTATGATTCCTCAATTTGACTATCAGGTGCCTTGATGTTTTTCTGGAATCTATGATCTTTAAGTGTAAAGAAAAGGCAATAACTAGAAATAAATTATAAATGGAAAAAAAAATCACAGGTAAAAGCAAACATATAGAAAAGGTAGTAGATTAATCATTTATAAGCCATGGGGCGCCTGGGTGGCTCAGTGGGTTAAGCTGCTGCCTTCAGCTCGGGTCATGATCTCAGGGTCCTGGGATCGAGCCCCGCATTGGGCTCTCTGCTCAGCAGGGAGCCTGCTTCCTCCTCTCTCTCTGCCTGCCTCTCTGCCTGTGATAACTCTCTGTCAAATAAAATAAATAAAAAATCTTAAAAAAATCATTTATAAGCCAGTATAGAGGTTAAAACACAGAAGTAGTTAAAATCAATTATATCTACCAAAATTAGGTAAGGGGTACATAAAATGTAAAAAAAATGTAAAATAAGACATCATATACATAGAAGAGAAGAGAATAAAAAATTAATGCCTTCAGAATGGGTTTGAACTTAAGTGAACATCAACTTAATATGGACTGCTATATGTTTAAGATGTTATATATGAACCTGATGATAACCACAAGTCAAAAACTTATAATAGACACAAAAACAATAAAGAAAAAGGAAACCAAGCCTAACATTAAAGAAAGCCATTAAACTACATCAATGACAGCAAGAGAAGAAAGAAACAACAGAACTAAAAGAAACAACCAGAAAACAATTAACAAAATGACAATAAGTACATACTCAGCAATAAATAATTAATTTAAATGTGGATAGACTAAAAGCTCCAATCTAAATACATAGGTGACTGAATGGCTAAAAAAAAATAATTAATTAATTAAGAAAAAACAACAAAATTTACCTAAATGTTGCAGGAGACTTACTTCAGCTCTAATCTGTACAGACTGAAAGAAAATGGATAGAAAATGATGTACCATGCAGATGGAAGGGGGAAAAAAAAGCTTGTTAGCAATACATATATCAAACAAAATTGATGTTAAAACAAAAAGTATAGCAAGAGACAAAGAAAGATACTATAAGATATAAGATACTATATAATAGTAAAGGAATCAATTATAAATATTTATGCACTAAAAATTGGAGCACCTGAACACATAAAACAAATATTAAAAAACATAAAAATTGAATTTGAAAGTAATACAATAATAGTAGGAACTATAACACCTACTTACATCAAAGGATAGGTCATCCAGACAGAATGTCAACAAGGAAACAGTGGCTTTGAATGACACATTAGACCAGATCAACCTAACAGATATATATAGAACATTCCATGTAAAACTAGCAGAATATACCTTCTATTGAACTGAACATGGTACATTCTTCAGGAGAGGTTACATGTTAGGTTACAAACAAGTTTTGATATTTAAGATTAAAATTATAGCAAGCATTTATTTTTCCGACCACAACATATGAAACTCAAAATCAATTACAAAAAAAAAAAATCAGGAAAAAAGCATATATGTGAAGGCTAAAAAATATGCTACTAAACAACCACGTGATCAATGAAAAAAAATCAAAGAGGAAATTTTAAAAAATACGTGGATAAGTAAAATGAAACGTAACAGTATAAAATCTTTGGGATGCAGCAAATACAGTTCTTAGAAGGAACTTTGTAGCAATACATGCCTAACCCAAGTAACAAGAAAAATATCAAATAAACAACTTTACACCTAAAAGCATCAGAAAAAGAGCAAACCCCAAAGCTCCTAGAAGTGAGAAAATTATAAAGATTAGAGTGACAATAAATAAAATAGAGATGACAACAACAGCAAAAAACAAAAACAAAATAAAACAAAAACAAAAACCACAAAAAAAAAAACAAGAAAAACACAGTAGAAAAGGTCAATGAAAACAAGATCTGGCTCTTTGAAAAGATAAACAATTTGATCAATCTTTAGCCTGACTCATCAGGAAAAAGAGATAAGGCTCACATACTTCAATCAGAAATCAAGGAGGAGAAATAAAAAGTGACACCACAGAAATATGAGGGATTATAAGAGAATATTATGAAAAATTATACGCCAATAAACTGGGCAACCTAGAACAAATGGATTATTTCCTAGAAACACAATCTTCTAAAACTGAATCAGGAAGAAATATAAAATCTGGACAGACTGACTTTGAGTAATGAAATTGAATGAATAATCAAAAAACTCCTAACAAACAAAATAGTCCAGGATGAGATAGCTTCACAGGTATATTCCATCAAACATTTAAAGAAGAGTTCATACTTTTTCTCTCAAACTATTCCAAAAAGTAGAAGAGGAAGGAAAACATCCAAATTCATTCTATGAGGCCATTTCCCTGATGCCAAAATCAGATGAAGATATGATAGAAAAAGAGAACTACAAGCCAATATCTTGGATGGACATAGATGCAAAAAAAGTTACAAAAATATTAGGAAACTAAATTTAACAATACATTAAAAAGATTACTTACCATGATCAAGTGAAAATGATTTCAGAGATGAAAAGTATTTCAATGTTGACACATCAGTTAATAGAATACATAACATAAATGAAAGGAAGGATAAAAACCATAAGATCATTTCAATAGATGTAGGAAACATATTAACAAAATACATTTGTGCAACAAAGTAGATTCAGAGACAACACATATCAATATTAAAGAGGTCATATCTTAAGAACTCACAGTGAATATCTTACTCAATGGTGAAATAATGAAAGCTTTTCTTCTAAGATCAGAAACAAGATCAGGAACAAGGTAAGGATGTCCACTCTCAGCACTATATTCAACATAGTACTGGAAGTCATAGCTATGGTGATCAGACAAGAAAAAGAAATTAAAAAGTATCCAAATTGGCAAAGAAAAAGTAAAACTGCTGCTGTTTGCAGATGACATGATGCATGATATAGGGTTTTATATATATAACACCAGATTCCACCAAAAAACTATTAGAACTGATAAATGAGTTCAGTAAAGTTACAGAATACAAAATTAATATACAGAAATATTTTGCATTTCCATACACTAATAATGAAGAAGCATAATGAGAAATTAAGAAAATAATCACGTTTGGAATTGCACCAAAAAATAGCTAGGAATAAATTCAATCAAGGAAGGTTAGAATTGTACTCTGAAAACTCTAAGATATTGATGAAAAAAATTGGAGACAACACAAATGAATGGAAATCCATACCATAGATAAATATAGAAAAATTAATATTGTCAAAATGTCCAAACTAGCCAGGGCAATTTAGAGATTCGTTGTAATCAATATCATAGTACCAATAACATTTTTCAAAACACTAGTACAAATAATCTTAAAATTTGTATAAAACCACAAAAGTAAGCTTGAAAAAAGAACAAGGCTGGAGTTACCAGTTCCGGATTTCAAGATGCACTAAAAGGCCATAGTAATCAAATAGTAGGGCACTAGTACAAAAATAGACACATAGATCATTAAAACAGGATAGAAATCCCAGAAATAAACCCACATATATATAGTCATTCAATCTATGACAAAGCAAGGAAGAAGATTTAATGGGGGAAAGATAGTCTTTTCAATTAATGGTTTGGGAAAATGGGACAACTATATGCAAAAGAATTAAAATGGAGCACCTTATTACACCATACACAAAAATAAATTCAAACTGGGTTAAAGGCTTAAATATGAGACCTGATATCATAAAACTCCTAAAAGAAAATGTATGCAATAATCTCTTGGAAATATACCTCAGCAACATTTTATGGACATATTTCCTCCGGTTAAGAAAACAAAAACAAATATTAGGTCTTGGGACAACACCCAAAGAAAAAGGTCTTGCAAAGCAAAAGAAACTATCAACAAAATGAAAAGTAAGCCTACTGAGTGGGAGAACATATTTGTGAATGATATATCTGATAAGGGGTTAACATCCAAAACATATAAAGAATCTATACAACTTAACACCAAAATTAACAACCAGATTACAAAATGAACAGGGAACCTGAATAGATATATTTTCAAAAAAGACATACAGATTATTAACAGACACATGAAAAGATGATCCACGTCACTAATAATCAGGAAAATTCTAATGAAAACTACAATGACATATCACCTCATGCCAGTCAGAATGGCTAGCATGAAAAATACAAGAAATGATAAGTGTTGATAAGGATGCAGAGAAAAGCCAAACCTTGTGCACTGTCGGTGGGAATATATATATTGGCACACAATGAGATATCACTTCACACTTGTCAGAACAGATAAAATTAAAAAAAAAAACAAGAAACAACAAATGTTGATGAGGACATGGAGAAAAAGAAACCCTTGTGCACTGTTGATGGGAATGTATGCTGGTGCAGCCACTGTGGTAAAAACTATGTAGTTCTTTAAAAATTAAAAATAGAAATATCATATGACCCAGTAATTCCACTACTGGGTATTTAACCAAAGAAAACAAATACACTGATTTGAAAGAATACAAGCACCCTTCTGTTTATTTTAGCATCATTGATAATAGCTATGATATGTTAACAACCTAAGTGTCCATCAATAGATGAAGAGATAAAGACGTACTATATGTATAAAAACAAATATTACTTAGCCATAAAAAAGTGAGATACTGCAATCTGCAGCAACATAAATAGACCTAGAAAGCATTATAAGGGAACTAAGAGACTTGGAATGGGAAATACCATGTGATTTCACTTATATGTGAAATCTAAAAACAAAACAAACGAACAAAAAAAATCACAAAAACTTACTCTAAAATACAGAAGACAAATTGATAGTTGCCAGAGGGGAAGTGAGTTGGGGGATGGGAATCAGATAAATGGGATTAAGAGATACAAGCTTTTAATTATAAAGTTAATATGTCACAAAGATGAAAAGTACAACATAGAGAATATAGTCATTAATATTAAATGGGAACATATGGTGATTATACTTATGGTAAGTGCTGAGTCTTATATAGAATTATTGAATCACTATGTTGTGTGCCTCAAAATAATGTAGCACTCTATCTCAATTATACTTTCATAATAATAATGATAATAATAATAATGACAACAACTTTATATTGTTTCACAACCACAAACACATTCCCACAACTATTAGATAGCTGTAACTCCTGAACAGTATTTATCAGGGGATTCCTAAAAACTAATAAGAAGGGAAGAAACAAAATGAAACACATGCAATACATCCAGTTTCACTTAAATTAATCTATTAACGTCGCATACTCAAGCTCACACAAGAACTGCTGCAGCACAATATAAAAAAGTCAAAACATTAAAAACACTTAAAGTACAGAAAAAACAGATGAACAAAGAAATATGCTGCTAGTATAGATATGTCAAGATTAAAGATAAATGGTGAGGTTCTTTATATAATAATTTAGATTTTTATGACTGATTTCAAGAAGACTTATTTCTGTGTGTGTTATAAAGATTTTATTTACTTATTTTTTAAATTTTTATTTATTTTTCAAATTCCTTTTCAGTGTTCCAAAATTCATTGTTTATGCACCACACCCAGTGCTGCATGCAATACGTGCCCTCCACAAACCCACCACCAGGCTCAACCAACCTCCCACCCCTCGCCCCTCCAAAACCCTCAGTTAATTCCTCAGAGTCCACAGTCTCTCATGGTTTGTCTCCCCCTCCAATTTCCCCCAACTCACTTCTCCTCTCCATCTCACCATGTCTTCTCTGTTTTTCCTTATGCTCCACAAGTACGTGAAACCATATGATAATTGACTCTCTCTGCTTGGTTTATTTCACTCAGCATAATCTCTTCCAGTCCTGTCCATGTTGATACAAAAGTTTGGTATTCATCCTTTCTGATGGAGGTATAATACTCCATAGTATATATGGACCACATCTTTATCCATTCGTCCCCTGAAGGGCATCTTGCTTCTTTCCACAGTTTGGAAACTGTGGCCATTGCTGCTATGAACATTGGGCCCTTCTTTTGACTGCATCTGTATCTTTGTGGTAAATGCCCAGTAGTGCAATTGCAAGGTCATAGGAAAACTCTATTTTTAATTTCTTAAGGAATCTCCACACTGTTCTCCAAAGTGGCTGCACCAACTTGCATTCCCACCAACAGTGTAAGAAGGTTCCCCTTTCTCCACATCCTCTTCAACACTTGTTTACTGTCTTCTTAATTTTGGCCATTCTAACTGGTGTAAGGTGGTATCTCAATGTGGTTTTGATTTGAATCTCCCTTCTGGATAGTGATGATGAACATTTTTTCATGTGTCTGTTAGCCATCTGTGTGTATTCATTGGGGAAGTTTCTTTCATGTCTTCTGCCCATTTTTTGACATGATTATCTGTTTTGTGTGTGTTGAGTTTGAGAAAATCTTTACAGATCTTGGATATCAGCCCTTTGTCTGTACTTTCATTTGTGAGTATCTTCTCCCATTCTGTGGGTTGTGTCTTTCTTTTGTTGACTGCTTCCTTTGCTGTGCAGAAGCTTTTGATCTTCATGAAGTCCCAAAAGTTCATTTTTGCTTTTGCTTTCTTTGCCTTTGGAGACATATCTTGAAGGAAGTTGCTGTGACTGATGTTGAAGAGGTTACTGTTCTTGTTCTCCTCTAGGATTCTGATGGATTCCTTCCTCACATTGAGGTCTTTTATCCGTTTTGAGTTTATCTTTGTGTATGGTGTAAGAGAATGGTCGAATTTCTTTCTTGTACACATAACTGTCCAATTTTCCCAGCACCATTTATTGAAGATACTGTCTTTTCTCCACTGTATATTTTTTCCTGCTTTGTTGAAGATTAGTCGACCATAAAGTTGAGGGTCAATATCTGGGCTCTCAACTCTGTTCCACTGGTCTATGTGTCTGTTTTATGCCAGTACCATTCTGTCTTGGTGATCACAGCTTTGTAGTAAATCATGAAATCAAGCAACATGATGCCCCCAGTTTTGTTTTTCATTTTCTACATTTCCTTACAACCGGGGTCTCTTCTGATTCCAGACAAATTTTAGGATTATGTGTTCCAGCTGTTTTAAAAATCCCGGTGTAATTTTGATTAGGATGGCATTGCAAGTATAGATTGCTCTAGGCAGTATAGAAGGAAGATTTATTTTTTTTTTTGAGTGAGATTTCCACTTGGTCAAAATATCAAAGGACTGTAAATTACATTTTAAAATAAAAGCATAAGAAGTGAAATAAATCATTGTTTTAAATAACAGTGGAACAACATGTCAGGCCCATCTTCAAATGTCAAGTAGATGATAAAAAAAAAATAGGTGTGTATATCCAGAGTGCAAATATTTTTGGAGCATTCAGAATATCCTGGAGCATTTTAAAACTTTATCAGCACAAGAAAACAATGTGCATTTGAACTGATTGTTTAAACTCCATAATTAAAGAAATTTGTTTCCGTTAACCTTAATGTTTCCGTTAACCTTAACTCACAGAAATTCACATGTAATCATACATTATAACTTGGCAAAGAAAATGCATATTATTTATACATTCACAAAGCATGTAAATAATTATCTTGTTAAGTATGTAAACAACATATGAAATTTATAATCTATTTGAATATAATTATAGAAAAGTAGAATTATATCTTGAATGCCTCCTCAGACAAAATGTTGACTGTGCTTAAACTGTAAGAGAAGAGAAATGAATAATTAAACCTGGAGGTACTTTAAAAATAATTATAGTAACTCAAAAAATAACCATAAGATTATGTTAATTTTTCTATCTAAATAGTAATTACACATAATTTGGAAAAAATATCCAGTTTCAGTTATACAAGATACCAAACTGACTGAATATCTTTTTTAGACATCAGTTCATGTTAAACATACTAAAAATGTGTTTGAAACAGTTGAAATTGCAATGTTTTATGATAACTGAAAAAGCCAAAACTTCTTAGAACAAACACAAATTAGCAATTCATTCTAAAATGAAATATACATCATAATTAAGGTTTATCTTGATTTCTACTGTACCTTTCTTTAGTCCAGGGATGAAAGCTAGAAAGAGAGTTTCATAAAGTTAAATACAATAAATATTGTGTCTTATTCCCAACATGTTATATTAATTTAACTAAACAAATGTAAACTGTAATGTATTGTAATATACTTTCAACTTCATTTTTCAGAGAATGTGACAACGAAGGTAGGTATGGTTGATGATTTATAACCCATAAAATCTCTCTCTTGTAATATATATTTTTTCTAAAATCAGACGAAGCCTGTGCTATTTGCTAACCTACTGAGTAGTGATTAGTCATTTCCCTATAGGGAATGTATTGTTTAATTCAATATTTTAAAAGATCTCAGTGGATTTTCTAGTTTTATTACCTGTGATAGCAAAGTAGAATCCTCTATTGAAATTTTCTGATGGAACTTACTACAAGAAATGGAGTATTAAAAAACCAAAAACAAACAAACTAACAAAAACATTGGTTTTGACTTAACAGCTTGCTCTGCTTCCAAATCTGAGGTGGAAAAAAATAACTGGATAAAACAAAAATCAACAGACACTAATTTGAGGATGACCCAATAGAATTATTCTTATCTGGGTTAAGATGCTTTTTAATACACCTTTTATCACAGCTAAAATTCATTTCTCATAATTAGAGTATTGGAGATTAGAGATCCTTACCATTATGTCCCAGGAAAATAAATTTAGGCTTGCATTATGGACTTCCTTGAAAACACTAAGATTATGTTTGACCTGGGATAACTAAAAAAGTCTATTTTTTGAACAAAATAATTATATGTTTACAAGCACTTGGATATATGTTGATCTGGACAATTACCAAAATTATTCTTTGTTAAAATTTTAGGATCAACAGTAGAAACAGTTTCCTGATATAGTTAATAATATGCATGTAAGTATAAAAAACAATAAAGATAAATATTTTAAACATGTTTAAAAATCAGTTTTAAACAACATTAGAACATTACTGAGGAAGGAAAGGGTTAAGGTATAGTTTGGGAAAGATAGGAGGTCCCTGAATCCCCTGACTAGGCTCAAACAGGGGGCTATGTAACCAGACTCACAGAAATCCCAAATGCTGAGGCATAAAAAAACAGAGATAAGGGTACAAACCAGATCACCTGGCTCTGAATGTTAAAGAGGTTTGTTTTTTAGTTTTTGGTTTTGGCTTTTTCTTTTTTCTTTCTCTCTCTCTTTTTTTCTTTTTTGGAAGTTATATTGTAAACACGGAGAATGACCAGACCTCAAAGAAAAAGTAAACCTTTAAGGATGTTATCAATAGTCCTTGTTCAAACCAAGATGGCACAAGAATCTCACAAGGACACAAGATTCCCAGTCAGGTCTCAAAAAAAGACTGCCACTACAAGCTCATAGTGGCAAACCATTCGGGACCCTTTTCACTCTAGAGAACACTTTTCTTTCCTTTCTGTTCTCCCTTTCACTTAACATATTTTCACTTCACTTCACGTTTTTGCGTCCATGAGATTCATTCGTTGGCATCATGAGACAAGAATCCTGCAACCCTGTAACATTTTGAAACTCAAGACATATAAAATGCTTAGAGAGGAAAAGTAGGTCAGAGACAGAAAAAGTGAGGATGAAAGCAGTATCTCTATGCAATAATAATTATTAATAAAAGAACATTACCTATTTTAAGTTTCATTGTTACATATACAACATATTTTTTTTAATATAAGGTGTTTCATCCATAAGTACTACAACTGAATGGTAGTGCTAGATGAAGTATAAAGACACCCACACACACACCCACACATACACACACACACAACACCATGCTTTCACAAGACACTTTGGGTGGAATCAATCTTCTAAATAAAATTCCACTAATACTCCACTCTTCATAAAATTGTTATACTTCCGTGATAATTATCACACACACACACACACACACACACACATACACACACACACACACACACACACACTTCTCTAACTTATTGTTGAAATTAATAGTCAAATCTGGTAATTATTAAATGTAGAATTTTCAAATAATATGGTATGCAAAAGAAAGGCTGCTTTATGCAGAGTGCTAAAGTACATGTTTTTATTTTAAGACAGCAATTTTAATGTGGGATAAACCTTATTTATCAAAATCTTTTCTAATTTGGTAACTGAAAATAACAGAAAAAAATAAAATTGATCTAGACTCGTTTCTAAGGGTAAAGAAGTATGAAAATAAAAAAGCAAAAGAGATGGCATGACAATAATGGAAAAGAAGCAAATACATTTAAAAAACATATCCTAGGAGGTGATTAGCTCTTAAGGTGAAAAATGAAAATTGGTTTACAAATCACTGAAGTCAAACATGGATAATTTTTCTTTAAAATTCAGCACACTAAGCAGACTCTGCATAAGATTTTCAGTACTAATTCTTAAGAGACACAAACGCATGACATGAAATGGTCAAAAAATGAAACCATTTTCCCTCTCTAAAATAATATAGGTACTAGGAGGAGTTAAGATGGCAGAGTATTAGGAGGACCTTATGCTTGCCTTGTCCCTCAAACACAACTAAATAATTACCAAGTCATTCTGAACACCCATGAAATCAGAGGACTGAAAGACCAAACTGCATAATTAGAGGAAGAAAAGAGGAAACATCACGAAAGATAGGAGGGACAGTGATGTGATATGGAGGAGAAAAGAATCCCAGGTGTTACACAGAGGTGGGAGCCCTGATCATGGTGGGGAAGGGGGAAAGGTGGGAGATAAAGCAGAATACAGAGAATAGTACACACACACACACATACACACACACACGCACATACACACAAGCACATCCTTAAAAGCACTGGATAGGAAAATAAGAGGGGCTGATTATTGCAAGATTTTATTTATTTTTAAATTTTTAATTTTTTTAATTTTTTATTAGCATATAATGTATTAGTACAGGACTGTGAATCGCCAGGTTTACACACTTCACAGCACTCACCATAGCACATACCTTCCCCAATGTCCATAACCCATCCACCCTTTCCTAACACCCTCCCCTTGGGAACCTTCAGTTTGTTTTGTGAGATTAAGAGTCTTTTATGGTTTGCCTCTCTCCCAATCACATCTTGTTTCATTTATTCCTTTCCTAACCCACAAGCCCCCCACATTGCATCTCAATTTCCTCATATCAGGGAGATCATATGATAGTTGTCTTTCTCTGATTGACATATTTTGCTAAGCATAATACCCTCTAGTTCCATCCACATTGTCACAAATGGCAATATTTCATTTCTTTTTATGGCTGCATAGTATTCCATTGTATATATACACCACTTCTTCTTTATCCATCTAGGTTCTTTCCATAGTTTGGATATTGTGGACATTGCTGCTATAAACATACAGGTGCACATGCCCCTTAAGATCACTACATTTTTGGGCTCCTGGGTGGCTCAGTGGGTTAAGCCACTGCCTTCAGCTCAGATCATGATCTCAGGGTCCTGGGATCGAGTCCCACATCGGGCTCTCTGCTCAGCAGGGAGCCTGCTTCCCTCTCTCTCTCTCTCTCTCTCTCTCTCTCTCTGCCTGCCTCTCTGTCTACTTGTGATCTCTCTCTGTCAAATAAATAAATAAAATCTTTAGAAAAAAAATCACTACATTTTTATCTTTAGGGTAAATACCCAGGAATGCAATTGCTGGGTCATAGGGCAGCTCTGTTTTCAACTTTTTGAGAAACCTCCATGCTGTTTTCCAGAGTGGTTGCACCAGCTTGCATTCCCACCAACAGTGTAAGAGGGTTCCCCTTTCTTTGCATCTACAACAGCATCTGTCATTTCCTGACTTGTTAATTTTAGCCATTCTGACTGGTGTGTGGTGGTATCTCATTGTGGTTTTGATTTGTATTTCCCTGATGCTGAGAGATGGAGAGCACTTTTTCGTGTGTCTGTTGGCCACCTGGATGTCTTCTTTGCAGAAATATCTGTTCATGTCCTCTGCCCATTTCTTGATTGGATTATTTGTTCTTTGGGTGTTGAGTTTGATAAGTTCTTTATAGAATATTGGATACTAGCCCTTTATCTGATATGTCGTTTGCAGGTATCTTCTCCCATTCTGTCAGCTGTCTTTTGGTTTTGTTAACTGTTTCCTTTGCTGTGCAAAAGCTTTTGATCTTGATGAAGTCCCAATAGTTCATTTTGGCGATGTTCCTAGGAAGAAGTTGCTGTGGCTGAGGTCAAAGAGGTTGCTGTCTATGTTCTCCTCAAGGATTTTGATGGATTCCTTTCTCACATTGAGGTCCTTCATCCATTTTGAGTCTATTTTCATGTGTGGTGAAAGGAAATGGTCCAGTTTCATTTTTCTGCATGTGGCTGTCCAGTTGTCCCAACATCATTTGTTGAAGAGACTGTCTTTATTCCATTGGAATTCTTTCCTACTTTGTTGAAGATTCGTTGACCATAGAGTTGAGGGTCTATTTCTGGGCTATTTATTCTGTTCTATTGATCTATGTGTCTGTTTTTGTGCCAGTACCGTACTGTCTTGATGATGACAGCTTTGTAATAGAGCTTGAAGTCTGAAATTGTGATGCCACCAACTTTGGCTTTCTTTTTCAACTTTCCTCTGGCTATTCGAGGTCTTTTCTGGTTCCATATAAATTTTAGGATTATTTGTTCCATTTCTTTGGAAAAAAAAATGGATGGGATTTTGATAGGGATTGCATTAAATGTGTAGATTGCTTTAGGTAACATAGACATTTTCACAATATTTGTTCTCCTAATCCATGAGCATGGAACGTTTTCCATTTCTTTGTGTCATCCTCAATTTCTTTCATGAGTACTTTATAGTTTTCTGAGTACAGATTTTTTGCCTCTGTTGTTAGGTTTATTCCTGGGTATCGTATGGTTTTGGGTGCAATTGTAAATGGGATTTCCTCCTTAATTTCTTTTTCTTCTGTCTTGTTGATGTACAGAAATGCTACTGATTTCTGTGCATTGATTTTATATCCTGACACTTTACTGAATATCTGTACAAATTCTAGCAGATTTGGAGTGAAGCTCTTTGGGTTTTACACATAAAGTATCATATCATCTGCAAAGAGTGAGAATTTGACTTCTTCTTTGCCAATTTAGATGTCTTTAATTTCTTTTTGTTGTCTGATTGCTGAGACTAGGAATTCTTGTACTATGTTGAATATCAGTGGTGATAGTGGACATCCCTGCCATGTTCCTGACCTTAGTGGAAAAGCTCTCAGTTTTTCTCCATTTAGAATGGTACTTGCTGTAGGTTTTTCATAGATGGCTTTGATGATATTGAGGTATGTACCCTCTATCCCTACACGTTCAAGAGTTTTGATCAAGAAAGGATGCCGTACTTTGTCAAATGCTTTTCAGCATCTATTGAGATTATCATATGGTTCTTGTTCTTTCTTTTATTAATGTATTGTGTCACACTGATTGATTTGTGGATGTTGAACCAACATTACAGCCCTGGAATAAATCCCACTTGGTTGTGTTGAATAATCCTTTTAATGTACTCTTGGATCCTATTGGCTAGTATTTGGGGGAGAATTTTGGCATCTGTGTTCATCAGGGATATTGGTCTGTAATTCTCTTTTGTGATGAGATCCTTGTCTGTTTTGGGGATCAAGGTAATGCTGTCCTCATAAAATGAGTTTGGAAGTTTTCCTTCCATTTCTAGTTTTTGGAACAGTTTCAGGAGGACTGGAATTAATTCTTCATTAAATGTTTGGTAGAATTCCCCTGGGAAACCATCTGGCCCTGGGCTATTGTTTGTCAGGAGATTTTTGATAACTGCTTCAATCTCCTTACTGGTTATGGGTCTGTTCAGATTTTCTATTTCTTCCTGGTTCAGTTGTGGTAGTTATATGTCTCTAGGAATGCATCCGTTTCTTCCAGATTGTCAAATTTGCTCATAACATGTTCTTATAATTGTATTTCCTTGGTGTTGTCTGTGATCTCTCCTCTTTCATTCATGGTTTTACATATTTGGGTCTTTTCTCTTTTCTTTTTGATAAGTCTGGCCAGGGGGTTATCAATCTTATTAATTATTTCAAAGAACCACGTCCTAGTTTTGTTGATTTGTTCTATTGTTTTTGTTTGTTTCTTTGTTTGGTTGGTTTCTATTTCATTGATTTCTGCTCTGATCTTTATTATTTAACTTCTGCTGGGTTTAGTCTTTCTTTGCTGTTCTTTCTTCAGCTCCTTTAGGTATAGGTTTAGGTTGTGTATTTGAGACCTTTCTTGTTTCTTGAGAAAGGCTTGCATCGCTATATACTTTCCTCTCAGGACTGCCTTTGTTGTGTCCCACAGATTTTGAACCATTGTGTTTTCATTATCACTTTTTTCCATGAATTTTTTTCAATTTTTCTTTATTTTCCTGGATGACCCATTCATTCTTTAGAAGGATGTTCTTTAGCCTCCATGTATTTGGGTTCTCTCCAAATGTCCTCTTGAGATTGAATTCTAGCTTTAGAGCATTCTGGTCTGAAAAGAGGCCGGTACCCAATCTTTTGGTACTGGTTGAGACCTGATTTGTGCCCCAGTATGTGATCTATTCTGGAGAATGTTCCATGTGCACTAGAGAAGAATGTGTATGCTTTGGGATGGAATGTTCTGAATGCATCTGTGATGTCCACCTGGTCCAGTGTGTCACTTAAGGCCTTTATTTCCTTGTTAATCTTTTGCTTGGATGATCTGTCCATTTCAGTGATGGGTGTAAAAGTCCCCTACTATTATTGTATTATTGTCAATGTGTTTCTTTGATTTTGTTATTAATTGGTTTATATAGATGGTTGCTCTCATGTTAGGGGCATAGATATTTAAAATTGTGAGATCTTCTTGTTGGACAGACCCTTTGAGTATGATATAGTGTCCTTCCTCATCTCTTATTATAGTCTTTGGCTTAAAATCTAATTGATCTGATCTGATATAAGGATTGCCACCCCAGCTTTCTGTTGATGTCCATTAGTGTGGTAAATTGTTTTCCACCCTGTCACTTTAAATCTTAAAGTTTCTTTGGGTGTAAAATGAGTTTCTTATAGGCAGCATATTGTTGTTGTTGTTTTTTTTTAATCCATTCTGATACCCTGTGTCTTTTTATTGGGAAATTTTAGCCCATTTACATTCAAGGTAACTATTGAGAGATAGGAATTTAGTGCTATTGTATTGCCTGTAAGGTGACTGTTACTGTATATTGTCTTAGTTCCTTTCTGGTCTACTACTTTTAGGCTCTCTCTTTGCTTAGAGGACTCCTTTCAATATTTCCTGTAGAGCTGGTTTGGTGTTTACAAATTTAGTTTTTGTTTGTCCTTTATCTCTCCTTCTATTTTCAATGATATTCTAATTGTATATAGTATTCTTGGCTGCATGTTTTTCTCGTTTAGTGCTCTGAATATATCATGCCAGTTCTTTCTGGCCTGCCAGGTCTCTGTGAGTAAGTCTGTTGCCAATCTAATATTTTTACCACTGTATGTTACAGACTTCTTGTCCCAGGCTGCTTTCAGGATTTTCTCTTTGTCAATCAGACTTGTAAGTTTTACTATTAGATGATGGGGTGTGGACGTATTATTCTTTATTTTGAGGGGGGTTCTCTGCACCTCCTGGATTTTGATGCTTGTTCTCTTTTCCATTTTAGGGAAATTCTCTACAATAATTTGCTCCAATATTCCCTCTGCTCCCCTCTACTTTCTTCTTCTTCTGGAATCTTAATTATTCTAATGTCTCATCCTATGGTATCACTTTCCTCTCAAATTCTCCCCTTGTGGTCCAATAGTTGTTTGTCTCTCTTTTGCTCAGCTTCTTTATTCTCCATCATTTCATCTTCTATATCACTAATTCTGTCTTCTGCCTCATTTATCCTAGCAGTAAGAGCCTCCATTTTTTATTGCACCTCATTAATAGCTTTTTTTATTTCAGCTTGGTTAGATTTTTGTTCTTTTATTTCTCCAGACAGGGTTTCTCTAATATTTTTCATGCCTTTTTTTGAGCCCAGCTAGTGCATTGAGAATTGTCATTTTGAACTCTAGATCTGAGATATTACCAACGTCCATATTGATTATGTTCCTAGCCTTCAGTACTGCCTCCTGTTCTTTCTTTCTTTCTTTCTTTCTTTCTTTCTTTCTTTCATTCATTCTTTCTTTCTTTTTTTGTGGTTAGTTTTTCTGTCATTTTATCCAGATAAGAATATATGAATGAGAGACTAAAATAGTAAAAGGGTGGCAAAGTTTGCAGAAAAATTTGTGTTAATGACATCAGAAGAGACCCCACATCGTGGGGAGAAGAAAGTGGGTAAAAAGAAGTTCAAAAAAATTAGAAAAAAAAAAAGAAAATATATATATTAGACTGGTGAATAGAACAGAGCCACTCACTTAATTTTGGTAGTATTTTGGTCTTGTAGGAGAAACTACCTCCCAAAATTTAAAGAAAGAAAAACATATATATACACATACATATATACATACACAAAACTAAGGGTAAACACGATGAAGGGATGGAATATGACTGTAAAGATGAAAAATTTAAAAAAAAAATCTAAAAAAGGAGCTGATAAGATAAATTGGTTGGCAAAAGAAAGAAATAGAAAGTGGAGAGAATTTGCTCAGGCTGGAGACTAGAACAAAGCCCTGTGCTAGATTTAGGGTATACTTTGATCTATTAGAAGAAGTTGTACCCCAAAATTTTTTAGAAGAAAAAACCCTATGTGTATACAAAAAATAAAGTTAGGTACAATGAAGGATAAAATATGTCTATAATAATGAATGTTCAAAAAGATTTTTTAAGAAGGGTATTGTTAAGCTAAAGTAGTTTAAAAATGTTAAAAGAGGAAAGAGTAGCAGTTAAAAATATTAGAATACGGAAAAAACATAAAATTAAAAAAATAATTAACTTTGCAAGACTAAAGAATCATGGGGAGAAAGACATGAATTCCATGCTTTGCTTTCCCCTTCCTCTGGAATTCCGCTGCTCTCCTTATTCAGTGATCTTGGTCTTGGCTGAATTTTCTTGCTTATCTTCTGGGTGGAGGGGCCTTTTGTAGTGATTCTCAAGTGTCTTTGCCTGAGGCAGAATTGCTCTGCCTTTGCCAGGGGTCGGGCTAAGTAATCTGCTTGGGTTTGCTCTTGGGAGCTTTAGTTCCCTAAACACTTTCCATAGAGTTCTGGGGGATGGGAATGAAAAAGGCGGCCTCCCAATCTCTGGCCTGGAGGAGCCCAGAGCTTGGGGCCCCACTCCTCAGTGTGCCCTTGGTGAAAAGCACTTAATCACTCCCATCTCCCTGGCCTCCAGCCACACTCTAAGCTCACCCAGCCTGTGACAGAGCATCTCTGTCTCTGGCACACAGCCCTGCCTGGAGTGTATGAACCCAGCAGATCCCTGCTGCTCTTCTTGGGGGTGGGTCCTCCCCGAATCTGCCACTTGTGGGGTCCCTGCTCAGAGAGCAGTAGCCTGAATATGCCATGGATCACAGTTTAAGGTAACCCTGAGTTGAGAGCTCACTTCTCAGCTCCGTCTCTGTAGCCGGCTTCCCCACTCTAATACCTGTGATCTCTGGGAAATTCAGACACCGCTGATTCTTCTATGACTCCGCGGCACCTGAGACCATGCTGTCCCTGCGTGGGCTCCACCCCCACTCAGCCTGTGTAGTGAAGTCCCTCAGTGGAGCAGACTTTTAAAAGTTCTGATTTTGTGCTCCGTTGCTTCGCTGCTTGCTGGAAGCCAGACCCTCCCCACATTGTCTGTCTTCCCTTTGCTTCGGATTCACTTCTCTGCAGGTCCTACCTCACAGAAAGTGGTCGATTTTCTGTATCTAGATTTGCTGCTCTTCTTCTCTTCTACTCCTATTGGATTTGTAGTTGTTCAGAATGGTTTGATAAACTGTCTAGCTGGTCTTCTCCTACCTGATGTCATCTCAGATGCCAACTCCTCTTCCATCTTGACTCCTCAAGTACTACAAGATTTTATAAGCAGCAGAGATGAAAATCTGAAGTTTTAGAAATCAACACCACCACCATCATGGAGCCTGGCAGGTATAGTATTATTCCAGTGAAGAAGGAGGGGAGTGGCACAGGAATAGAGGAACAGACAGTGTGCTCTGAGGATCTCCTGTGTCATGCTGGGAGATACTATTCCCCTTCTTGGAGTGCATTTGGAAGAAGGAGCACTGCCTCTCAGGGAATTGAAGAACCAGCAGACACAATTAAGCTGCCCAAATCATTAGCATACAAGCAGAGACACGTGCTGAGGTCAGCCAGCATGAAGGAAGGCTTTTTGTTGTGCTTTGCCATGAACTACAAACCCCTGTGCAGTTATGCAAGTGTTTTACTGGGATAGATGTTTCTCCCTCCTCTCACTTTCAATTTCCGTGTGTCTTTAGGTCTAAAATGAATCTCATGTAGGCAACATATAGACTTGTTTTTATCCACCCTGTCACCCTATGTCTTTTCATTGGAGCATTTCATCTATTTACATTTAAAGCAAGTATTGATAGATATATACTTATTGTCATTTTAGTATTTGTTTTGCTCTGATCCTCCTTTTCTTTCTGTCTTTCAGGTTTTGCTGATTTAAGGAATTATCTGTTTATTTGAGAGGTAGAGAGTGAGAGAGAGTGAGAGCACACACAAGTTGGGGAGGGGTAGAGGGAAAGAATCCTCAATCAGGCTCCATGCTGAGTGTGGAGCCCAACACAGGGCTTGATCACACAACACATGAGATCATGGCCTTAGCTAAAACCAAGAGCTGGACTCTTAACCGACTGAACCACCCAGGTGTCCCTTGCTGATTTTCTTTAGGGAGATATTTGGATTTATTTCTCTTTCTTCTTTGTATAGTGGTTTTGTTATATAGTTGAAGTTGGGTTGCTATATAACTTCTTCTGCATGTAGTAGTTTGTATTAAATTAATGGACTTTTAAGTGTGTATCTGTTCTTACTCTTCCCCTTGTTTTAGATATTTGGTGACATTTTTTTACATCCTTTTATCTTTTAAATTCCTTGAATGATTTTAAGAAGGGGAGATGGGTAGAGAGCAGGAGAGAGAAAATTATAAGCAGGCTCCCCACTCAGTGGGGAACCCAATATGAGGCTCAGTCTCATAATCTTGAGATATGATATGAGCTAAAGTCAAGAGTTGGATACTTAACCGACTGAGCCACCCAGGCTTCCCAACTTGACTGTTTTTTTTTTTACATAAATATTCATTTTTACTGCTTTTGTGTTTTCTACCTTTATACTGTCACTTTTGGTTTCTCTTTTGCTTTCACAGAGTCCCCTTTAATATTTCTTGCAGGGCTGGCTCATTGGTTAAAAAGCACCTTTAGCTTTTGTTTGTGTGGCAAGCTCTTTGCCGTTCTTTCTATTCTGAATGATAGTCTTGCTGGATAAAGTATTATTGGTTGTAGATTTCTCTCATTCAGCACTTTAACTATGTTGTGTCATTTCCCTCTGGATTACAAAGGTTTTGCTAAAAAATCCCCTGCTAGCTATATGGGTCCTCTCTTGTATGTTACTGTCTTTTTTTGTCTTGTTGCTTTAAAAATTATTTTTTTATCACTGTATTTTGCTAATTATAATATGTTTTGGTGTGTGCCAATTTTGTTGATTTTGGTAGAGGTTCTTTGTTCTTCCTGGAGATAGATACATAGATAGATAGATACAGATAGATATAGATATAGATATAGATATAGATATAGATATAGATAGATATAGATATGTTTCCTTCCCCAGATTAGGGAATTTTTCAGCTATTATCTCTTCAAATAAATTCTCTGCCTCCTTTTCTGTCATTTCTTCTGGGACTCCTTTAATATGATTTTTATTATATTTGATGGAGTCACAGCATTCCCTAAGTCTATTCTCTTTTTGTATAATTCTCTTTTCTCTTTTGTCCACCTTAATTACTTACTATTACTCTGTCTTCTAGGTCACTATTTTATTCCTTTATTTCTTTTAGCCTACTGTTCAGTCCATCAGGCATGTTTCTGGATTAGTTGTTGAGCCCTTTATTTCTGCTATGTTGTTCCTTATCTCTGTGTTAAAATTCTCACTCATGTCTTCCATTCTTTCTTTAAGTCCAGAAAGTATCCTTATGATTATTGCTTTAAATTCACTATCAGACACATTATTAATATCTGTTTCACTTAAATCTCTGGCCATAATGTCCTGTTATTTCATTTGGGATACATTTACTTCTCTGTGTCCTCATTTTGTCTGCCTCTCTGTGTCTCTTTCTGTATGTTAAGAAAGTCAGCTATTTCCTCTTCTCTTGAAAGTAGTGATGTTATGTTATGAAGAGGTCCTGGACTTCCCTGCAGTGCAGTGTCCCTTGTTTACTGGAATATAGCCTTTTAGGAGATTATCCTAAATGTGCTGCTTACACCTTACTGTTTTGTATAAGTCAGTTTTCCTTTCAGTGTATTCATCTGCCCTGACTATCTCCCTGTAGTGGGATGTGTTCGCTTTCTGTGCTGTTAGTGGGAACAAGTCAGGCCAGCACTGAGGGATTGTGTTCACCAAGAAATTTGGCAGCAACATAGCAGTGTTAGCAAAATTTGTACTTGGCCATCAGTCCCATATCAGATCTCCTGATGCATTGAGGCAGCTGGGGCCTGTGTATGAAGGAAACCAGAATCATAAGGCTGGGTATAGTATTGGCAATGGCTGGCCAAGGCCAGGCACACAATGGTGACTGTGGGCACATGGCCAGCACAGTGCAGCAGATGGGTGCTTCACAGTGGTTAGATGAAGTGCATGGGAGCAGCAGTGCCCCCTGTGGCCAGGTATGGCATGCAGCAGAATATTTCTATTTTAAATGTTTAAGATTTTTTAGCTTAATGTTCTTAGAATTCTGTTTTCTTTTTTTTTCTTTTGTATGACAGAAATGAGAAAAGTAAAAGTAGAACTTTAACAAATACTTTAAAGGCTGATCAATTTGTGTTCAAATTTTAGAAGAAGAGTTTACTTATTTATTTTCTTAAGAAATCTCTACATCCAAAGTGGGTCTTGAACTCACACACTTGAGATCAGGAATTGCATATTCTACAGACAAAGCCATCTGGATGACCCCTAAGCTCAATTTTTAGACATTAAAACAGCTGTAACATTTTCAGATAGATTGACTTCATATGTGAAATGACTATATCCAGTGAAGAGGTTTAAAAAATGCAGATGACAAAACTATTGCAGTTGAAGGAAATTATAACACTGATTAAACTGAGTTTGTTTCCCCTTCATTTAGGATATTCTCTGAAAATTAATTGATTTATGGCTGGTAAGCTGAAGATTGATTTGAATCTCCTTAGGAATACTCTATTTCACCATTTCTATTCCAAAGAAACATGGATGTTATCTATGATATGTTAAATTATAATACATCAGCAGGTTGCTGGAAATTTAGTAATTACTCTTTTATCTGAAACTTACAAATAGTGTGAGATAGCAATTCATTCCTTCTTTAAGGGGAAAAAAAACACAGACATTCTGGCTTCATATGTATGAACTATTCAGAAATCTCTGAAGTTTAATATAGTAGACCATTGATAATATTTCCATGTGTCCCAGAAAACAGTCTGAATTATAAAATCAGAGCAATGTTTTACAGAAGACAGTTAAAAAAACATTTTTAACTATCCACAAATTATGTTTTACCTTATGCTACTTGTAATGAAGTAGATATGAACAGAGGGCCATATATAGATTGTTGTATTTAGAATAGTCACAAGAGGATCATATGGTCTCTAGACATCTCAGTTAATACTATATAATGATATACAAAATTTCAAGAAGTATAAAGTCACATTCTGCACTCTACTAGGTCTATACTCTTCTGTGTCTCCAAAAATCCTTTGAGAAGTCAAAGACTTACCTGTTACAGTATCCACAGAAACCCAGCAGCAATAATGCTGTTTATGACTTAGATTTCTGTTTCTGTTTTTTATCAGATTAGCTAACTTTAAAGAGCAGGGTCTATTGAAAACGTACACATAATTTGTTAGGGTTATGATTAGGGAAAGCTCTGGAACATTGGGTTTGGCTCTCATACCAAAGGCTAAATTCAGGAGATTGCAACTGTAAAATTTAAAAATTCAAAAATGTTTCAAATGGAATGAGACAAGATGTTTTATTAAACTTGTCTTCTGAAAGAGAAATAATTGGATTCAATTTGCCTGTTTTTTCATTAACTTAAAAAGGATATTTAATATTCTTGGCAAAAGACACAAAAGTATGGATATCAATTTTATTATTTAATCAGCAGATTTTTATCAACATGGGAACTGCATTTTAAAGGATTAAAATGCCATTTTTTCCACTACATTCTTCTCTTTAGGTAAATACCTAGTAGTGCAATTGCTGGGTCATAGGATAGCTCTATTTTTAATGTCTTGAGGAACTTCTATACTGTTCTCCAAAGTAGCTGTACCAGCTTGCATTCCTACCAACAGTGCAAGAGGGACACATGCACCCCAATGTTCATAGCAGCAATGTCCACAATAGCCAAACTGTGGAAGGAGCCAAGATGTCCTACAGATGAATGGACAAAAAATAAAATAAAATAAAATAAAATAAAAAAGATGAATTAATAAAGAATATGTGATACATATATACAATGGAATATTACTCAGCCATCAGAAAAGATGAATACCCACCATTTTCATTGACATGGATGGAACTAGAGGAGATTATGCTAAGTGAAATAAGTCAAGCAGAGATACATTTATCATATGGTTTCACTCATATGTGGAATATAAGGAATACCACTGAAGACCATAGGGGAAGGGGGGGGGACGGAATAGGAGGAAATCTGAGTGGGAGACAAACCGTGAAAGACTCTGGACTCTAGGAAACAAACTTAGGGTTTCAGAATGGAGGGGTGTGGAGAGATGGGGTAGTTGAGTGATGGGTATTAAGGGGGGTACATGTTGTGATGAACATTGGGTGTTATCCACAACTAATGAAATGTTGAACACTACATCAAAAATTAATGATGTACTATAGGTTGGCTAATTGAACATAATAAAAATGAATAAATTAAATAAAATAAACTTAAAATAAAAAATAAAGGAGCATCAATAATTACCTCTAGCAAATTTTGGGGGAAATCTTATTCAGAGATGTTGTATTTCTATGTTTCTGTGAATGTACAAGGAATTTTCAGAACTATTTACTATTTGGGGAAATTCATTAGCAGAGAAGAAAGTAAATTCAGGATGCAATGCATTTCAAAATATGAAATGGGAACTGTGTAAAATAATTTGCTTGCTTAGGGCCAGCATTAATTTCCTCTAACAGCTTACATTCCTATTTGTGGAATTATGAACTAAAATTCCACAGTTTATTAACATCTACTAAATATCATTAAATCCATAATTATGCACTGTTTCAGAGTTAGAGTTTCTTCTGGAACAATGAAAGTACCTGAGCATCTCTGTCAGTCAGAAGAGATTATTTTGTTATGGCAAATTTTGATCTGCTCTTTTTTGTTTGTTTTTAATCAAAGCACACACATGTGCTATGTTGAAAATACAATTAGTATGCCATATTAAGGTAATAGAAATTCATTTTAAAGTGAAATAATGTGCTTCTTGCACTTTTAGTAAGTTTCTTTGTTATATAACATAATAAAGGTCATATATGAAAAAACCATGGGTATTATCATTCTCAATGGTGAGAAAAGTGGTTAATTAAAAAGTGCCTATGGTTATTATCTCTACCAAAAATGAAAAAAATCTAAAAATAATTCATATGAATTACAATAATAATTTTAAGTACTCAAATTAAATAAATACCATAAAATAAAGTGGCTAGTTACATACATATATACATATCCATACATATATAAAAATTAAAAATCCTATCTGTGCCTAAAGAAAATGACTATTTTAAATTTCATGATAACTTTCAAAGTAGATATTATCACACATTTCATATATTATAAACTGCTGTGTATATACTATCCACTTAATTTGATATTTTTACCTTTTAAAAATTTGTTACTACTAATATTAACATTAAATGGCCAGTGTCATTATAGCTGCAATTGTTCAACTAACAAGCACTATAAGCTCATTTATCCTGCAGGACTAGACAGGTATCACTTACAGGATTCAGGATCAGAGTTGCCATCCCCTTCAGTGCGGTTATTGGGTGCAGTATGATCTAAATACTGCTCCTGAGGATAGCCAAAGTGCAGGGCATGGGATGTGCTAGGAATCCCCACATCATGATCTCCCAGTCCACCACCACTGCTGCTTTCCTGGGAGGTTTCTGGTAAGTGAAATGTGACATGTCGCTGGGACTGAAAGGAAGAAAGGAAATTTTAGGGCTCCAGTTATGATCTGAATAATTGCCCAATACATCCAATTTAGAAAATGCATTATTTCTGATATCCAGAGTAGTAACATTAACATGATCTTGAATTGTAAAAACTGTCAGGCTTTTGCAAAGAGTCAGCCTGTGTTCAAACGTGCTTCACTGAGCAGTAGAATTGCTTTTGCTACTTTTTAAAACATGGTACATCCAGATGCATGAAAGTCAATTTGTTCTAAAGTGAGAAGCTGTCAAACTTTTTAGATATTTGAGCACATTGGAAATTCTGATCAGTATTCAAACATGGATTTATTTAACTATAATTTGACAGTAACTCATTTCTGAAAATAAGTATGGATAAATATAACAAAACTATATTGCTATAGCTATAAGATTCTGGTGGGCTGAAGCAGTAAATAATAGCACAAATATATTCAATGTTGTAGGTTTAGAAAATTAAAAGGACAAATCATCTTTTTCAAGAATTTTAGAGACAAAATTCTGTGTTGGAATTAAGTAATTAATTTCTTTGAAGATTTTATTTTATTTTATTTTAGAGAAAGGGAGAGATACAGAGAGAGAGCGTGAGCTGGAGGGACAGAGGGAGAGAGAATCTCAAGTAGACTCTGTACTGAGCATGGACCCCAACATGGGGTTCAATCTCATGACTCTGGGATCATTACCTGAGCCAGAACCAAGAGTTGGATGCCTAACTGATTGTGCCACCCAGGCACCCCTGTATTAGAATTAATTTAAATAGATTCTACTCTGTACAAAATAAAAATAGTTACATGGTATGAATAACAGTTGATGGGATTTATAAAAGCAAATTATAAGAATTTTATTGTAATTACAGGAGAATATAAAAATATATAGATGCCAAAATATGAAGATGAAGCGTTTGTTTTCAAAATAAAGATTCATGACACCTAGTGAGGATGCTAACTCCACTCAACCAGATTTAGTGATATTTTTGTTTTCAACATTCCCATATGTAGTAGCTAATCTCCAAAGATAGCCCTCTTAATGGACCTCATCTCTTAGTATTAAGACTCTGATGTAATTCTCTACTGCACTGAATGTGGGTGGGCCCTAGGGAACCAAAACTTGAAGTTTCTGCCTTCTTCCACTGGAATACTCACACTGGAGAAAATCAGCTGCATTGAAAGAAGTATGACTACTGGGAGACTTCCATATTGTGAGGAAGCTCAAGCTGGTCATGTGGAAAGACTGCATAGAAAGAAAGTACAATACCCAAGAAGGCCTAAGTGTTCCAACCACTCTAGTTCAGGTTCCAGATATGTATGTGAAGAATTTATTCTGAACATTACAGCTTATAGCTTTATATGAGCCATCCTAGCCATCTTCAGACATTTGAACAACCCCAGAGGAACCAGTCATGGTGGAGCAGAGATAATCTCTTCCATGAATGATCCAAATTTCTGACCTAAAAAATGAAAGTATAGTTGGTTTTTGCTTTATGCTCCAAAGATTAGGGATAATTTACTATATAACAATAGATCAATCTAAATGACTAACAATGAGCAGTATGAAAGATACAATTTAAAGATAATTGCTTAAGAAATTTATACATACCAAAATCACATACAATTAGATACTAAGAAATTTTCATGTCAAAATGAATACACTTTCACAAATTTAGTCTTGGCTGTCAGTCATTTTTTTCAAATGGAGATATGAAAATAATTGAAGACCATTACTATAGAATGAATGTGTACCCTCAAACTTGTATGCTGAAATATAATCCCCAACATTATTATATTTGGGGTTGGGGCTTCAAGGAGATGATTATATCATGAGGGTGGGGACCTCATATATGAAGTTAGTGTCCTTATAAAAGCAGCCCCAGGGGAGTTCCAAGCTGGCAGAGTAGTAGGGGAACCCTGAACTTGATTCATCTTTTAAATACAATTATATCAACTTTCAACTATTTTGAACAACTTGGAAGAGGACTGGAGGAGTACAGAAACAATCTGCACAATTAGAATGAGAGAATTTGGGAGAGGTGAGTCGTTCATGCCCCTGAATTGGGGTACTAAGAAGACACTTGGAAGGGAAAGGGAGGAAGCCTCGCTCCCCAAGTAAAATCAGAAAGAGGGAGAAAGTTTGAAATAGCTCAGTAGGTTTTGACTGTACAATAAGCCATGGCGAAGAGACCCCTGAGTTGCTCAGAGTGAGTTGCTCCCCATCCTAGAGGCCATTTGGAAAAGCATATTCATCCTCTCCAAAGAGAAAAGGACGGCCAAGGAGCCATTGAGTAGAACCCAGCAGCAGGTCAGAGGAACCTCCAGAGGATAGAAAACCTCATAACTTTTCAGTGTGAGCTACAATAGGCTTACACCTCTGTGCACGTGATGATTAGCCAGTTTCCTGGGGTTGACTGAGTAGGGTACAGAAACAGGAACAGATTGCAAATAACCTGGCTTCTGATTCTTGCTATGAGCCACAATAGGCTTAAACCTCTGCGCGCGCGCACACGTCTGTGTGTGTGTGTCAAGTGGGCGATTTTCAAGGGCTGAGCTGGGCTGAGCTGAGCACAGATACTGGAGCACCTTGCAGATAACCTGGCCACTGCTTTTCACTGTCTGTCACATTAGATTTAAGCCTATTCAACAACTTGTCTGAGACAAATGGGAGTAGGGGACTAATCTGAGGGCAGCTGGCTGATAACCTTGCTCCAGTTTTCCACTAAGCATTAAAATAAAATCTAGTCTCTGTGTGCACACTAAGCAATGACTTTTCAGAGATGGGAGAGTGTCGGACACACACCAAGCCTCCCTGCCAGGGGATGGGAGTGTAAGCACACATTATCAGGCCCTTTAAAACTTGGAGTTTTGGGATGCCTGGGTGGCTCAGTTGGTTGAGAGGCTGCCTTCAGCTTAGATCATGATCCTAGCATCTTGGGATAGTGTCCCACATCAGGCTCCTTGCTTGGCAGGGAACCTGCTTCTCCCTCTGCCTCTGCCTGCTACTCTGTCTGCCTGTGTTTGCTCTCTCTCTCTCTCTTTTCTCTCTGACAAATCAATCAATAAATAAAATCTTTAAAAACAAAACAAAACAAAAAAACAACTTGGAGTTTTGAATCCAAGCCACTGGCCAGAGATAAAATATGAGAGATCTGTGACTCTAGGCATGTGGATGACCTGGACACAGACATGTTAGGGCAGGGAAATGACAAAGGCCAAGGTCACAAGAGATTCCTACCTTTTCTAAGGCGGCCTCCTGTGTAGCAGGTGATGGGAGTTTGATTACCAGGGACAAGAGAGTGATGTGACATCATATTCTACATCTTCCATCACCCCTCCCTTCTCCAACCCACCAGCACAGTCAGACTCCAGAGAGAAACACAGCACCCCAAGCAGAGGCTGAAGTCTCCTGCACTAATCCCCACCCCCGACCTGGAAGGAACAGCAGGCCTCTCCCTCAGAAGACCAACACAAACCCCAGCATATACCAAGTCCACTGATTAAAGAAAGCTCCAAACCATCAGCTTCTGGCTTAACCTCACAAACAAATCAAAGCATACTTACTGAAAGGATCAAACATTCCCAACTACAAACAGGTAGGAACTCTGTGGAGTTCAGCCAAAACATAATAGCATAGTGTACACAGCATACACCAGGATTACTTCTTGAAATTATCCTTGTTGCTGTTGATATTATGGTTGCTGATTTTGCTGTTTTTCTTTTTTTTTCTTTCTCTTTCTTCCTTCCTTTCTTTTTTGGACAAAATGACTAGAAGGAGAAATTAACAACAAAAGAAAGAGCCAGAGGTAGTACTCTCTGCCATAGATTAAACAATAGGGATATAGGTAAGATAACAGGACTAGAATTCAAAACAATGATTATAAAGATACTAGCTAGGTATAAAAAAAGCATAAAGGATATAGGGTATGCTTTAATGTAGAAATAAATGAACTAAAATCTAATCAGGTTGAAATAAAAATTGTAATTACTGAGATGCAGTAAAAAAATGAAGGCCATCTGTACCCCAATGTTTATAGCAGCAATGGCCACGGTTGCCAAACTGTGGAAAGAACCAAGATGCCCTTCAATGGACGAATGGATAAGGAAGATGTGGTCCATATACACTATGGAGTATTATGCCTCCATCAGAAAGGATGAATACCCAACATTTGTAGCAACATGGACGGAATGGAAGAGATTATGCTGAGTGAAATAAGTCAAGCAGAGAAAGTCAATTATCATATGGTTTCACTTATTTGTGGAGCATAACAAATAGCATGGAGGACATGGGGGGTTAGGAGAAAGGAGTTGGGGGGAATTGGAAAGGGAGGTGAACAATGAGAGACTATGGACTCTGAAAAACAATCTGAAGGGTTTGAAGAGGTGGGGGGGTGGGAACTTGGGGGATCCAGGTGGTGGGTATTAGAGAGGGTACAGATTACATGGAGCACTGGGTGTGGTACAAAAACAGTGAATACTGTTATGTTGAAAATAAATTTTAAAAAATGATTTAAAAAACAATGAATACTGTTACAGTGAAAATAAATTAAAAAAATTAAAAAAATTAAGTAAAACAAAAACAAAAACAAAAACAAAAACAAATGAAGGCTCTGACAGTGAGGATAAATCAGGCAATAGAGTCACTGATATAGAAGACAAAGTGATGGAAAGTAAGGAAGCTGAGAAAAGGCGAGAAAAACAACTACCAGGTCACAAGAGGAGACTTTGAGAAACCAGTGATTCTATAAAGTGCAACAATATTCGAATGATAGGAGTTCAAGAAGATGAAGAAAACAGAGAGGGGCAGAAGGTTTATTTGAACAAATTATAGCTTAGAACATCCTTCATCTGGGGAAGGGAAAACACATACAAGTTCAGGAGGCACAGAGAACACCCCTCAAAATCAATAAAATTAAGTCAACACCCCACATGTAATAGTGAAGTTTGCAAATTCCAGAGACAAAGAGAAAAAACTAAAAGAAGCTCAGAGCAAGAGGTCCTTAACCTACAGGGGTAGAAAAATAAGGCTGGCAGCAGACCTATCCACAGAGACCTGGCAGACCAGAAAAGACTGACATGACATATTCAAGGTGCTAAATGAGAAAAAATATGCAGGCAAGAATACTTTATTCATCAAGGCTGTCATTTAGAATGGAAGGGGAGATAAACGGCTTGGAGGACAAAGAAACTAAAAGATATTGTTATCACTAAACCATGCCTACAAAAAATATTTAAGTGGATCCTTTGGTCAGAGAGAGACAAAAGTAACAAAGACCATAATGGAACAGAGACAAACTATAGAAAGAGACATTACAGGTAATACAATGGCACAAAATTAATATCTTTCAATAGTTATTCTGAGTGTAAGTGGGCTAAAAGCTCTAATCAAAGGACACAGATATCAGATTGGATTAAACAAACAAACAAACAAAACCAAAGCAAAACAAACAAACAAACAAAAACAAGACCCACTGCTATGCTGTCTACCAGAGATTCATTTTAGATCCAAAAACAATTCCAGATTGAAAGTAAGGGGATGGAGAACCATTTATCATGCAAATGGACATCAAAAGAAAGCTAAAGTGGCAATCCTTATATCAGATAAATTACATTTTAAACCAAAGACTAGTAAGAGGTGACAAGAGGCACTATGTCATGATTAAAGGGTTTATCCAGCAAGAAAAAACAAAAATTATAAATATTTAATTCAACATGGGAGCAGCCAGTTAAAGAAACAAATTAATAACAAAAACTAAAGAAACACATTGAAAATGATTCAATAATAGTAGAGGATTTTACCACCCCACTCAGAGCACTGGACAGATCATATAAGCAGAAGATCAACAAAGAAACAAGGGCTTTGAATGACCCATTAGAACAGATGGACTTCACAGATATATTCAGACCATTTCAGCCTAAAGCAACAGATAACACTTTCTTCTCAAGTGCACATGGAACATTCTCCAGAATAAATCATCTACTGCATCACAAATCACGTCTCTAAAGGTACCAAAAGATTGGGATTATATTTCACATATTTTTATGCCACTGCATATTTTAAGACCACATGCTTTAAAACTTGAATTCAATAACAAAAGAAAATTTGAAAGGAACCCAAATATATGGAAGTTAAAGAACATCCTACTAAAGAATGAATAGGTTGACCAGGAAACTAAAAACAAACAAACAAACAAACAAAAAACAGAAGCAAATGAAAATGAAGACAGAAGAGTTCAGAACCTTGGGGATGCAGCAAAGGTGATCCTAAGAGGGAAGTATATAACAATATAAGCCATTATCTTGAAGCAAGAAAAGTCTCAAATATACAAGCTACCCTTACACCTAAAGGAGCTGGAGAAAGTATAGCAAATAAAACCTAAATCCAGCAGAAGAAAATAAATAATAAAGACCGAAAACAATGAAATAGAAACCAAAAGAACAGTAGAACACATCAATGAAACAAGAAGTTGTTTCTTTGAAAGAAGTAGTAAAATCAATAAGCTCCTAGTCAGACTTACCAAAAAGAGAAAGGACCCAAATAAATAAAAATCACAAATGAAAAAGGAGAGATCACAACCAACACAGAATAAATGGAAACACTTATAAGAACATATTATGAGAAACTATATGACAACAAACTTGTCAATCTGGAAGAAATGGATGCATTCCTAGAAACATACAAATTACCAAAAGTGAAACAGGGAGATATAGAAAACCTGAACAGACCACATAACCAGCAAGGAAATTGAAGCAATAATCAAAAATCTCCCAATAAACAAGACCTTTTATGGCCTCCCAGGAGAATTCTACCAAACATTTAAGGAACAGTTAATACTTATATTTTTGAAATTGTTTTTAAAAAATAGAAATGGAAGTAAAACTTTTAAGCCTATTTTATGAGGCCAGCAGTACCTTGACCCCACACCAGACAAAGATGACACCAAAAAGGAAAATTACAGACCAATATCCCTGATGAACATGGATTCAAATTTCTCACCAAGATGCTAGCCAATAGGATCCAACAGTACATTAAAAGGATTATTATTCACCACAATCAAGCGGGATTTATTCTTGGGTTGCAAGTGTGGTTCAAGATTTGTAAATCAATCAATTTAATACATTATATTAATAAAAAAAAGGACAAGAACATTATGATCCTCTCATTTGGTGCAGAAGAAGCATTTGACAAAATACAGCATCTCCTCTTGAATAAAATTCTTCACAGTGTAGGGATACAGGAAACATATCTCGATATCATAAAAGTTGCGTACAAAAAGCCCACAGTAAATAATCATTCTCAATGGGGAAAAACGGGTTTTCCCCTAAAGTCAGGAATATGACAGGGATGTTCAATCTTACCACTGGTAGTTCAACGTATTACTAGAAGTCCAAGCCTCAGGAATCAGGCAACAAATAGAAATAAAAGGCATTCAAACTGGCAAAGAAGAACTCTAACTCTCATTCTTCACAGATGACATGATATTTTATGTGGAAGGCCTAAAAGACTCTACCCCAAAACTCTAGATCTCATATAGCAATTCAACAAATGTAGCAGGATATAAAATCAGTGAAGAGAAATCAACTGAATTTCTATACAATAAACATTGAGACAGAAGAGAAATTAAGGAATCAGTCCCATTGACAATTGCACCAATAACCATAAGATACCTAGGAATAAACCTAACCAAACAGGTAAATGATCTGTACTCTGAAAACTATAGAATACTTATGAAAGACATTTAGGAGGAGACAAATGGAAAAGCATTCCATGCTCGTGGATGGGAAAAACAAATATTGTTACAATGTCTATGCTACCCAGAGTAATCCACACATTCAGTGCAATCACTATCAAAATTGCATCAACATTTTTCACAGAGCTAGAATAAATAATCCTAATATTTGTATGGAACCAGAAAAGACCTTGAATAGCCAGAGGAATACCAAAGCTGAAAGCACCACAATGCCAGACTTCAAGCTATATTACAAAGTTGTAATCATAAGGACCGTATGGTACTGGCACAAAAGCAGACAGATCAATGGAGTAAAATAGAAAACCCTCAACCCCTTGGTCAACTAATCTTGGAGAAAGCAGGAAGGAATACCTAATGTAAAAAACACAGTCTCATCAACAAGCGGTGGTGGGAAAATTAGCAACATGCAGAAGAAAGAAACTGGACCATTTCCTTACACCACAGACAAAACTAGACTGAAAGATAGATGAAAGACCTAAATGTGAGATAAGAATCCATCAAAATCCTAAAGAACACACACAACTTCTTTGACCTCAGTTGTGGCAACTTCCTGTTACACACTTCTTCAAAGGCAAGGGAATTAAAAGCAAATGAGCTATTGGGACTTCATCAAGATAAAAATCTTTTGCAGAGCAAAGAAAACAGTTGACAAAACCAAAAGATAACCTAAAGAATGGGAAAAGATATTTGCAAATGTCTTATCAGATAAAGGACTAGTAGCCAAGATCTATAAAGAATTTATCAAGTTTAACACCCAAAACAACAAATAATCCAGTCAAGAAATGAGCAGAAAGTATAAACAGACGTATCTACAAAGAAGATATACAAATGACCAACAGACACTGAGAGAAAAAAATGTTCAATATCACTTAGCAGCAGAGAAATACAAATAAAAACCACAATGAGATATCACTTCCTACCAGTCAGAATTGCTAAAATTAACAAGTCGGGAAACAACAAACGTTGGAGAGGATGCAGAGAAAGGGGAACTCTCTTACACTTGGTGGGAATACAAGCTGGTAGAGCCACTCTGTAAAACAGTATGGAGGTTCCTCAAGACATTAAAAATAGAGCTACCCTATGACACAGGAATTGCAGTTCTAGGTATTTACCAAATGAATACAAATATGGTGATCTGAAGGGGCACCTGCATCCCAATGTTTATAGCAGCAATATCCACAGGAGCCAAACTATGGAAAGAACCCAGATGTCCACTGACAAATGAATGGATAAAGATGTAGTATGTATATACAATGGAATAATACTCAGCCATCAGAAATTGAAATCTTACCATTTGTAATGACATGGATGGAACTAGAGGGTACTATGCTAAGCAAAAGAAGTCAATTGGAGAAAGAAAATTATCATATGATTTCACTCATATGTGGAATTTAAGAAACAAAACAGGGGATCATAGGGGAAAGGATGGAAAAATAAAATAAGATGAAAGCTGAGAGGAAGACAAAACATTAGAGACTCTAAACTATAGAAAACGACCCAAGGTTTGCTGGAGGAGAGGTGGGTGGGATGGTATAACAGAGTGATGGGCATTAAGGATGGCACTTGATGTAATGAGCACTGGCTATTGTCGGCAGTTGATGAATACAGTATATGCTAATTAATTGAATTTAAATAAAATTAAATTAAATGAAAAGTAGCCCCAAAGACCTCCCTGTCCCTTTCTTCCAAATTGAACACACAGTGAACAAATTTTGTCAGTCCAGCAATGCTGAATTTGACTGTTGTCTCTCAAATAAACCATAAGCTCATAATTATAAGTTAAATCTTATTTAATTTCAAAATTATTAATAGTTGTTTATATAAATTATTATATATAAATTAAAACATAAGCATTTATATTCACAAGACTTTTGAAAATGCAAGGTCTGTAACATTAGCATTTTAAAAATGCTTGAAACATTATAATGCAGACATTTGTCTATAATTAGCTATTGTATATAATTTAAATTCAGAATAATATTTAATACATAGGTAGAGAAAATAACTGCATATAAAATATTCCAGTTGAGCATAAGATTATAAGTGCTTCCATAATAATGCATAATGTTTAAACATATTTCTATTTTCTATTACATACAAGTAATATATTTCATGTATATAATGTACATATATTTATAATGTATTCATAATATATGCATATGTCTACTGTGTATGTATATGTGTGTGTGTGTTTATTTATCATTGAATTTTTAAAGTATTAGACCTAAATAATGGAATCTATAAATAAGAACACAATTATTGCTGACAAAAGTAAATGAATCTAGGATTTTACATGCATTGGTTAAACATGGAATCATACATCCCAACTGAATGAAAATTGCCAGTGAATAGCTGAGATATATATATATATATATATACTTTATATATATATATATACTTTATATATATATATATATACTTTATGATGTATATATATATACTATATATATGTATATATATAATATATATATATATATACTTTATGATGTAAGAGAAAGAGTTTTGTAATTAGTTGCTTATCTGCACAGAGTAGTACAAGGCAATTTAATTTAGAAAGATATTATCCCATCCTGGGAAACCTATACTAGTAACTTAACTAAAAACCTTTCCAAAGAAATGCCCTAGAATGAATCTGTAATTGTCCTGACTATGTATTCACCTAACCCTCTCAACACTCATAAGTCAAATCCTCCTAGGGATAAATAAGATAGAATGAATGGGTTTGGAAGGACTGTTTTTTTTTTTTTAAGATTTTATTTATTTATTTGACAGAGAGAGATCACAAGTAGACAGAGAGACAGGCAGAGAAAGGAGGAAGCAGGCTTCCTGCCGAGCAGAGAGCCCGATGCGGGGCTCGATCCCAGGACCCTGAGATCATGACCTGAGCTGAAGGCAGAGGCCTTAACCCACTGAGACACCCAGGCGCCCCTGGAAGGACTGTTTTAGTGGACAACTGTTTTTTGTTCTTTCTTCAGTGCACAACAATATACCACTAGAGACAGCACCCTGTTCCTGAAAAACAGTTCTACTTGACATTATCACAAACACTCCTTTGAGGTTTCAAAATGGAGCAGTCATATTAATAAACTCTCTTGTTAATATTAGCTTCAACAAATATCGGGATGTCTCAAGTGGAGATTAAGGTTATGTTGTTTTTGTCATTAAAATTTCTATGTCATTTAAAAATAATTATCAATTGCTCTATATCATTTTAAAATATCCTAAAGTTTAATGGCATAGTGGGGATTTGATTTCTTTCTCAACTCACAGTTTCAAAGTTTACAATCTGGAACAATGTTTACCTATTTTTATAATTCATAGAAGGCAAATATCATAAAATACAATATTGTATTTAATCAGTGAATTTACGAGAGACTCCATATTTGTACATATGTGATTAACTAGGTTGTGATTAACTAGGACAGTTTCTGAAACTGTCCCAAAAAAATAAAAATGGAAGGAAAACTTTCAAACTCATTCTATGAGGCCAGCAACACCTTGATCTCAAAACCAGACAAGACCCCAGTTTAAGGAGAATTACAAACCAATATCCTTGATGGAGATGGATGCAAAAATTCTCACTGAGATACTAGTTAATAAGATCCAACAGTACATTAAATGGATTATTCACCATCACAAAGTGGGATTTATTCCTGGGCAGCAAGTGTGGTTCAACATGCAGAAATAAAACAATGTGATACACCATATTAATAAAAGAAAGGACAAGAACCATATTATCCTCTCAATAGATGTGGAAAAAGCATTTGACAAAGTACAGCATCCTTTCTTGATTAAAACTCTTCAAAAAGGATAAGGAGAACATATCTCAATATCATAAAAGCCATATATGAAAGACCCACAGCAAATATCCTCAATGGGGAAAAACTGAGAGCTTTTACCCTCAGGTCAGGAAGAGGACAGGAATGTCCATGCCTGCAATTGTTCAACATTGTACTAGAATTCCTATCATCAACTATCACAAGAAAAACATAAAAGTCATCCAAATCAGAAAAGAAATCAAACACTTATTCATTACAGAGGACATAATACTCTACGTAGAAAACCCAAGAGTTGAATAAAAAGTTGCTAGAACCGATACTGAAATTCAGCAAAATCACAGGATATAAAACCAATACATATAAATCAGTTACATTTCTATACTCTAATAATGAAGTAGAAGAAAGAGAAATCAAGGATTGCATCCCATCTACAATTGCACAAAAAACAATGAGATACTTAGGAATAAAACTAACCAAAAAGGTAAAGTGTCTGTACTCTGAAAACTATAGAAAGAAAGAAATTAAGAAAGAAACAAATGGAAAAACACCCCATGCTCATGGATTGGAAAAACAGATATTGTTAAAATATCTATGCTTCCCAAAACATTCTACACATTTATTATAATCCTTATCAGGATACCACCAGCATTTTTCACATAGCTGGAACAAATAATTCTGTTTTGTACAGAACCAGAAAATACCCCAGAATAGTCAGGAGAAAGCTGAAAAAGAAAATCAAAGCTAGTGACATCACATTTTCAGACTTCAAGCTGTTTATAAATCTGTAATCATCAAGACAGTATGTTAACAGTGCAAAAACAGATATGTGGATCAATGTACAGACTATAGAACCCAGAAATGAAACCTCAACTCTATGGTCAACTAATCTTCAACAAAGAGGGAAAGAATATTCAATGGAAAAAAATAATGTCTTTTCAACAAATGGTGCTTGGAAAATTAGACAGCCACATGCAGAAGAGGACATGAACAGACATTTCTCTAATGAATTCACACAAATGGCCATGGACACATGAAACAATGCTGAACATCTCTCTCGGTATCGGGGGAAAATATCAAAACAACAATGAGATACTACCTCACACCAATCAGAATGGCTAAAATATATCAGCTGAGGGAACAACAAATGTTGGCGAGGGTGCAGAGAAAGGGGAACCCTCTTACACTGTTAGTGGGAAGGCAGAATGTTGCAGCCACTATGGAAAGCATTATGATGGATCCTCCAAAAGGCAAAAATAAAACTACCTTATGACCCAGCAATTGTACTACTAAGTATTTATCCAAGGGATACAATCACAGTGAATCAAAGGGGCAGCTTCTCCCCAAAATTTATAACAACAATGTCCACAATAGCCAAAATATAGGAAGAACCCAAATGTCCATCGATAGATTAATGGATAAAAAAGAGATGTAATGTGATTATATATGTATATGTATATGTATGTATATATTTGTATATACATACAGAGGTGGTATGTATACATATACATACATACATATATACATATCTAATGGAATATTACTGAGTCATCAAAAAGAATGAAATCTTGCCATTTGAAACAACACAGATGGAACTGGTGGGTATTATGCTATGCAGAGTATGTCAGTCATACAAAGAAAAAAAAACATGATTTCACTCATATGTGGAATTTAAGAATCAAAACAGATGAACATAGGGGAAATGAAGAAAAAATAAAATAAGATAAAAATAGAGAGGGAGGTGGGAGGAGCAAGATGGCAAAGTAGTAGGAGATCTTGTTTCAAGCAGTACCCTAAAGGTAGCTAAATATCTACCACAACACTCTGAAGACCCATGAAATCAGCCTGAGATGTAAGATTAGACACTCCAGGATCTCTATAGGGGCAGAGACATCAGTGGAGAGGTAAAGTAGAGTGGAAAAAATTGGACTGATATTGGAGGATATTGGAGGATAAACAGAAGTGACCCATTGGAAAGTAATACCCCAATATGTAAGTGCCCTATGATTGGGGACAAGCATTAACTTGGAGTCTGGTTAAATGTACTAAATAAGAGCAAAAGATCTTAAGGGGAAACTGGTGGAATTGGGCTGTCACAGGCAGGGGCCTAAGCCCACATTCCCAGGAGGGTCACTGCTGGTGACCACCCATGCCAGAGAGAGTCCAGCAGAGCCTCCAGTCCCTAAACTGATGGCTTTCTGCTGCTTACACCACAGCTGGGGCTGGGCACACTCTCACCCACACCTGAGAGAGCCTGGTGTGGGTGCCAGCCAGTGGTCTCTAGGACTGTAGCCTTCCACAACCAGCCCAGGGGTCTAAGCACTCCCAGACCATGCCTGAGAGAACCTGGTGTAATCTCTGGTCAGGATCCTTCTGCCTAGTCTTCTGAGACCTGCACAACCATGGGGTCTGAGCCTACCTAGCATGGGTCTGGACTCCAGACAACAGTTCCGGCAGAGGCAGCTACTGGAAGCTGGCTCCCTGGACCAATATTACTCAAGTTTTTAGTGTCATGGGGGTGTAGAGACAAGAGGGGGCTTCTGGTGACCACTGGATCAGTGGCTGGGGCTGCACATACCCCGTGGGAGGTTGCACAGTTCAGCAGAGTTTGCAGAGGGGGAGTCTGTGTGTTCTGGACCACCTAGAGGGGATCAGTCTGAGGCTTCTCTCTGAGGTAGAGGTCTGGGTCCAGACAGATTCCTTGCTCAGACTGTCTAAAATGTTAGAAAAAGCCACTAAAGAACAAAAACCTCCAGAGAACAAAAGCCTGAAAAACTGATTTCTACAGAGCCCAGCCTCTTGATAACCTGTAGGGCAACAAAACCCAAACAGAACTGGCAGAAAACAATGCAGCAGGCCATTCCCCCAGAAGACAAGCCAAAAGAACAAGAGGACAACCACCACAGGGTCCCTATAAAACTATAAAACCCCAACATCAGGGGAAAACAATATATTAACCTCCCAGTATTGCCCTAAAACCTGTATATTTAATAGATACAACTTTTTCTTTTTAATTCGTTCTCATGATTCTTGTTCTTTTAATTTTTTAACCTACTTATGATTACAACTAGAGGTTTAATAAAACATATTCCATAATAACTTTTTTTGTTGTTTTAAAGATTTATTTATTTATTTATTTGACAGAGAGAGACACACAGTGAGAGAGCGAACACAAGCAGGGGTAGAGGGGAGAAGGGAGAAACAGGCTTCCCGCAAGCAGGGAGCCCAATGCAGAGCTTGATTCCAGGACCCTGGGATCATGACATGAACCAAAGGCAGACGCTTAATGACTGACCTACCCAGGCAACTCCATAATAACTTTTTAACTTGAATTTTTTTCATACATATACCTGGGTTTCCTTTTTTTCCTTTCTTTTTAAAATATGCATATATATATATATATATATATATATATATATATATATATATATATATATATATATATATATATATATATATATATATATGAGCTTCAAGGCAATCCTTTTTCCCTATTCAATATTACCCTATATACAAAGCAGTTTTAATTTCCCTGTGTCTCTGGGAAGTTGAGTCATTTAACAAAGTTATCAAGATACACTCAGGAGTTACCAAAATAACCTTCCTCACCCATATCGAGGATTTATAACCACCCTCCCAACTTATTCTTCTCTCAGTGTTTCTGTGTATTTGTTTTTGTTCTGGTATTATATAAATCTTATTCTTAGGGTACACTTTGGGTTTTTCTTTTTTTCTTGTCATTTACTTTTGTCTGTCTTTTTGTTAGTTTGTTTTTGTTTGTGTACCTTATAAATATTACTTGGGGCTCAATTTGGCAGGGTTTCTCTCTCTCTCTCTCTCTCTCTCTCTCTTTTTTCCCCCCTCTTTTTCCCTCCTTTTTTTTTTCTTTCTTTTTGTGGTGACTTCCGATTGCTCTGAAACTTTCCAGGGTGTTCCTTGCCTGGATCATGATTGATATGTTCAGCTATACATCCCCTCAAACACCTCTCACCAAAATGACTAGAAGAGAAACATGCACCAGATGAAAAATTCAGAGACTGTGCCCTCTAACATAGAATTATTGGATATGGATATAAAGAGTATGTTGGTAAAAGAATTCAGGATAACAAATATCCAGCCAATGGCTAGGTTGGAGAAAAACATAAGTGACAACACACAATCTCTAAGGGAAGAGGTGAGAGCCAATCTGACAGAAGTTAAAAATGCTATCAATGAGATCCAATCCAATTTAAATACTCTAACAGCTAGGGTAACTGAGGCAGAAGATAGAACTGGTGATCTAGAGGACAAACTGATAGGAAAGAAGGATCAGGAGAAGGCCTGGGAAAAACAGCTTAGAAGCCATGAAAACAAAATTAAGGAAATAAATGACACCATGAAATGTTCCAACGTCAGAATTATTGGGATCCCTGAGTGGATGGAGAAAGAGAGAAGCCTAGAAGATATAGTTGAACAAATTTCAGATGAAAATTTCCTCAATCGGGAGAATGGAACAAGCGTTCCTGTCCTAGAGACAGAAAGGACACCAACCAAGATCAACAAATCTAGAAAGACCTCAGGACAATTACTGTGAAATTCATAAATCATAGTTTTAGACAAGAGGTTCTGAGGGCAACTAGGGGGAAAAATTCCTTTCATACAGAGGAAGGTCCATCAGAATAACACCAGACATGTCCACAAAAACCTGGCAAGCCAGAAAGGCCTGGAAAGACATATTCAGGGTACTAAATGAGAAGAACCTGCAACCAAGAATACTTTATCCATTTTGGAAATGGATGGAGAGATAAAGAGCTTCCAAGACTGGCAAGGTTTAAAAGAGTATGTGTCCATGAACTTTACACTACAAGAAATATTAAGGGGGTTCTATAAAAAAAGAAAGAACCCAAGAATGACATAGAACAAATATTTACAGAAACAATCTATAGAAACAAGGACTTCACAGGCAACATGATGTCAATAATAACTTATCTTTCAATAATAATTCTCAACGTGAAAGACCTAAATGCTCCCATAAAACAGCACAGGGTTGCAGACTGGATAAAACGACGACCCATTCATACGCTGTCTACAAAAGACACACTTGGAACCCAAAGATACATCCAGACTGAATGTGAATGGTTGGAGCAGCATCTTTCACGCCAGTGGGTTTCAAAAGAAAGCTGGGGTAGCAATTCTCATATCAGATAAATTAGATTTAAAGCTAAAGACTGTAGTCAGAGATAAAGAAGGACATTACATCATTCTTAAATGGTCTATCCACCAAGAAGATCTAAAAACTGTAAATATTTATGACCCCAGTATGGGAATAGCCGACTACAGAAGCCAACTGCTAATCAAAATAAAGAGACATATTGATTTGAATACATTAATTGTAGAGGATCTTAACATACCACTCACAGTAATAGACAGATCATTCAAGCAGAAAATCCATAAAGAAAAAGAGATTTGAATGACATTTTGGACCAGATGGACCTCATAGATATATACAGAACATTCCACCCTAAAATAACAGAATACTCCTTCTTCTCGAGTGCACAAGGAACTTTCTACAGATTAGAACACATACTGGGTCACAAATCAGGGCTCAACTGATACCAAAAGACTGAGATTATTCCCTGCATATTCTCAGCCCACAGTGATTTGAAACTGGAACTCAACCACAAGAAAAAGTTTGGAAAGAAACCAAACACTTGGAAGCTAAAGAACAACTTGCTCAAGAATGTTTGGATCAACGAGGAAATCAAAGAAGAACTTAAACAATTCATGGAAACCAATGAGAATGAAGACCCATCAGTCCAAAACCTATGGGATACAGCAAAGGCAATTGTAAGGAGGAAATACATAGCCAACCAAGCCTCCCTCAAAAAGACTTGAAAAATCCAGAATACACCAGCTCTCTTTACACTTTAAATAACTGGAAAATCAACAACAAATTAAGGCAGCCCCACACTCGATAAGGGAAATAATCAAGATTAGAGCAGAGAAGAAATGGATGCATTCCTGGAAACCTATAAACTTCCAAGAATGAAACAAAGAAATTGACAACCTGAATACACCTATATCTAGCAATGAGATTGAAGTAGTGATCAAAATCCTCCCCAAAAAGAAGAGCCCAGGACCTGATGGATTCCCTGGGGAATTCTAAGACATTCAAAGAAGAAATAATACCTATTCTCCTGAAGCTGTTTCAAAAATTAGAAAACGAAGGAAAACTTCCAGACGTTTTCCATGAACTCAGCATTACCTTGATCCCCAAACCAGGCATAGACCCCATCAAAATGGAAAATTTCAGACCAATATCCCTGATGAATATGGATGCCAAAATCCTCAACAAGATCCAACAGTACATTGGAAAGATTATTCAACATGACCAGGTAGGATTTATCCCTGGGATGTAAGTGTGGTTCAACATTAGCAAATTAATCAATGTGATAGAACAAATCAGCAAGAAAGAGAGAAGAACCACATGGTCCTCTCAATTGATCCAGAAAATATTAGACAAGATACAGCATCCATTCCTGATTAAAAGTCTTAAAACTATAGGGATAGAGGAAATATTCCTCAACTTCATAAAATCTATGTATGAAAAACCCATAGCGAATATGATTCTCAGTGGAGAAAAGCTGACAACCTTCCCTTTGAGGTGAGGAACACAACAAGGATATCCACTCTTGCCACTATTGTTCAACATAGCACTAGAAGTCCTACTAACAGCAATCAGACTACAAAAATAAAAGGTATTCAAATTGGCAAAGAAGAAGTCAAACTCTTCTTCTTCACAGATGATATGATACCTTATATGGAAAACCCAAAAGACTCCCCCCCAAAACTACTAGAACTCATACAACAATTCAGTAATGTGGCAGCATACAAAATCAATGCACAGAAATCAGTTGCTTTCTTATGGACTAACAATGAATATATAGAAAGGAAAATTAGAGACTTGATTCAATTTACTATAGCACCAAGAACCATAAGAAACCTGGGAATAAACCTAACCAAAGCGGTAAAAGATCTTCACTCAAGGAACTACAGAACACTCATGAAAGAAATTGAAGAAAACCCAAAAAGATGGAAGAACATTCCATGCTCATTGATTGGAAGAATAAAGGTTGTTTAAATGTCCATACTGCCAAGAGTAATCTATACTTTCAATACTATCCTGATCAAAATTCCACCGGGATTTTTCAGTGTGCTGGAACAAACAATCCTAAAATTCGTATGGAATCAGAAAAGACCCCAAATTGATAAGGACATGCTGAAAAGGAAAAACAAAACTGGGCATATCATGTAGCCTGATTTCCAGCTTTACTACAAAGCTGTGATCCACCAAGACAGCATGGTATTGGCACAAAAACAGACACATAGACCAGTGGAACAGAGTATAGAGCCCAGATATGGGCCCTCTACCCTATATTCAAATAATCTTTGACAAAGCAGGAAAAAATAATCTGGTGGAAGAAAGACAGTATCTTCAATAAAAGGTGTTGGGAAACCTGGACAGCTATGTATAGCAGACTTAATCTTGACCTTTCTCTTACCCCATACACAAAGATAAACTCGAAGTGGATAAAAGACCTCAAGACAGGCATCCATCAAAATCCCAAAGGAGAATATAAGCTCTAACATCTTCGACATTGCTACAGCAACTTCTTTTGAGACATGTCTCCAAAGCCAAAGGAAACAAAAACTAAAATGAACTTTTGGGACCTCACCAAGATAAAAAGAATCTGCACAACAAAGGAAACAGTCAACAAAACAAAGAGGCAAGTCACAGAATGAGAAAAGATATTTGAAATGACACTTCAAAGTGTTGGTATCCAAGATCTATAAAGAACTCCTCAAATTCAACACTCAAGAAACAGATAATCACATCAAAAAATATGCAGAAGACATGAACAGACACTTCTCCAAGGAAGACATACAAATGGCTAACAGACACATGAAAAAGTGTTCATCATCACTAGCCATCAGGAAGATTGAGATACCACCTTACACCAATTAGAATGGTCAAAATGAAGAAGCCAGTAACCAACATGAATTGAAGAGGATGTGGAGAAAGGGGAACCCTCTTACACTGTTGGTGGGAATGCAAGTTGGTGCAGCCACTTTGGAAAACAGTGTGGAGATTCCTTAGGAAATGAAAAATAGAGCTACCCTATGACCCCACAATTGCACAACTGGGTATTTACCCCAAATATACAGATATAGTGAAAAGAAGGGCCATCTGTACCCCAATGTTCATGGCGGGAATGGCCACAATTGCCAAACTGTGGAAAGTGCCAAGGATATTTATCCCAAAGATACAGATATAGTGAAAGAAGGGACATCTGTACCCCAATGTTCATGGCATCAATGGCAACAGTCGCCAGACTGTGGAAAGAGCCAGGATGCCCTTCAACAGATGAATGGATAAAGAAGATATGGTCCATATATACAATGGGATATTATGCCTCCATCAGAAAGGATGAATATCGAACTTCTGTATCAACATGGATGGGACTGAAGGAGATTATGCTGAGGGAAATAAGTCAAGCAGAGAGAGTCAATTATATGGTTTCATTTATTTGTGGGGCATAAGGAATAACATGGAAGACATTGGGAGAAGTAAAGGGAAAGTGAATTGGGGGATATCAGAGGGGGAGATGAACCGTGAGGGACTGTGGAGTCTGAGAAACAAACTGAGAGTTTGGGAGTGGTGGGAGGTGTGGGGTTAGGTGAACTTAGTGGTGAGTATTAAGGAGGGCATATAGTGCATGGAGCACTGGGTGTGGTGCATAAATAATGAATCTTGGAACACTGAAAAAATAAAATTAAATTTAAAAAAGAAATGAAAATAAATGGAGAGGGAGGAAAACTGTAAGAGACTCTTAAGTATCAAAAAAACTATCAAAAAAACAAACCCACAAAAAAACTATAACAAAAAAAACTATAGACTCAAGTATCAAAAAAACTGTAAGAGACTCTTAAGTATCAGAAAAACTATAGGGGTTGCTAGAGGGGAGGTGGGTGGAGCGATTGGATAATGGTGATGGGCATTAAGTTGCGAACTTGATGTAGTTAGAACTGGGTGTTACATGCATCTCATGAATCAATAAATTCTACTCCTGAATCTAATAATACTATATCTGTTAACAAAATTGAATTTAAATAAAAAAATTAGAACAAGTTTCAATTGCATTCAAAGCATGTTTGTTTTTGTTCAGGTATGCTTTGCCAGAAAAATGTCAAAATCTAGGCTATCATTAACCTAAAAGTTATGTATGTAATACACACTGACACACAGACACACACACACACACACACACACACACACACACACACACATCTATCTATTTGGCTAACCATAGGTAGGTATCTGGATAGATACATGGATATAGATAGAGTTATAAGTGATATAGATTAGACACATAGATATAGATAGATATAGATATAGATATAGATATAGATAGATATAGATATAGATATAGATATAGATATAGATATAGATATATCTGAAGTTTATTTGGCTTTGTCATCTAAATTTCTAATTAGGTATATCCTTTTAGAAATCATTGCAGTGTCTTTGGGAAGGGGCACAATCCCTTGGCCTGCCACTTTCCAGGTGCTCTTTGTCATGTTCACAGTTACAAAATACTCTGCCTCAGAATATTTTTATAATGTAAGATTACATTTAGAATGTAAGATTTTTAGAATGTATTTTAGAATGTAAGATTTAGATTTTTTGTTTGTATTTTGTTTCTTTACATACATCTTGTATTTCTCTGAAAATTAAAGACAATTTTTGGTCTTTTTAACTGAAAAAAAGATATTATTTTGTTCCTCTTTAATTATTATTTCAATGTTTTTTTAATTTTTGAATTGATTTGTTAAATACTGAGTAGATTAAGAAAATTCGTAAAATATATACAACAAACAAAGCATATGTCTTTTTGAAGTTCAGTTGACGTATTAGAAACTGCACATATTTAAAGTATACAGTGTGATAAGTTTTGACATGATATACCATGAGATCATCACCACAATCAAGATAATATACATATGCATCACCTGCAAAAGATTTTTTTTAATTTCTTTTTTAAATTTTTAATTTTTATTATGCTACGTAAGTCAGCATACAGTACATCATTAGTTTTTGATATAGTGTTCCATGATTCATTGTTTGCATATAACACCCAAAGCTCCATGCAATATGTGACCTCCTTAATACCCATCTCTGTGTTAACCCATCCCTCCATCTCCCTCTCCTCCAAAATCCTCAGTTTGTTTCTTAGAGTCCACAGTCTCTTATGGGTCATCCACCCCTCTGATTTCCCCCAGTTCACTTTTTTCCTTCCTTCTGCTAATGTCCTCCAAGCTATCCCTTATGGTCCACAAGTAAGTGAAACCGTATGATAATTGACTTTCTCTCTTTGACTTATTTCACTTAGTATAATCTCCTCCAATCCCATCCATGCTGATGCAAAAGCTGGGTATTCATCCTTTCTGATGGCTGAGTAGTATTTCAAGGTATTCTATTGACATATTATTTGATGTGAAATAACTTATGGAAACTATAGTTTCAATCTATTTAATATCCTTATTTATAGTGAAACATATGGTAAAATAAACAAGCAAAAACACATTAAAATATAAAAGAAAATGACTGCTATCTCCTGATAATGCTGATGAGAATAACCTGCACTAAATATTAACTTGAACATGGTTAGTGGTTGGTATACTGTGTCCCAGAGAAGCTGAATTTCTGGTGTTTTGTATTAAAATGTCAACACTGATACTGAAATAGCAGTAACATTCTCTGCCAGAAAAAGTATTATTAACACAATATTGTAACATCTCAATTTATAATTAATATATTAAAATATTTAATATTTTTATTAATAAAATATTTCTACTTAAGTATTAAATATTTTAAGATATTACAAATCATGGAAATAGATTTTATGCATTAAATGGTATATGCTAGTCAGATAATTACACTTATTTTAAAGATTTCTTTAAAAAATTTCTCAAATCCCCGTATAGACTGTAAAAAAAAAAAACACATCAAGGATTTGTGGGGTTTCATTCATATTTGAACAGATGTTTTGATAACAGCCACTTGTGTAATGAGTCCAGAGTAAAGGATCAAGGATTCACAGTTCACACTCTTTAGGTAAGAGCTATATAACCTTGGATTTTTGCACATTTTGTAAATGGATCAGAGTACTCACATATATCATCAGTTTACCCAGATTTATCTCTTCAATGTCCAATATTACCTTGTCATTCATTTCCTACATACTTATCTTGTTACCATTACCTTTAGTTCACTCCCAACATCTATTTGAGGTCACTTTTAGCTGTATAGCTCTTACTTTTGTAATTTTCTTGCAAGATTTCCCATCTCATAAAACTTTATTATAACAGTACTATAATACAGCACCAGCAAGAATGCAACTGTTATTCAGCTATTGTGTGTTTATAAATTTCAGGGAACCTGGGAGGCTCATTTTGTTAAGTGACTGCCTTAGGCTCAGATCATGATCCGGGAGTCATAGGATCGAGTCCTGCATTGGGCACCTGCTCAGTAGGGAGTCTACTTCTCCCTCTAATTCTCCCCCATCTCATGCACTTTCTCTCTCAGATAAATAAATAAATAAATAAAATCTTAAAAATTAAAATAAATTTCAAAGAAGTATATTTAATAAACTATTACCTTGATTTTAACTTGATTTTCACTTGAGAGAGTGTCATAAAGCAATACTATTTCAATACTTCATACAATAAAATCAAAATATGTTTGTTATATGAATCAATATGAATGGTCACATTACTATTCTTACTTAATATCTAGACTTGAAATCAAATCTGTTAAAATTATCATAGAAACTTTTAAGTATTACTAAATTGTAAGATTGGGAAAACAGTCTAAATGGACTCTATTAAATAGGAATTGTATAAACATATTGAATCCTTTTTTGGAAGGTTTTATATCATTCACAGTCAAACATGCATATTTTCAGTAGGATTGATTGATCTCATTGTCAAATAGGTTACTGATCATTCCTTGCCCTTTCTGGGTCTACTGGTCTTATATTAACATGGGAACAGTATCTTATATCATAATAAAATTTTGGCACTATTTTAATAAAACTCATAAAAAGACCAACTGATCCAATTTTTTTTTCTCAATGAAATTTTGGATTTTATATAGAGGTTTGGACACAGAAATAAATAAAATTTACTTAATCTAAATGAAAGCCAGGAAGAATTGATTAAAGTTATTTTCAAATTTGGTTATGAATTTGAAACATCTAGAGAGTTTAAAAAGACACCAGTGCCTGGAGACTACCACAGAGATGCTGATGTAATTGGTCTGGGATGCAAACTGGGTACTGATAAGTTTTCAGAGGTCTCTAGGTGATTCCAACATGCAACCCAAATCGAAAAATGCTACAGAAACTCCCTCCTCTCTTGAAATTTACTGTGCAGTGAGCCACAGTGGCTGGACATTTGCTATCTATTTTTTTCATAAAATCCAACAAAAGCAAAAAATCTTGCCCACTAAGAATTTTTGTTTAATAAATTTCTTGGTTTCTGCTGTGAATTGTGATTTTTTTTCCTATTGGAGGTGGCTCCTTTGTCCACTTTTATAATGGATTTTCCTCTTTTGCAATAGCCATTGCAATTTTTATGGTTAATCTCAAATATTTTAAGTTAATTTAACACCCAGACAACTTTACACAGTCATTACAGGGATGCTATCTTATTATCAATAAAAATGACACACAATTTGCCCAAGAGTTATACAACAAATAATTCCCACCACCTTTATCAGAGAATATGAAACAGATATCTCAGAGACAGTTTCATTATTACTAGAGATTTACAGAATTGCATTCACAACCCATTAGTAAGTAAAAGACCGAAGGTCAATATTTGAGATTTGGTACTAAACATCTCGCTTTCATGAAAATAAGGGTGGTAATCTCATGTCAGTTAAGAGATACACTGTTTGAAGCACTATGCACTTCAAGGAGAAAACTTCAACTCTTATATCAATGTTTAAAGTGTATTTGGGTAACAATAGCTCTCATTCATAAGTATTAAAAAATGCAGTTAAAAGGTATCAGATAAATAGTTTAGGCCAAGAGGAGTAAAATATTATGAGAAGGGAGTTTCTATTTGAAAAAGTTAAAAATTAATGGCTTATATGACTGACAAACTAAAAGAAGGCCATAATGTAAGTGCTCCAAAACATGAAGATAAACAAGAATTCATTATATTTTAAAGAAAGGTTAGTGAATTTATGGACACCCTTACCTCTAAATGAATAAGCCTGTTTAAACACCTAAGTATATGTAATTGGTTACTTATATTCAAGAAAAATATTCTGTAATAGGTTATTATTGTAAAAATAATAAATAAATTCAATAAAATTGAATTTTTGGTTTATGTATCTGTTATTATTGTTACATAATGGGCTCTTAGAGATCAGAGAGCCTTTCTCATTCCTTTAGATATTTTCATCAACAAGCACCGAATGCTTAAAAATAATTCCATATAGGTGTGTTAAATAATTCCATATAGGTTTGTTAAATAAATGACAACAATTTTTCATTAAATTGTTTTTTAAATTTTTAATTAATTAAATTAATTAAATTTTTAATTTAATTTCATTAAATTAAATATTTTCATTAAATATTTACTAGATTTCAACTAATGTATTAAGCATAAGTTAAAGGAACTTTTAAGACATCTAGAGGTGCCTGGGTGGGTCAGTCAGTTAACCACCTGCCTTTGGCTCAGGTTATGATCCCAGGGTCCTGGGATCAAGCCCTGCATCAGGCTCCCATGCATGATGGAGAGACTGCTTCTCCCTCTCCCTCTGTATGCCATTCCCCTTGCTTGTGCTCTCTATCAAATGAATAAATAAAATATTTTAAAATAAACTTATGAATCTTGAATGATTAAATCTCTAATATCAACATTAGTATGGAAGTATGCCAAAGATGATGAATCTAACCAAATGGTCACAAGTTTTGAAACATTAAAATTTCAGTTTTTCTTTATAAATGTCTCAATATCTGATACAGCCACAATCTCTATTGAAGATTGTGTGTGTTCAGAAGAAAACCTTTTAACTTTATAATATAAATGTTGCTTGATAGTAAAAGAAAAGATGATGATAACATGAATATGCAGTGGGAAAAGTAAATGGTGTTGAGAAAACTGAAAAATGACATTGATGAAAGAAATTAATGATGATACAAACAAATGGAAAGATATACCATGCTCATAGACTGGAAGAATTAATATTGTCAAAATGTCAATATGATTCAAAGTAACCTAAAAAGGCAATGCAATTCATATGAAAATATCAATAGTAATTTTCACAGAACTAAAACAAGTAAATCTAAAATTTTTATGGAACCATAAAAGATCTCAAATAGCCAAAGTAATCTTGAGAAAGAAGAAAAAACCTAGAAGTGTCATGATCTCAGTCTTCAAGATATATTACAAAGCTTTAGTCATCAAAACAGTGCTGGGACAAAATAGACATAGATCAATGGAAGAGGATATAGAATCTAGAAATAAGCCCACAGGTATGAGGTCAACTGACCTATGACAAAGAAGGGAAGAATATACAATGGGTAAAGACAGTCTCTTCATAAATGGTACTGAGAAAACTGGATAGCTACATGCCAAGGAATGAAACTAGACCACTTGATTATACCATACACAGAAATAAAACTGATTGAGAATCTAAATGTAAGACCTCAAACTATAAAACTCCTTAAAGAAAATATAGGGAATAACCTCTTACATGCCAACCTTGGCAATATATTTATAGATATATTTCATAGACAGTAATTCCTTTGATATCAGCCTTAGCAACATATTTATGGATATGTTTCCTCAGGCAAGGGAGACAAAAGCAAATATAAACTATTGGACTACACCAAAATAAACAAAATTTTCTCAGTGTATGAAACAATTTGTAAAGGCAACCTACTGAATAGGAGAAGATATTTCCAAGTGACATAGCTGATAAGAGGTTAATATCCAAAATACATAAAGAACTTAAACAACTTGGGGTGCCTGTGTGGCTCAATTGATTAAGTGTCTGCCTTCAGCTGAAGTCATGATCTTGGTGTCTTGGGATTGACCCCTGCATCAGGCTCTCTTCTCAGTCAGGAGTCTGCTTCTCCCTCTCCCACTCCCCCTACTAGTGTTCTCTCTCTTTCTCTCTCTCTCTGTCAAATAAATAAATAAAATCTTAAAAAAAAGAACTTATACAACTCAACACCACACAAGCAATTATCTTATTAAAAATGGGCAGAGAATCTGAATACATATTTTTCCAAAAAAAAAAAAATAATACAGATGGCCAACAGACACATGAAAAGATGCTCGAAAGCACTAATAATAAAGGAAATGCTAATGAAGCTCTCCATGAGATATCACATTCAGCTGCTACAATGGCTAAAAGAAAAAGAAAAAGAAATAACAAGTGTTGGTGGAAATGTTAATTGGTATGACCACTGTAGAAAACAGTAAGTTTCTCAAAAATTAAGAATATAAATATCAGAGGCTTGAGGGAAGATGAGGACCCTGTCCCAAGTTTTCAATTAGATATCATCCACATCTAAGTCAAGAAAGCTGAGTGATCCAAAGACTGGAAGAACAAACTCCACAACTAAATAGAATACACTATACCTGAAAGATTAGAAAAGTCAGAAAGATAGAGGGAAGGGCACATGGGTGGTTCAGTGGGTTAAGTCTCTGCCTTTGGCTCAGGTCATGATCTCAGGTCCTGGGATCAAGCCCCACATTGGGCTCTCTGCTTGGCAGGGAGTCTGCTTCTCGCCCCGCCCCCCACCTCTCTGCCTACTTGTGATCTCTGTCTGTCAAATACATAAATAAAATCTTTAAAAAAAAGAAAGAAAGAAAGGTAGAGTGAGGCTGACTGCAGGAGGGAGGGAGCTGCACACACAGAGAAACAGAGAAATAGGCCTTTGCAATAGAGAGCTCAGATGGGGAAGTCTAATCCCCATTGTGTCTGGTTTTAAAAACCAGAGGGATTGAACTCGGTGAGTTTATAAAACAAGTGGTACTTGAAACTTATAGCTTTAAAAGCCTGTAGACTCAGCACTGGGTGAACCAAGGGTAGGGGTGAGTAATAGCTGGGTTATTACCCTTAAAAAGACAGCAACCTCAATGGAGAGGCAACAACAAAAGAGGCAGTTTGCACAATTTTGGGGGCAAACAGGAGACAAATCTGTTCACACAGATGTTAGAGCATATTGGGGGGCTTCTCCAAAAACAGGGAGCTGGCAGGTGCCATTTTCATTCCCTGATGCCTTGCATAAACACAGAGCCATCTGTGACAGGCAGGGCTGCAGAAATACTTGCTGCATGACACTTTGGCATTGTGCCACACCCACAAGTTCTCCTGAGGACTAGGCTACTCCCAGACTTCTGATCTAGGCTTTGGCTCACAGAAAATTTTGTTAAAGCCACATACGACCCTGGCTAGCTACCAGGTACACAGCTCATTGTGACTCAGTGTCACAATTAGCCACACACATCCCGCATGGCCTGCTGAACCCTGTAATCCCAGCCTCCATAATCTTCTGTGCCCAACCACCAGGGACACAGCTGTCAGTGTGTGATACACTCAGCTGCTTCACTATGCCCAGTCACTACAGTGCACCCAGGCGCACCACCTACCCACCATCAAGCACTAGGCCCAGACTCACCTGTCCATCTTCATGTATGGTGCTCAGCCTCCCACCCCCTGCAGCCCTAGCATGTAGCCTCCAACATTTGCAGCAAATTCAGAGATCTGGCATAGAACTAGCAGCCCAGTGCAAATTTTGCTAACATTGCTACATTGCTCTCAAGTTCCTTGGTGGTTACAACCTCTCAGAACTGGCCTGCCTGTGTCCCACTAACACCACAGGGAGTAAGCACAGTCCACAACAGGCAGAGAGTCAGTACAGATGATTGTACTGAAAGGAAAAGTAACTGAAACACAAAACCAGGATGTAAGCAACACATAAAGATACTCTTCTGAGGAGCCCAGTTCCACTGAACAGGGGACAGTACACAACAGAGCACCCCAGGAACTCTTTTTCATAAAGCCACTACTTTTAAAAGCAGAAGACACAGCTGATTTTCTTAACATAGAGACACAGACAAAGAGAAGCAGACAAAATGAGGGGAGTGATACATTTATCCCAAATAAAAGAACAGAACAAGGCTGAAGCCAGAGACCTAAGTAAAACAGATAAAAGTAACATGTCTGATAGATAATTTGAAACAATGATCATAAGGTTACTCACTGGAATTGAGAAAAGTGTAACATATGAGTGAGACCATAACACAGAGATAAGGACTAACAGCAGAGATAAAGGGCTTAGTAAACAAAATGAGAAACACGCTTAATGAAATGAACAGCAAGCTGGAAGAAGCAGAGGAACAAATTAATAACCTAGAAGAGAGAATAGTGGGAAGTAATCAAGCTGAACAAAAGAGAAAAAAAGAATTAAACCAGATGATAATAAGCTTAAGGAAATCATTGACTCCATCAAAGGTAATAGCAATTGTGTTATGGGACTCCCCCCCAAAAAAAAACAAAAATAAAAATAAAAATAAAAAAACAGAAAGAGAGAGAAGTGGGGGCAGGAAATATATTTGAAGAAATAATAGTTGAAAAAGTTCCCTAACCTGGAGAAAGAAACAGATAGCCAGATCTGGGAGGCACAGAGAACTTCCATCAAAATCAACAAAAACACACCCATACAGGGGCACCTGTGTGACTCAGTGGGTTAAAGCCTCTGCCTTCAGCTCAGGTCATGATCTCAGGGTCCTGGGATCGAGCCCTGTATCAGGCTATCTTCTCAACACTGAGCCTGCCTCCCCCTCTCTCTCTGCCTGCCTCTCTGCCTACTTGTGATCTCTGTCTGTCAAATAAATAAATAAAATCTTAATAAAAAATGCACCCACACAGAGACATACTATAATTAAACTTGCAAAATCTAGTGATAAAGAAAAAAATACCTTAAGAGCAGCAAAAGAAGTCATTAGAAAACACATAAGACTAGCAGGAGACATGAAAGACCAATAGTGATGGTATAAAGGTAAAAAAAAAAAAAAAAGAGAAAATAAATATTTATGTAAAAAATCACTCAAGGAAATAAAAATAAGATATAAAAATATAATAAAATATGCCTAAAATCTGGAGAGGAGGGAGACAAGAATAGGTTCAAACCTAAATGACCATCAACTTAATTTGGCCTGCTGTATATAGAAAAGATCATATACAAACTTAATGGTAACCATGCATATGTAGACATGCAAAGAATGGAAAGAAAGAAATCCATGTATATCACTAAAGAAAATCAGCAAAACATGAAAGAGAGAACAACAAGAAAGGATCAGAGAAAATCTTCAGAAACACAGCAAAATAAGTAATAAAATGGCAGTAAATACATATATATTAGAATGACAGTATAGATTTAAAAAATAGAATTTGCCTGTGAAGCCATCTGGTTTGAAACTTGTTTTTGTTTTTGGGGGGAGTTTTCTTCTTCTTTTTTTCCTCTTTTCTTCCTTCTTTCCTCCCTTCCTTACTCCCTCCTTTCCTTCCTTCCTTCCTTTCTCTCCCTCCCTCCCTCCCTCTTTCTTTCTTTCTTTCTTTCTCTTTCTTTCTTTCTTTCTTTCTTTCTTTCTTTCTTTCTTTCTTTTCTTTCTTTCCTTCTTTCTTTTTTTCTTTCTTCTTTCTTTCTTTCTTTCCTGATTCAATTTCTTTGCTCCTAATGGGTCTGTTCAAGTTTTCTATTTCTTCCTCTCTCTCAGCTTTGGTAATTTACATGTTTCTAGAAATATATCCATTTCTTCCAGGTTGTCCAATTTGTTGGCATATAATTTTTCATAATATTCTCTTAAAAGTGTTTGTATTTTCTGTGGTATTGGTTGTTATTTCTCCTTCTCATTTGTGATTTTATTTATTTGTGTCCTTTCTCTTTTCCTTTTGATAAGTGTGGCTAGAGTTTCATCAATATTCTTGATTTTTTTTCAGAGAACCAGCTCCTGGTTTCATTAATCAGTCGTATTTTTTTTAGGTTCTATATCTTTTATTTCTGACCAAGTATTTATTATTTCCTTCCCTCTGCTGGTTTTAGGTTTTACTTGTTATTCTTTTTCTAGTTCCCTTCAGTGTATATATAAGTTGTCTGAGATTTTTCTTACTTCATGGGATAGACCTGTATTGCTATATACTTCTGTCTTAGGACTGCTTTTTCTGCATCCCAAAACTTTTGGACTATTGTGTTTCCATTGTCATTAGGGTGTATGTATTATGTATATATTTACATTTGTTCATTGGTTGATTGACCATTCGTTGTATAGTAGCATGTTGTTTAAAGTCCATGTATTTTTGGTCTTTCCAGATTTTTTTTCTTGTGGTTGACTTCTCATTTCACAGCCTCCTAACCAGAAAAGTTGCATGATTTGATTTTAATCTATAAGTATTTGTTGAGGATTATTTTGTAACCTAAAATGTGATCTATTTTGGAAAATATTGTATATGTACTTAAAAAGAATGTGTATACTGCTGTTCCAGGATGGAATGTTCTGAATATTACTGTTAAGTCCACCTGGTCCAGTATATCATTCAAAGCCGTTATTCCCTGTTTAATTTCTGTTTAGATAATTGATCCTTTAATGCCAATGAGGCATTAAAGTCCCCTACTATTATTATATTATTATCACTTATTTCCTTTATGTTTGTTATAAATTGTTTTATGTATTTGGGTGCTCTCATGTTGGATGTGTAAATAATTACAATTGTTACACCTTCTTGTTGAATTTTTCCCCTTATTATAATATAGTGATCTTCTTTATCTCTTATTACAGTCTTCATTTTAAAATCTCATTTGTCTGATGTAATTAGTGCTACTCCAGCTTTCTTTTGAAATCCATTTGGGTGATAAATATTTTTTCATCCCCTCACTTTCAATCTGCACATATGTTTAGGTCTAAAATTAGTCTATTTTAGGCAGCATCTAGGCAGATTTTGTTTTGTTTTTCTTATCTATTCTGACTCCCCATATCTGTTGACTGGAGCTTTTAAAGTTCAAAGTAATTGTTAATATATATGTATTTAATGGCATTTTGTTACTTGTTTTGTCATTGTTTCTGGAGATGTCCTCTTTTCCTTTCTTGTCTTTGTCACTTTTTGTCTGTCCTTTCTACTGCAAGATTACACTTTAGTATTTCTTGCAGGACTGCTTTAGTGGTCACAAACACCGTTAAGTTTTATTTGTTTGGAAAACTCTATGTCTTCCGTTCTGAATCATAGTCTTGCTGGATAGATCATTCTGGCTTCAGATTGTTCCCATTCAACACTTTGAATGTATCATGCTACTCCCTTCTGTCTTGCCTTGTTTCTCTTGAGAAATCTGCTAGCCTTATGGATTTTCCCTTTTAAGTTAAGGGCTTCTTTTCTCTTACTGCTTTTAACATTTTTTTTATCACAATATTATGAAAATGTAATTACAATATCTCTTTGTGTTCGTCTTCCTTTGTTTATTTTGATAGGAGTTCTCTGTGTTTCCTGGATCTGGATATTTGTTTCCTTCTCCCAATTAGGGACATTTTCAACTATTATTTCTTCAAATATATTTTCTACTCCCTTTTCTCTCTCTTCTTACTCTGGGACTCCTATAGTAAGAATGTTATAACCTTCTATGAAGTCATTGAGTTCCTTATGTCTATTCTTACGTTCCATAATACTTTCTCTCTTTTGTTCAGTTTCATTGCTTTCCCTTACTTTGACATTTACATCACTAATTCACTCCTCTGGTTCTTCCAGACTGCTCTTCATTGAATCAAGCATTTTTCTAATCTCATTTGTTGTGCTTTTTCAGCTCTGAGTGATTTTTTTCAACTCTTTTTTTTTCTCTATTATAAGGGTCTGACTGGTATTTTCTATTATTTTTTCAAGTCCAGTTAGTTTTTCTATGATAGTTGTTTTAAATTATCCATCAGACATGTTACTTATATTTTTTTTATTTACATTTCTTGCTGTGACCTTATCTTTCTCTTTCATTTTGGATGAATTATTCTATGTTCACATTATGTCCAAGTTTTTGTCTTCTTTTCTGTGTTATAAAAGCCAGTTAGGTCACCTGCCCCTGAGGGTAATTATCTTATGAAGTAGAGATCCAACAGTGACCAGGAACTGGTGCTTCAATGTTTGTCTCCATCGTATGCTGTATGCAGTCAGCTATTGTGTTCTGGCAGCTCCATCTTTCAAGCTAGTTGTCTACAGAGGCTCTCCTTGCCTGTATTGGACAGTGTTTGGTCCCTGGCCTGAAGGTGGCAAGTTTTAGCTAAGTGTGCTCTGGTCTGTTTGTGAAATGAGACCTCTCACCACCTGCATCAGAAGTGAAGCCCTGTGAAACACTCTGGGTGGAATATGTGCTATGTTTAGTGGTTTGTGCTAGTCTGGGTCAGGGATCTGCTGCACTGTGACTGAGGTAAGCTTGAATGAGAAGGACAGTTCCAAGTGAGTGCAGGGGTGAGGGACTTAGTGTAAGCAAGTTTGCAGCCAGTGTTGGCACTGTGCTGTTTCCTGCAGGTGGCTCAATGTTTATACTGAGGGGTGGGAAAGGGAAATGATGCCACCCAACTACTTTGTTCCCAGGGAAACATTCTATGAATACTGACTGTAAGGGACACACTCCTAAAAAGGCCAATACTCTCCTCACTCTGTGTCCAAAGCATTCTTCAGATTGCTGTTTACACGCTATCTTTCTCCAGGTTTTTTACCTGCCCTCTCTCCAGGAGCAGCACCATTCTCCCTGGACTATATACCAGTCAAGTCCACTGACTTTTAAAGCTACAGTCTTTGGGGCTACTCACTGGGTCATTGGAGCATGTGACTTTTGATCTCAGGTTTGTGAAGTCAAGTTCCATGTTGAGTATAAAGTTTATTTTAAAAAATAATAATAAAGAAAAAAATAAATATAGTTTAAATAAAAATAATAAAATAAAATAAAATAATAAAATGAGATAAACTCCCGGTGTTAAGCTCCACTGATTGCATGAACTCACAAAACTCAGCCTCTCCCATTTTCCAAACCAATGACTCTGGGGAAATGTTCTTGTCTATTCCCTTGTGTGGTCTTCTCTTCCTTTTGTCCTTCTCTGCAAGCAGGGCTCACTCCCCACTATAGCAGCCTTGATGTATTTCTCTCCTAAACCATGTTTCTGCACTTCCTACCCTCTTCAGTGTGACCTCTTCTCTCCTTTTATTTGTAGAGTTTGTTCTGTCAGTCTTCAGGTCAATATCTAGGGTCAAAAAAGAAACTTGGTATGACTTCATATATTTTTTTAATTTATTGAGACTTGTTTTGTGGCCTAATATGTTATCTATTCTGGAGAATGTTCCTGTGCATTTGAAAAAAAAAATGTATTCTGATGTTTTAGGATAGAATTTTTGAATATATCTGTTAAATACACCTGGTCCAGGGTGTCATTCAAAATCATGATTTCCTTGTTGATTTCTGTTTGGATACTCTATGGATGTAAGTGAGCTGTTAAAGTCCCCTACTATTATTGCATTACTGTCAATTATATCTTTTATGCTTGTTTTAAACTGTGTTATATGTATTCCCTTTTGGGAGCTTAAATATTTACAATTAATATATCATTGTTGGATTGTCCCCTTTATTACCGCTTAGTGTCTTCCTTTGTGTCTTGTTACAGTCTTTGTTTTAAAGTATAATTTGTCCAATATAAGTATTGTAATTCTGGCTTTCTTTTGCTATCCTTTTGTATCATAAAGTTTTCTCCATCTCCTACCTTTCAATCTGCAGGTGTCTTTGGGTCTGACATGAGTCTTCTGTTGGCATCATATGGATGGGTCTTTTTTTTTTCCTTTTCTTTTATCTATTTTTTCACCCTATGACTTTTGATTAGAGTATTTAGCCTATTTTCATTCAAAGCAATTACCTTTACTTTATTGGAATTAACTTTACAATATGATAGTTAGCTTTGAGTGTGGAAGTGTTTGCATATGTGTGTATGTTGTGTACATGCAGGCATGTATATACATATGCATGAATGCATGTTAGTTTTCTTCATAGTTACCATAGTTAAATGGTATGGGTAAGGGACTCAGTGCAGTAATTGGATTACACATGCAGTGTGCATGTGCCTCAGGCTCTGCTACAGAACAAATGGTTGTTGAGATCAGGTGAGGTAAAATCTATCCAATTGGGCCAGGAAACTGATTGTAAGGATTAATTGTAGCCGGGTGATGGTGTGATAGGGGCCAGGGTGGACAGTTATCATTTAGGGTACATAAAGTCAAAAATAAAAAGTTCCAGGGTACCTGGGCAGCTCAGTCGGTTAAGCATCTACCTTCAGTTCAAGTCATGATCCGAGGGTCCTGGAATCAAGCCCCACATGGGGATCTCTGCTCAGTGGGGAGACTGTTTCTCCTCTCCGCACCCCACTCAAGCTTTCTCTCTCACTCTCTCCTCTCTCTCAAGTTAACTAACTACTTAAATAACTAAATAAATAAATAAAATAAAAAGTTCCAGTCAAGTGGTCAAACAGGTGGGCTCTTGAAATTGGAGTAAGAGAGCACTTCAAGCAGAATCTAACTATGGTCTGGGAGGCTTCCCTGACGTGGCTTTAACACATTCAGTGGTCCTTGGAGGCCTCTTACCCTCAAAGTCCTAGACTTTTAAGGCTGTCTTTCTAGACAGTAGAAGTTCAGTTAACATTGTTGATTCAAACCCTTGGCCCATGCATGGATTCTCCATTAGTCTATGTAAACACATATCCATATTCTAAAGAGCTTCTGATCTCCACAAAATACAAAAATACAATTTTTTCCCTGCCCTGAGTTGAGCTATTCAATGTCAAAGACTGAAATATTTGACAAGAGGAGGAGGGGAAATATTTTACTCTCCAGAAATAGATGATACATTTTTCAGGACATCAAAAAAAAAAAAAAAAGAGCTGGATATTTCCATAATTAAGAGAGAAAAAAATGAGAGACTATAAGGGAACATGGAAATATATTATGGTTACAAAGATGGTTTCTATTTTAGGAGAGTAAGACTTAAGGTAATTTGCTAATAATTCAGGGTCGGAAATTGTGAAATGAATTTGAAGATGTTTGAAAAGGTTTGGGACAATCATTCAATGTCTGGGATAGAAAGTTAATGAGATGAGAATTAAAACATAATTCTGAATAATACTTAGAGCTACATTGGAAGCATAATGCTTCAGATGTCTAGTAAGTTTAATATTCTGTACAATTTTGTACTCCCCCCCCAAAAAAAATGTTCAATGCCTTGTGGAGAACACAATCTGTAAGGGTACTATAGATGTAAATTGGCACTATAAACAGATTGAAGAAGCCAAGAATGAAAAGCCAATGATAGCAATGATGAGATGGAGAGATAAATGCAACCAGGAACAAATTTCATAAAATGGGTAAAATGGAGAAGGACTGAACAACTAGAAGACCTAATGAAGGAAAGCTCAAGTTAACCATATAGAATAATACAAGGCAGATAATAAAGTTATAATCATAAAAAAGGAAGACAATGTTCAATATGATGGATTCCTTATAATCATATGGATAGAAGATCCAGGGAATGTATATATCTGCACATATAAGGGATGAAGGAGCAATAAAAACAGCAAGAAAAAAAATCTACAGAAACAAAAACTTGTAAGACAAAGCAGACATTTATCTGTGGTGGTAGCTACATTGACAGTTGTAACACTGAATGTCAAGTGCCAGAAGAAGTCTTGAATAAGGATAGGAAAGAACATCCAGAAAGATTGACGGACAGGTATCCTTCAAGTTATCTGTGACTTTCTACCACTGTCCAAATTTTTTTCACTACCCATTGAGTTAAATAGTCTATTCTAAAGCAAAATAAGAAGCTGTTTAAACACAGGAAAAGCCCACACAGTGTATCTATAGGACTATTTCTCTGAAGGATATCTATAGAATATATGTAGAAGGAAGACAATGTATTTCCTTGTAGGTGGTAATACTAAATTAGAGCTCTTAGTTGACTTAATTTTCTCATAACCTTACTAACATTAAACTGAATATTTGATAAGAAAACTGTTTAGTATAGAAGAAATGGCATTCACAATTTCTGTAGGTTTACCCTAATGAATTTACTAAATCATGATGCTCCCAAAAATAATGTATGAAAATAATTCTTCACTAAAATCAAGCTGTGAATACATCTCTTCAGAAACACGTCCTTTGAATTAGTTTCATTTGGCCATAACCTTTTAAAATATCTCAAAATTTTTGAGACTTTGAGAAATTCTATATTCAAACTCCTAAATTATACATTTAGGGGAATTTTTGATGAAAGAACTTCCAAACATTTCTGCATCATTGAATAGGTAATGGATGAAGAAGTACCTTGGATACACCAGTAAAATGGGCACTTTAAGATATATTCATTCAAATATTCTCGTTGACTCCCTCTTCATGTAGCTTTGGAACAAATGATCAACAAATAACAGAAATCTGGATGAAGGTAGGCCAGTGACAGAAAATGGAGGTTAGTTCCTTTGCTACTATAGCTACTCTTTCTGATACCCACTAGCTTAGCCTCAAAGAAGCCACTTTATAAATTCACCTCAGGCAAATAAAATGGAATATAAATAAACTCCTTTGAGAACCTCAGTCAGTTCAATTTCTGCCATCCTCAGTTTAGCACTTTGTTGGACATACTCCTTAATGAGCATAGCTGCTGAGGGCAACTTAGATGCAGGCTTAGCCAAAAGGTGAGGGGTTTTGAAGAAAAATGTCTCCATGGTAATTTTCAGGTTAGAGCTAAGGGAACCAGCTTGTGTTTAAACAAGATTTTTAAAACTATTTTCCAGATTAAAAAATATATTTCTCTATTTTAGTTGAATATAAACATTACTTACACTAATTTACTCAATCACAGATGGCTTTGTCTTGAAATATGTTTTTCCCTTAATTTGTTACTAGCCAGCTAAATACCAAGAGGTTAAAGAATGGATGAACCATGGAGTGTGGCATTTTCTTTAGTTCTGCTCTTTTAATGTCACTAGCTTCTTTGTGAAATATAATCTTTTAGCAAGGAGGTAGAAAAAACTGTCTATAACTTAAACCTCTGGTTTGGAAGCTGAAAATAGATCCTGTCTGGTTAGGCCACTGAAGTCATTTAAATCAAAAATATGAGGAAGTTATTGAGAAATTGTAGGCCCTTTGATGATTTAGAATCTTAAAGACATTAAAGCATTTACTTAGCCTAGATACAATATTCATTTGTAGCTAAGATAAACTTTTGCCCTATTTTAACAAATGCAAGATCCATATATTTTGTCACTTACTTTGAATTAAACTGAACACAAATTGCATATTTTATAATTTATATTTTAAAAATCTAAACAGGTACCATGCTGTCTTGGGGATAACAGCTTTGTAGTAAAGCTTAAAATCAGGTAACGTGATGCCCCCAGTTTTATTTTTGTTTTTCAACATTTCCTTGGCGAATTGGGGTCTCTTCTGGTTCCATACAAATTCCTGGATTATTTGCTCCAGCCCTTTGAAAAATACCGGTGGAATTTTGATCGGAATGTCATTAAAAGTATAGATTGCTCTAGCATTAGAGACATTTTAACAATGTTTATTCTTCTGATCCAAGAGCATGGAATGGTCTTCCATCTTTTTGTGTCTTCTTCAATTTCTTTCATGAGTGTTCTGTAGTTCCTTGAGTACAGATCCTTTACCTCTTTGGTTAGGTTTATTCCCAGGTATCTTATGGTTCTTGGTGCTATAGTAAATGGAATCAATTCTCTAATTTCCCTTTCTGTATTTTCATTGTTACTGTGTAAGAAAGCCACTGATTTCTGTACATTGACTTCGTATCCTGCCACATTACTGAATTGCTGTATGAGTTCTAGGGGTTTGAGGGTGGACCCTTAAAGCTGTGATCACCAAGACAGCATGGTACTGGCATAAAAACAGACACATAAACCAGTGGAACAGAGTAGAGAGCCCAGATATGGACCCTCAACTCTACAGTCAAATAATCTTCGACAAAACAGGGAAAAAAAATACAGTGGAAACAAGACAGTCTCTTCAATAAATGGTGCTAGGAAAACTGGACAGCTATAGGTGGAAGAATGAAACTCGACCATTCTCTTACACCATACACAAAGATAAACTCAAAATGGATAAAAGACCTCAACGTGAGCCAGGAATCCATCAGAATCCTAGAGGAAAACATAGGAAGTAACCTCTTCGATATCAGCCACACAAACTTCTTTCAAGATATGTCTCCAAAGGCAAAGGAAACAAAAGCCAAAATAAACTTTTGGGTCTTCATCAAAATCAAAAGCTTCTGCACAGCAAAGGAAACAGTCAAGAAAACAAAGAGACAACCCACGGAATGGGAGAAGATATTTGCAAATGACAATACATACAAAAGGTTGATATCCAGGATCTATAAAGAACTCCTCAAACTCAACACACACAAAACAGATAATCATATCAAAAAATGGGCAGAAGATACGAACAGACACTTCTCCAGTGAAGACATACAAATGGCCGTCAGACACATGAAAAAATGTTCATCATCACTAGCCATCAGGGAGATTCAAATTAAAACAACATTGAGATATCACCTTACACCAGTTAGAATGGCCAAAATTAGCAAGGCAGGAAACATGTGTTGGAGGGGATGTGGAGAAAGGGGATCCCTCTTACACTGTTGGTGGGAATGCAAGTTGGTGTAGCTACTTTGGAGAATAGTGTGGAGATTCCTCAAGAAATTAAAAATAGAGCTTCCCTATGACCCTGCCATTGCACTACTGGGTATTTACCCCAAAGATACAGATGTAGTGAAAAGAAGGGCCATCTGTACCCCAATGTTTATAGCAGCAATGGCCACAGTCACCAAGCTGTGGAAAGAACCAAGATGCCCTTCAATGGACGAATGGATAAAGAAGATGTGGTCCATATACACTATGGAGTATTATGCTTCCATCAGAAAGGATGAATACCCAACTTTTGTAGCAACATGGACGGGACTGGAAGATATTATGCTGAGTGAAATAAGTCAAGCAGAGAGAGTCAATTATCATATGGTTTCACTTATTTGTGGAGCATAACAAATAACATGGAGGACAAGGGGAGTTAGAGAGGAGAAGGGAGTTGGGGGAAATTGGAAGGGGAGGTGAACCATAAGAGACTATGGACTCTGAAAAGCAATCTGAGGGATTTGAAGCGGCGGGGTTGGGAGGTTGGGGGAACCAAGTGGTGGGTATTAGAGAGGGCATGGATTGCAAGGAGCACGGATTGTGGTACAAAAACAAGGAATACTGTTATGCTGAAAATAAAAAAAAATTGAAAAAAAAAGTAAACTGGTAAAGTTCAGGAGTTTAAGAGATAAATTTAATTTTTTATGTAAACATTTACAATAAATCCAAAGTTGATGAATATTCTGACACTTAATATACTTAAGGTTTAAAGCTTCTTGAATTTAGCATCCAAAATAACCTTCAAAGATATATATAAAAGCAATGAACCAAAAATAAAGGGCATCAGAGGACAGACATAATCTCCATGGTTAATTATATTATATTATATTATATTAATCTCCATATGTTAACTATATAATAAGCCTACATATGCACTGTGTAAAGGCTAGTGAAAACTGCTCAATGACAGGTTTGCAGAATCATCGTATTTGACAGAAGTAATTTTTTATTCTTCCAAAAACATCTTATGATATTAAATATATTCAATATAACTACTAAAATAGAATAAGACAAGTATTTTGAGATAAAATAAGTAGTTGTTTTATGATTTGAAGTTTATCTTTTTTCTTTTTTAGAAGAGTTATTCTGAACATGATTGCCTAGGCTCAAACCATGAATCTTCTACTTGTGAGCTCTGTAAATGCAGACAAGTCACTTAAACTCTGTACTATTTTTTTTTTTTTACCCTGAAAGAACATAGGGTCATTGTTAGGAGTAAGAAACAGAGCACATTATTAGTAAGTTGTTTTTGTTTTTGTTTGTTTGTTTTTGTTTTGTTTTGTTTTGTTATTTTTGGTATTTACTTTGGTAAATAGAAAGGTAAGGGAAAAATAACCAAGTGTTCATACTTGTCCCTTCCTTATTCTCTGCTTTGCCTTGACCAAACTTCAGTCAGGTTATCTCTCCTTTCCTACAAGCCCCTGACGCCTGCTTGCCCCTAAGCAATAAGCAAGCACTAATAAAGTGATACATGTCTCCTTTTCAGGTTCTCCTGGGAATCATCTGACTATAGTGAGACTGTGTGTGTGTGTGTGTGTGTGTGTGTGTAGACCCAACTGTTCATTTATCTTGCTTGACCAGTTTCTTCTTAAAGTATTCTGCTTTATTCTGCTTGCCCTTAACAACAACAACAGCAAAAACATTCATTTTCCTGTTGGATTTTATGAACCTTATAGATTTCGGAGACCAGAATCTTGTCCCTGTTCTGAATAAATTGTCTCCCTAAATCCAGATTTGCTTTCACTTGATGAAAAGAAATATCTTTCAATGAAAATCACACTTTCCATTGACCTTTATATTATGATTATATTATGTTTTAGTATCTAATTGAAGTGTTTTATGTTAAAATTAAATCACCCAGTTGTCTTCTAAACAGGAAATGAGTTCACTCCAGAGTTCTGTATGTAGAGTTCTAATTTTCCTAAACAGGAAAATGACTTCACTCCAGAGTTCTGTATGCAGAGTTCTAATTTTTTTTAAATGAAGACATTTTCCTATTTGTAAGATAGCTACACTAGAAAAAAAAAAACTTACCAGTATTTCTGTTCTTTAAAATTTCAACTTTAAATAATAGGACAGGTCTATTTTTAAAGCTACAGAATGGTCGAGAATGTTAGAATACTTAATAACTGTAGAGCTTCTCTGTCTCTCTCCCTCTCTCTTATTCCTTTTATATAGTTAGTAACATTTTACTACCCTTGCTTCCCTCCTTTTAATTTGAGAACTCTTCTATGATCTTTTGGCTCTTGGAAGAGCTGACTCAAAAAGAAATCACTCAAAATCCACAGTGATAATTAGTTTAGACAGGCATTTGAAAACTGTCAGATATGTATGTTCATTGAAAATTCTCTAGTGCTGTTATTTTAGTTTATCTCTCAAACATTAATAAAAATTATTTTGACATTCTAGACAGGATTTATTTTTAGGTAATTATCACACTTGATAAAGACATCCAGGGCTAACATCACTTTTGACATACCCTAGACCATCCTTTGGCAAGTTCCTTTTCAAACATAAAATTTGGTCCCTTACTCTAGAATAGGACAAATTCATCTTAAAAATTATACTCCCATTTAACCTAGCATACAATTATGGTAACATTTTGGTTCTAATATTGCTAGCTTTTAAGACTTGCTGAATTTAATTTCCAAAACATCTTGCATCAGAAACTCAAGGGAGGGATGCCTGGATGGCTCAGTTGGTTAAGCATCCACCTTCAGTTCAGGTAATGTTTCTGGGGTCCTGGATTCAAGCTCTGCATTGGGTGCCCCACTCAGCAGGGAGCCTCCTTCACCTTCTCCTCCCTACTTATGTTCTCTTTCTTGCCACTTCTGTCTCTCTCTCAAACAAATAACTAAAATCTTAAAAACAAACAAGCAAAAAAACCCAAGGGAAACCCATCTCTTTCAACCCCAAATCATGGTGAGGAAACCACTGCATAAATTCTAGGAAAGAAATATCAGTGAACATTTCATTTTAGTGGTGGTGTAGCTTAACTAATGAGGTAATTAAAATTTAACAATATGAATGGGTTCTTTTTTAATAACAGAAAATATTTTTTTCTAGAATGATAGACTATTTACATATGAATAATCTATCATATATATATATGTGTATATATACACACATATATATGAGTAGAACTTAAAATTTTCACCTTGAAACATGACATCCTAAAACCCTGAACATCAATTTGCTGATTAACAATGTTTAGTTTAGTTATGGTACTTTCCTTGTGATCCTATCAGACATCATCATGCTTCATATTCACTAACTTGCTGTGAAAACCAAATTGTGAATTGACACCAAAATAGTCCCTTTTATAAATAAAATTAATCATAGCATAACTGTATTAACAGAACATTCGCAAAGTTATTCTTTCAGTAGTATGTTGTTTTGGCACAGTGGGAAAAGAAAAGTGTTGGTGAAAAGTAAAATAATGACTTGAAAATTGCATCCAAAACTGTGTAAGTGATACAAAATCTGGAGACAGCTCAGCTTGGAACTCTTTTAAGGCAGAATCAGAATATATGTCATCTTAAATACTTACAGTTTTAAGGCCATGGAGTAAATACTGCGACTTCAGACAGTTAAGAAAAAAATAGTACAATATATTTTGAAATCAATTTTCTTTGAAATTTACAATCTTACCTTTCCTTCTTTTTTCCCAGATTTCCACTGATTTAGGATAAAATGGAGACAAAGGGAGCAAAGGAAAACAAAACAAAAACAAAAACAAATACAAAAATCAGCTCTAATTTGTTATTGGAAATGCATTTTTTAAAGTCAATATTCTGAGTCCAATAGTAAACAATTTTGTTCTACTGAAACTATTTTCAACCACTGAATTCTTCAGTGGCTTTGTAAAGGGATATAACAATATTTTGTAAATCTCATGTACCAATATGAAGAGCCATATAAAATTCTTGAATCTGTATAAAAATTTCAGTTATATCCTTAGCTCACATAGGCTTTGGCAAAGAAGAAGCATCCTTCTAATCAAATATTCTCTTATTTATTGTATTTATTTTTCATACATTTTTAATGTAAATGCCTTTATCTCAAGCATGAATATAATTCTTAAATAAACTAGAACTAGGTTGGTTGGAATTCATAAATTAGGAATAAACATAAGAGATATCTAAATGGCCTTGTGTACTATTCTTAAATATTAATTTTGGTGGTTCTTAGGAGCACCTTAATTCAATTCCATTCAACTGAATCATGTTCTTTTCTTTCTCATTATATCTAAGATGTTTTGTTATTTTGTTTACTCTCATTTAAAGCTTTTTTTTCCCCATTCAAACTCAGGAGACAATTTAAATTAGTTTTAAGACTCCAAAAACATTTAGGACATTAGTCATTTAGATTCATTCTTTTTTGTAGAGGGTGAATATACTATATCATAAATGGATCAAATGTCTATATTTCTAGGTAATATTGCTCCTAAACATCCTTTCTCCTTAAATTTTATCTCAGTTTCCTGTCATATTAATAAATATGCAAAAGTTTCTTTGAGAATCTTGTTGAATACAACGACTCATAAAAAATTAGAGTAGAGGCAGTGTTGATTTTGGGGTAAATTCAAAGAAAGATACAATTAACATAGAACATACTCCACATTTTTAATCCAATAACTTATTCTCAAACTAAGAAAATACATTTTTCCTGCCATTTTAATATAACTTGAGTTTCCAAAATGGACATTGAGGCAAGTATCCACACATAAGCACAATTTTATTATCCAAGAAAATCAAAGTGCACCCTTTTTTTCCTTCAACTTTGGGTATTTATGTTTGCCCTAAGATATTCATACTGTTCTTATGTTGATCAAATTCAGCCTTCAATGGCTCAGTATAAAAATTCTATTTGTGAAGGGATTGACTTAGAATGATGACTTTAGTTATCTTTTAAGAAAGTGTCCTTGGATTTAATGCCTTAAATAATTGGAATTTACATCTCTCTTCATTATGAATCTTAATTCTTAATGATATTCATTATGAATGATAATTCAAATTTCCAACAGAAAAAGTCATACGGACAAAACCAAACCAAACCAAAACAAATAAAAATAATAAAAATCCTTATCCATATCTAAGAATATAACATTAAAATATCATTTATTTTCAACATCACAATAGATCTTTTTATACTTGCTCCTTTAAAATTTACTTGCAATAACACAACAGATTTTAGTTATATGTTTATCAATCATAAATCACTGAGCAATGCAAAAACATTAAAATCCTTAGGGAGCAAATTGAAGATATGAATGTTAATTACATCTATCTTTGTAAATTAATGAATTATTGAAAAGTTGATTGATTAATGACTTAATATTTAAGACTAGTCATCATTTTGAGATGAGCTCCTCCTCACCACTGCAATGAAAAAAAAACAACTTCAGAATGTGTTTATTTTCCTAAATTTTATATTTTAATTAAAAGCATTGTCGAGGCACCTAGGTGGCTCAGTGAGATAAGCCTCTGTCTTTGGCTCAGGTCATGACCTCAGGGTCCTAGGATCGAGTCCCACATCGGGCTCTCTGCTCAGCGGGGAGCCTGCTTCCCCCTCTCTCTTTGCCTGCCTCTCTGCTTACTTGTGATCTCTCTCTCTGTCAAATACATAAATCAAATCTTTAGAAAAAAAATTGTCTATTTTTGCCTTTGAGAAAAGCTTAAAATAGATCAGCTGGAGAATATTAAAAAGGATAGTCTTACATTAATCCACACTGATGTGTGAAACAAAGGCAGAAGAAACATTATTAAATTTCCTTACTACCTAGAACGTACTGAAAAGTCCTTGAAATAGGCAGAGTGACATTCCTCTAGGGACTCAACTGCCTAGATTTTAATACTTTTTTAATGTCAAAAGGCAATCCTAGTCTGAACCCCTTCCCCCCATTCACACGCCCAGGATCCTATAAGTCTACTTTAACATAAAAAATTCCATTGGAAACGTTTATCTCTAAACAGCCCAACATAAGTGTTAGTAATCATCCCCCAAACATATGGCCCACCAATATACATCTGAAAGCTCTGATGACTGATGTTTTATAAATGACCTTTTCCCAGTAATAGCTAACACCCTCAAGTTCCTGGAAACCTTTCTTCGAAAATTCTTTAGAGACTTACACTATCCTTAACCCCCTCCCAACTTGAAAGTGTATAATGGGACATTCCACATTACCTTGCTGCAGCTCTTTCTTCCCATAGGTCCTGTCTCCATGCTTTAACAAAATCACCTTTGTGCACCAAAGATGTCTCAAGAATTCTTTCTTGGCCATGATCTTAAAACACTAATGTCTTTCCAACATCACATAGTACCAAATAAGCTTTTGTTAAATATTTCAAAATTGAATTAGCAATCTGGGACTAAAACCTAAATCTGGAACCTATTCAAAATCAGAGAGTCTTTCCATTGTACCACATTTACTTATAATCTTCCCAGCCTTCCAGAAACTTACATATTATACAAAATACATTGATTTGTGGTCAGTAATCTTTCAATGTATTTCAGTTTGAAAAATTATAAAATAAAACAACATATTTAATATCAAATGCACTTTTTTCCAGAACTGAAGTGGGAGAGTGAGGTTCTTGCTTCATGGAGTGAAAAAATGAATCTCCCAGACAAAGGGGAGCAAGTAAAGCCATACATTTTTTTGTTTGTTTGTTTGTTTTGTTTTGTTTTAATTTCTTGTCAGTGTAACAGTATTCATTATTTTTGCACCACACCCAGTGCTCCATGCAATATGTGCCCTCCTTAAGATCCACCACCTGGCTCCCCCAAACTCCCACCTCCCGCCACTTCAAGACACTCAGGTTGTTTTTCAGAGTCCATACGCTCTCATGGTTAACCTCCCATTCCAATTTCCCCCAACTCCCTTCTCCTCTCCATCTCCCCATGTCCTTCATGCTATTTGTTATGCTCCACAAATAAGTGAAACCATATGATAATTGACTTTCTCTGCTTAACTTATTTCACTCAGCATAATCTCACACAGTACCATCCATGTTGCTACAAAAGTTGGGTATTCATGCTTTCTGATGGAGGCATAATACTCCATAGTGTATATAGACCACATCTTCCTTATCCATTCTTCCATTGAAGGGCATCTTGGTTCTTTCCACAGTTTGGCAACTGCGGACATTGCTGCTATGAACATTGGGGTACAGATGGGCCTTCTTATCACTACATCTGTATCTTTGGGGTAAATACCCAGTAATGCAATTGCAGGGTCATAGGGAAGCTCTATTTTTAATTTCTTGAGGAATCTCGACACTGTTCTCCAGAGTGGATGCACCAACCTGCATTTCCACCAACAGTGTAAGAGGGTTCCCCTTTCTCCACATCCTCTCCAACACATGTTGTTTCCTGTCTTGCTAATTTTGGCCATTCTAAGTAGTGTAAGGTGGTATCTCAATGTGGTTTTAATTTGAATATCCCTGATGGCTAGTGATGATGAACATTTTTTCATGTGTCTGATAGCCATTTGTATGTCTTCATTGGAGAAGTGTCTGTTCATATCTTCTGCCCATTTTTTAATATGATTATCTGTTTTGTGTATGTAGAGTTTGAGAAGTTCTTTATAGATCCTGGATATCAACCTTTTATCTGTACTTTCATTTGCAAATATCTTCTCCCATTCTGTGGGTTGCCTCCTCCTCGTTGTTGTTGTTGTTGTTGTTGTTTTTAAGATTTTATTTGACACAGAGAGAGAGATCACAAGTAGGCGGAGAGGCAGGCAGAGAGAGAGAGAGAGAGAGAGAGAGAGGAGGAAGCAGGCTCCCCACTGAGCAGAGAGCCCGATGCAGGGCTCGATTCCAGGACCCTGGGATCATGACCTGAGCCAAAGGCAGAGGCTTTAACCCAATGAGCCACCCAGGTGCTCCTGCCTCCTTGTTTTGTTGACTGTTTCCTTTGCTGTGCAGAAGTTTTGATTTTGATGAAGTCCCAAAAGTTTATTTTCTCTTTTGTTTCCTTTGCCTTTGGAGACATATCTTGAAGGAACTTGGTGTGGCTGATATCGAAGAGGTTATTGCCTATGTTCCCCTCTAGGATTCTGATGGATTCCTGTCTCACGTTGAGGTCTTTTATCTGTTTCGAGTTTATCTTTGTGTACAGTGTAAGAGAATGGTCGAGTTTCATTCTTCTACATGTAGCTACCCAGTTTTCCCAGCACCATTTATTGAAGAGACTGTCTTTTTTCCACTGTATATTTTTTCCTGTTTTGTTGAAGATTAACTGACCATAGAGTTGAGGGTCCATATCTGGGCTCTCTACTCTGTTCCACTGGACTATGTGTCTGTTTTTATGCCAGTACCAGGTTGTCTTGGTGATCGAGCTTTGTAGTAAGGCTCGAAATCAGGTACCATGATGCCCCCAGTTTTATTTTTGTTTTTCAACATTTCCTTAGCGATTCGGGTCTCTTCTGATTCCATACAAATTTTAGGATTATTTGCTCCAGCTCTTTGAAAAATACCAGAGGAATTTTGATCAGAATGGCATTAAAAGTATAGATTGCTCTAGGCATTAGAGACATTTTAACAATGTTTATTCTTCTGATCCAAGAGCATGGAATGGTCTTCCATCTTTTTGTGTCTTCTTCAATTTCTTTCATGACTATTCTGTAGTTCCTCGAGTACAGATCCTTTACCTCTTTGGTTAGGTTTATTCCCAGGTATCTTATGGTTCTTGGTGCTATAGTAAATGGAATCGATTCTCTAATTTCCCTTTCTGTGTTTTCATTTTTAGTGTATAAGAAAGCCACTGATTTCTGGACATTGACTTTGTATCCTGCCATGTTACTGAATTGCTGTATGAGTTCTAGTAGTTTGGAGGTGGAGTCTTTTGGGTTTTCCATATAAAGTATCATGTCACCTGTGAAGAGAGAGACTTTGACTTCTTTATTGCCAATTTGGATACATTGTATTTCTCTTCGTTGTCTGATTGTTGTTTCTAGGCTTCTAATACTATGTTGAATAAGAGTGGTGAGAGTGGGCATCCTTGTTATGTTCCTGATCTCAATGGCAAGGCTGTGAGCTTTTTTGTATTGAGGATGATATTTGCTGTGGGTCTTTCATAGACAGATCTTATGAACTTCAGGAATGTTCCCTCCATCCCTATACTTTGAAGGGTTTTAATCAGGAACAGATGCTGGTATTTGTCAAGTGCTTTTTCTGCATCCATTGAGAGGACCATGTGGTTCTTCTCTCTTCTCTTATTGATTTGTTCTATCAAATTAACTGATTTGCGAATGTTGAACCATCCTTGTAACCCAGGGATGAATCCCACCTGGTCATGGTGGATAATCTTTTTAATGTGCTGTTGGATCCTGTTTGCTAGGATCTTATTGAGAATCTTAGCATCCATATTCATTAGGGATATTGGTCTGAAATTCTACTTTTTGTTGGGGTCTTTGCCTGGTTTGGGGATCAGGGTAATGCTGGCTTCATAAAAAAGTCTGGAAGTTTTCCTCCTGCTTCAATTTTTTGAAACAGCTTCAGGAGAATAGGTGTGATTTCTTCTTTGAAAGTTTGGTAGAGTACCCCAGGTTATACTCCAGGTCCTGGAATCTTGTTTTTTGGGAGTTTTTTGATCACTGCTTCAATCTCGTTACTAGATATTGGTCTATTCAGGTTGTCAATTTCTTCCTGGTTTAATTTGGGGAGTTCATAATTTTCCAGGAATGGATCCATTTCATCTAGGTTGCTTAGCTTATTGGCATATAACTGTTGATAATAACTTCTGATGATTGTTTCTACTTCCTTGGTGTTACTTGTGATCTCTCCCTTTTCATTCATAATTTTATTAATTTGGGCTTTCTCTCTTTTCTTTTGGATTAGTGTGGCCAATGGTTTATTGATCTTACTGATTCTTTCGAGAAACCAGCTTCTAGTTTCATTGATACGTTCTACTGTATCTCTGGTTTCTACCTCATTGATCTCAGCTCTAATCTTGATGATTTCCCTTCTTATGTGTGGAGTTCGTTTGATTTGTTGTTGATTCTCCAGTTCTTTAAGGTGTAGAGGCAGCTGGTGTGTTCTGGATTTTTCAATGATTTTGAGGAAGGCTTGGATGGCTAAGTATTTCCCCCTTAGGACCACCTTTGCTGTATCCCAGAGGTTTTGGACTGAAGTGTCTTCATTCTCATTGGTTTCCATGAATTGTTTCAGTTCTTCTTTGATCTCCTGGTTGATCCAAGCATTCTTAAGCAAGGTGGTCTTTAGTTTCCAGGTATTTGAGTTCCTTCTGAGCTTTTCCTTGTGATTGAGCTCCAGTTTCAAAGCATTGTGATCTGAGAATGTGCAGGGAATAATCTCAGTCTTTTGGTATCGGTTGAGTCCTGATTTGTGACCCAGTATGTAGTCTATACTTGAGAAAGTTCCATGTACACTTAGAAGAATGAGAATTCTGTTGTTTTAGGGTGGAATGTTCTGTATATATCTATGAGTTCCATCTGGTTCAATGTGTCTTTCAATGCTCTTGTTTCTTTATTGATTTTCTGCTTGGATGATCTGTCTATTACTGAGAGAGGCCTGTTAAGATCTCCTACTATTAATGTATTCATATAAATATGACTCTTTATCTTGATTAGTAGTTTTCTTATGTAATTGGTTGCTCCCATATTGGGGGCATAGATATTTACAATTGTTAGATCATCTTGGTGGATAGTCCCTTTAAGAATGATGTAGTTTCCTTCTGTATCTCTGACTACAGTCTTTAGTTTAAAATCTAATTTATCTGATATGGAAATCGCTACCATGACCTTCTTTTGAGGCCCACTGTCATGAAAGATGCTTCTCCATCCCTTCACTTTCAGTCTGGTGTATCCTTAGGTCCGAAATGGGTCTCTTGTAAACAACATATGGATGGGTCCTGTCGTTTTATCCAATCTACAACCCTGTGCCATTTTATAGGTGCATTTAGGCCATTCACATTGAGAGATAGGTTTTTATTGACATCATGTTACCTTTGAAGTCTTTCTTTCTGTAGATTGTCTCTATATTTCTGTTCAATGCTATTCTTAGGATTTTTCCTCTTTTATAGCACCTGCTTAATATTTCCTGCAGTGTCAGCTTGGTGGTTGCATAATCTTTTAAGCCTTGCTGGTCTTGGAAACTCTTTATCTCTCCATCCATTTTGAATGTCAGTCTTGCTGGATAAAGTATTCTTGGCTGCATGTTCTTCTCATTTACTGCCCTGAATATATCTTGCCAGTCCTTTCTGGCTTGCCAGGTTTCTGTGGACAGGTTTGACGTTATTCTGTTAGGTTTTTCTCCGTACGTAAGGAGCTTCTTTGTCCTAGCTGCCTTCAAGAGGGCCTGCCTACAATTACAATTATTCATTCTTACTCTTAGGTGTCTTGAGGACTTTCGAGAATCTGTATTCTTGGGGGGGGGGACCGTTCTGCCTCTAGTACATGAACGCTGGTTCCATTTGCGAGATTGGGAAAATTTTCATGGAGAACTTGTTCCACTATATCTTCTAGACTTCTTTATTTCTCCTCCCCTTCACGGATTCCAATATTTCTGACATTGGAACGTCTCATGTCATCATTTATTTCCCTGATTCTGTTTTCATGGTTTGTAAGCTGTTTGTTCCAGGCTTCCTCCTGATCTTTTCTATCTGTTTGTCCTCCAGATCACTAATTCTATCTTCTGTCTCAATTACCCTAGCTTTTAGAGAATTTAGATTAGATTGGAACTCATTGAGAGCATTGTGAACATTATCCCTGGTGGCTTTCATTTCTGCCCTAACATCGTGTACATCATCCCTGGTGGCTTTCAGTTCTGCCCTAATCGATTCATTTGGTCATCCATGGCTTTCTCCAACCTAGCTATTGCCTGGATAATTGTTAGCCTGAATTCCCTTTCTGATATATTGTCTATGTTGATAGCCATTAGCTCTGTTGCAGAAGGCCCATCCTCTGTATTTTTCTTCTGTTGGGCATTCCTCCTCCTAGTCATGTTGGTGAGAGATGACTGAATGGATGTAGCTGAATGTGTCAACTGTGGTGCTGTCAAGGTGCACCCTGGAACGCTTCTGTGCAATCATAGTCCCTGCCCCAACGAAAGAAAAAAGAAAGAGAAAAAAAAAGACAAGATAAAGAAAAAAGAAAGAGAGAGAGAGACAGGAAAAAAAAGAAAGATAAAAGAGAAAGCTCAGCCCAACTGGACTGCAAGGTAAGATTTATTACATATACAAACAAAAACAGACAAACAAAAAGACTGATAAAAGTATATGACAAGAGAAAAAATATATATATAAAACCAAAAAAATAAAAATAAAAAACTTCATCAGAAAGAATCTCAAGTATAAGATTTATATACTATCAGGACAAACACAAATACACAGAAACACTCGCAGAAGAAAAATATGGAAGAGTGGTTATAAATTCTCAGTGTGGGAGAGGAAGTTTATTATGATTCTTCCTGGATGTATCTTGATACCTTTGTTAAAGGACTCAATTTTCCTAAGATAAAGGGGGATTAAAAATTGGTTTTCCTATAGGGGTAGCATTGATTGGGGGAAAGGGAGTTACCTTGAAGTTTAACTCTATATGAATATTAAAAATTAAAAATAAAGTAAACTAAACTAAACTAAAATTTTAAAAAGTTAAAAAATAGAAAAGCAAAAGATAAAACATGGGTATATGTATCAAAAAGTTCAGGTTGAAAGGTTATTATGGAATTTGATGTACTGGACATCTCACTGTGATTCTAAATAGGTTAAAAAATTATCTATATAAAAAAAATGAGCCAGAATAGTGGGAATGAATTAAAAATAAAAGTTGTACTAATGAAGTAGTGGTGGTTGTTCACTTGCCGTCTTCCCCCCCGCCCCCCCGGTTGACTTTCTGGGGAAGGGGCCTGCCAAGTGGGTTTTCAGGCAATGTTCTCTGAGTTAAGTCCTCCCACCCCCTTCAAGGGGGTGGGCTCTGAGGAAACCGGTTTTTCAGGCTTTTGTTTTCTGGAGGTTTTTATGTTTGTTTGTTCATTTGTTTTCTCTCGCCTTGACAGCTTGTGATGGTTTTTGGAGGTTTAGAGGAAAGCAAACGGCACCCAGACCTCCCTCTCAGAGAGAACCCTCAGTCTGTTCCCCTCTGGGTGCTGGAGAACACATAAGTGCCCCCTCGGCCACTGGCAGAGCACGTTCTGTGTCGCAGTCCCTGAGAACACAGGAACTCCTGCTTTTACCCAAAACCACAACAGCGGCGTCTGTCTGGGCAGCTCCAGACCGCCAGAGAGGTTCCAAGCAGTGATCGTACACGGAGATTTTCCCACTGGCACAAGCTGGGAGTACCTGGTCTTTCCAGGTCCGAGAGTGCCGTTCTGGCGCCTGCTTGCACCTCTCTCAGAGAAAGGTGTGAGGTGCGACTCAGGCTCTGATAGCACAGCATGGTGCATGCATGGGGACTGCAAAATGTCTGTGCTTCTGCTGGCTGGCTAGGCTCCCAGCCCCTCATGGGAGCCAGACACCATGCACTCTCAGATGAGCTCGTGGCTCAGGGACCAAGACCTGGTTTTTCTGCTGCGCTCTCTCTGGCTCAGCACCAGGGATAGCTGTCCTGGGACTGGGAACTTATGCCCCTGTCCCTAACTGCTCTGAATCCCACAATTTCCCCCTGCAATCCTTTGCTTTTTTTGAGTGCTTTTAACCAGACTCCATGTTAATGCTGGTCCCCAGTCACAGGGCACTCCCATATTGGGGTATTAGTTTCCAATGGTTCGCTTCTGGTGGCTCCCTCCCCCTTTTGTTTATCTTCCGATATCAGTCCAACATTCCTACTCCACTTTACCTGCCCACTGGCGTCTTCTGCCGCCATAGAGATCCAGAAGTGTATAATTCTAATCTCAGGCTGATTTCATGGGTAATCGTAGTTCTTTGGTAGGTAATCAGCTCACTTTAGGGTACAGGTTGAAATGGCGCCTCCTCCTACTTCCCTGCCATCTTGTCTCCACTTCTGTCCATTTTTTAATTGGATTATTTTTTTTTGGGGTGTTAAGTGTTATAAGTTTTTTATAGATTTTAGATACTAATCCTTTATCAGATATATCCCTTGCAAATATCTTCTCCCATCCCAAAATTTGACTTTAGTTTTGTTGACTGTTTTCTTTGCTGTGATGAAGCTTTTTATTTTTAGGTAGTCTCAATGGTTTGTTTGTACTTTCATTTCCCTTGCCTCAGGAGACATAGTAATAAGTTGCTACAACTGCTGTCAAAGATGTTACTGTCTGTGTTCTCTAGAATTTTGGTGGTTTCCTGTCTCACAGTTAGGTCTTTCATTCATTTTGAATTTATTTTTCTGTATGCTGTGAAACACTGGTCCAGTTTAACTCCTGTACTTGTTGCTGTCCAGTTTTCCCAACACTATTTGTTGAATAGACTGTACTTTTCCCATTGGATATTCTTTTCTGCTTTGTCAAAGATTAATTGGCCATATAATTGTGGGACCATTTCTGGGCTTTCTAAATTTATTTTCAGCATAACAGGTTCCACTGATTTATGTCTGTTTTTGTGCCAGTACCATACTGTCTGGATCATTATAGCTTTGTAATGTAACTTGGAGTCTGGAATTTTGATGCCTCCACCTTTGCTTTTCTTTTTCAAGATTGTTTTGGTTATTTGGGGTTTTCATTTTTTCATGCAAATTTTAGGATTGTTTGTTCTAGCTGTAGGAAAGTGCTGGTGGTATTTCAATTGGGATTGCATTAAATGTGTAGAGTGCTTTGGATAGTATAGACATTTTAACATTTTTTTTCTTCCAATACAAGAGCATATAATAGTTTTGCATTTGTTTATGCCATCTTCAATTTCTTTGTTCAATGTTTTATAGTTTTCAGAATACAGACCTTTTACCTCTTTGGTGAAGTTAATTCCTATGTATCTTATTGGCTTTGATGCAATTATATATAGAATTGACTTCGTGATTTATCTTACTGCTCCATTATTGGTATGTAGAAATGCAAAATATTTCTGTATTTTGATTTTGTATACGGCAACTTTACAGAATTTGCTTATCAGTTCTATCATTTTTTTGGTGGAGTCTTTCAGGTTTTCTGTATAGAGTATCATGTCACTTCAAAGACTTATGCAAAGAGCAAAAGTTTGACTTCTTGCTTGCTGATTTGGATGTCCTTTATTTCTTTGTGTTGTTTGGTTGCTGTGGCAAGACCTTCCAAACTGTATTAAGTAAAATAGTGGTGATAATGGACATCCCTGTCTTGCTCATGACCTTAGAGGAAAAGCTGTCAGTTTTTTCCCCATGGAGGGTAATAATAGCTGTGAATTTTTCACATCTGGCCTTTACTATTTTGAAGTATGTTCCCTCTAACCCTATTTTGTTGAGGGTCTTTATCATGAATGGATGTTGTATTTTGTCCAATGCTTTTCTGCAATATTTGAATGATCATATGGTTCTTATCCTTTCTTTTATCACACTGATTGATTTGATACTATTGAACCAAGCTTGCAGCACAGAAATAAATCCCACTTGATCATAGTGAATGATATTTGTTAACATACTGTTGGATTTGATGTGTTCATATTTTATTGAGAATTTTTGCACACATGTGCATCAGGAATATTGACCTATAGTTCTCTTTTTTAATGGAGTCTTTGCCTGGTTTTGGTATCAGGGTATTCCTGGCCTCAGAATGAATTAGGGAGTTTCCCCTTCTTTTTTTTTTTTTCAGTCATTAAAATCTACAGTTTTTATTTATTTTTTTACCTTTAATAATTTTTTTAAATTTATTTTCAGCATAACAGTATTCATTGTTTTTGCACCACACCCAGTGCTCCATGCAGTCTGTGCCCTCTCTAATACCCACCACCTGGTTCCCCCAACCTCCCACCCCCCGCACCTCTTCAAACCCTTCAGATTGTTTTTCAGAGTCCATAGTCTCTCATTGTTCACCTCCCCTTCCAATTTCCGCCAGCTGCCTTCTCCTAACTCCCCATGTCCTCCATGCTATTTGTTATGCTCCAAAAATAAGTGAAACCATATGATACTTGACTCTCTCTGCTTGACTTATTTCACTCAGCATAATCTCTTCCAGTCCTGTCCATGTTGCTACAAAAGTTGGGTATTCACCCTTTCTGATGGAGGCATAATAATCCATAGTGTATATGGACCACATCTTCCTTATCCATATCCCCTTCTTTTTTTTATTTTTTGGAATATTTTGAGAAGAATAGATATTATCTCTTCTTTAAATATTTGGTAGAATTCACATGTGAAGCCATGTGGTCCTGGACTTTTGTTTGCTGTTAAGATTTTTGATTACTGATTCAATTGCTAGTTTTCAGTCTGTTCAAGTTTGTTTTTTCTTTATACTTCAGTTTTGGTAGTTTATATGTATATAGTAATTTATCCATTTGTTCCCAGTTGTGCGTTATGCCAACTTGTTAGCATATAATTGTTCATAACATTTTTAATAATTGCTTGCATTTCTGTGGTATTGGCTTTTATTTCTCTGCTTTCATTTGTGATTAAATTTATTGGAGTCTTTTTATTTTTCTTTTCATTAGTCTGGCTAAGGGTTTATCAATTTTATAAATTTTGCCAAAGACCTAGCTCCTGGTCTCTGTGATCTGTTCTAATGTGTTTTTTGTTTGTTTGTTTGTTTTGTTTTGTTTTGTTTTTTTGTTTGTCAGTTTTTTTATTTTCTATATAATATATTTCTGCTCTAATATTGATTGTTTCTCTTCTGTTAGAGTTATGCTTCATTTATTGTTCTTTTCCTCCCTACTTTAGGTGCAAGGTTAAGTTATTTATTTTTCTTGCCTCTTAAGGTAGGCTTATATTGGTAAATACTTCCCTCTTAAGACAGCTTCTGCTATATCCCAAAAGTTTTGGACCATTGTGTTTTTACTTTCATTTGTTTCCATGTATGTATGTGTATTTTTTTGTTTGTTTTAATTTCCTTGACTCCCTTGTTGACTCATTTATGCTTTAGTAGCAAGTTGTTTAATCTGCATTTATTTGTGGTCTTTCCAAACTTTTTCTTTTGGTTGAATTCTAGTCTCAGAATGATGTGGTCAGTAAAGATGCATGTGTGCATTTTAATCTTTTAATTTTAATCTTTGTGTGCTTTTTGATGCCTGATTTGTGACCAAGTATGTGATTGTATTCTGGGGAATGCCCCATGTCCTCTTGAAAAGAATGTGTATTCTGTTGCTTTAGGATGCAATCTGTTAAGCCAGACTGCTCCAGCATGTCATTCAAAGCCATTATTTCCTTGTTGATTTCTGCTTAGATGATCTGTCCATTGATGTAAGTGAGAAGTTAAAGTCCCTTACTATTTGTGTGTTATTATCAATGATTCCCTTATGTTTGTTATTTTTTAAAGATTTTGTTTATTTATTTGAAAAAGAGAGAGCAAGAGACCACAAGTAAGGGTGCCTGGGTGGCTCAGTGGGTTAAAGCCTCTGCCTTCAGCTCAGGTCATGATCCCAGGGTCCTGGGGTCAAGCCCCACATTGGGGCTCTCTGCTCAGCAAGGAACCTGCTTTCCCCTCTCTCTCTGCCTGCCTCTCTGCCTACTTGTGATCTCTGTCTGTCAAGTAAATAAATAAAATCTTAAAAAAAAGAGAGAGAGACCACAAGTAGTGGGAGTGGCAGAGGGAGAGGGAGAAACAGGCTCCCTATTGAGCAAGGAGCCCGAGGCAGGGCTTGATTCCAGGACCCTGAGATCATGCCTGAGCAGAAGGAAGATGCTTAACTGATTGAGTCACCCAGGTGATCCTGTTATTAATTGTTTTATACATTGTTTTATATATTTGGGTGTTCCCACATTTGGGGCATAAATATATAAAATTGTTAGATCTTGTTGGTAGTCCCCTTTATTATGATATAGTGACCTTCTTCATCTCTTATTTACAGTCATTGTTTTAAAATCTAGTTTTCTGCTATAAGTATTAGTACTCTAGCTTTTTTTCGATGTCCATTTGCATGACAAATTTTTCTCCATGTCCTCATTTTCAATCTGCAGGTGTCTCTGAGTCTAAAATGAAACTCTGGTAGGCACCAAATAGATCCAAATAGATGGGTCTTTTTTTTAAATCCATCCTGACACCATATTTCTTTTTATTGCAGCATTTAGTTCATTTACATTCAGATAAATTGTTGATAGATTTGTATTTACTGACATTTGACTAGTTGTGTCAATGTTTCTGGAGATTTTCTCTCTTCCCTTTTTTTTTTTTCTTTGTCACTTTTGGTTTCTTCTTTCTATCCAAGAATACACCTTAATATTTCTTGTAGGGCTGGTTTCATGGTCATGAATTACTTTAGTTTTTGTTTGTCTGGGAAAACTTTTTTTTTAAGATTTTATTTATTTATTTGAGAGAGAGTGAGTGAGAGAGAGAGAGAGCATGAGCAGGGGAAGGAGCAGAGAATGTGGGAGAGGGAGAGAGAGAAGCAAACTCCCTGCTGAGCAGGGAGCCTGATATGGGATTTGATCCCAGGACTCTGTGATCATGACTTGAGCTGCAGGCAGACACTTAACAGACTGAGCCACCCAGGCATCCCTGTCTGGAAAACTTTTTCTCTCTCCTTCAATTCTGAATGATAGTCTTACTGGATAGAGTATTTTTTGTATGTTTTTCCCACTTAGCACATTGACTATATCATATTACTCCTTTCTGACTTGGCAAGTTTCCTTTGAAAAAACTCTACATTGCCTTATGGGTCTCCCTTGTAAGCTAAGGACTTCTTTTGTCTCATTGTTTTTAAGATTTTTTTTCTTTATTTCTGCATTTTGCAATTTAATTAAGTATGTCTTTTTATTGGGGTGCCTGGGTGGCTCAGTTGGTTAAACATCCAACTCTTGTTTTCAGCTCAGGTCATGACCTAATGGGTCATGAGGTTGAGCCTCCATCAGGCTCTGTGCTTGGCAGAGAGGCTGCTTGATGACTCTCTCCCTCTCCCCTTCTCACAACTTGCTCAATCTCTCTCAATTTAAAAAAAATAAAAATTTAATTTTTTTTGCCTGGTTTTGTTGATTTTGATGGGAATTCTCACTGCCTCCTAGATCTGGTTGGATGTAAGTATTCTTCCCAGATTAACATAGTTTTCAGGTATTATTTTAAACAATTTTCCCCCTTTTCTCTTTCTTCTTCTTATAATTCAAATGCTATTATATATGATGGAGTCACTTGATTCCCAGTGTCTTCTCTTGTTGCATAATTCTTTCTCTCATTTGTTCAGATTCATTACTTACTATTACTTGGTCTTTTAGGTCACTAACTCATTCTTCTGCTTCTTCTAGCCATTCATTACACGAGGCATGTTTCTAATCTCATTTATGGCACTCTTCATCTCTGATACTTGTTTAACTCTTTTATCTCTATGGTAAGGGCCTCACTGATATCATATATTTTTTTTTTCAAGCACAATGAGTAGTTTTTGATAGTTGCCTTATATTCTCCATTACACATATTACCTGTATTTGTTTGTCTTAGATCTATGGCCATGGACTTATCATACTCTATTATTTGAGATAAATTCCTCAGATTTGGCATTTTTTTCTAAGTCTCTGTCTTCTTTTCTGTGTTAGAAACAGCCATAATGTTTCATGCTCCTTGAAGAAATGGCTTTTGAAGAAATAGTTATGTAGTGCCCAGGTCCTGGTGCTTTGAATGTAAATGGATTAAATGCTCCAATCAAAAGACATAAGGCATCAGAGTGGATATAAAAACAAGACTCATCCATCTAAAGGTACAAGAAACTCATTTGAGATCTAAAGACACCTGCAGATTGATAGTAAGGGGATGGAGAAATATCTGTCTTATATCTATACCTCAAAAAATGTAGAAATAGGGGTGCCTGGGTGGCTCAGAGGGTTAAAGCCTCTTCCTTCAGCCCAGGTCATGATTCCAGGACCCTGAGATCGAGCCCCGCATCGGGCTCTTTGCTCAGCAGGGAGCCTGCTTCCTCCTGTCTCTCTGCCCACCTCTCTGCCTACTTGCGATCTCTGTCTGTCAGATAAATAAATAAATAAATAAATCCTTAAAAAAAGAATGCAAGAATAGCAATACTTATATCAGACAAACTATATTTAAAGCAAATACATAACAAGAAACAAAGGACACTATATAAAAATAAAAAGGATAATCCAAGAAAAAGACATAACAATGGGGAATCTTTATGTATTCAACGTGGGAACACCAAATATTAAAAAAAAAAGCAATTAATAACAAACATAAAGGAAATGTTAGATAATAGTACAGTAATAGTATGGAACTTTAATACCACACTTACATCAATGGACAGATCATCTAAACAGAAAATCAAGAAGGAAACAATGGCTTTGAATGATACACTGGAATAGATCTACTAACAATTATATTCAGAACATTCATCTTAAACAGCAGAATACACACAGTTTTCAAGTGCACCTACAACATTCTTCAGAATAGATCATATATTAGCTCATGAATCAGGTATTAACAAATAGAAAAACATTGAAGTCATACTATGCATCTTTTCTGAACACAACACTCTTGAACTAGAAGTTAACCACAAGAAAAAATTTGGAACGACCACAGGCACATGGATGTTAAACAACATGTTACTAACAAATGAATGGATCAAACAGGAAATTAAAGAATAAATTGAAAAAAAAACATGGAAATGAATGAAAGTGAAAACATGACTGTTCAAAACCTTTGAGATGTAGCAAAAGAGGTCCTAAGAGGGAAGTACGTAACAATACAGGCCTACTTCATGAAGCAAGAAAAATCTCAAACTACTTAACTTTACACTGAAGGGAACTAGTTAAAGAATAACAAATGGGAGGGAGGGGCAAGGTGGCAGAGGAATAGGAGACCCTATTTCAACTGGTTCCCTGAATTGAGCTAGATATCTATCAGAGCACTCTATAACACTCATGAAATCATCCTGAGATGTAAGATTACATACTTCTGGATCTCTACAGGGGCAAAGGATCATCAGTGGAGAGGTACAGAGGAGTTGGTAGTGCTCGGACAGATGTCAGAGGATAAACAGAAGTGGAAGGCAGCCCCCAGAAGGGAGACATTGGAAAATAACACACCAATGCAAAAGTGTCTGCACTTGGGGACCAGTAATAATTTGGAAACCCTTGGCTGTGAGTCAGGAAAAGACTAATAACAGCACTCAAACAGATCAAAGAGACTTAAGGGACAACTGCTGGGGTCAGGAGGTCACAGGCACAGACCCAAACCCATGGTCCCAGGAAGGTTGCAGCTAGTGTCCACCACAGCCAGCACTTGTACACACCTGAGCACACTCAGCACAGGCTACAGTCATTGGTCCTTGGGGCTGGTGGCTACCGTGACCACCACAGCCACCTCCGTTGTCTTCACCATTGCTGGGGCTGAGCTCACCTGGGGTGGGTTCAGGTCAGTGGTTCTGGGAACTGCAGCCACCAGGCCAGGGTTGCCCAGACCAGTGTTGCTCATGGTTTTGGAGGCACAGGGGCACCGATATCAAAGCAATGATCAAAAACCTCCCAAAAAACAAAAGTCCAGGACCTGATGGATTCCCTGGGGAATTCAAAGAAGAAATAATACCTATTCTCCTGAAGCTTTAAAAAAAAAATAGAAACAGAAGGAAATTCCAGACTCTTCCTATGAAGCCAACATTACCTTGATCCCCAAACCAGGCAAAGACCCCATCAAAAAGGAGAATTTCATACCAATATACCAGATGAATATAGATGTCAACATTCTCAACAATATCCAAGCGTATAGGATCCAATAATACATTAAAAAGATTATATATGCCTCCAACAGAAAGGATGAATACCTAACTTTTGTAGCAACATGGACGGGACTGGAAGAGATTATGCTGAGTGAAATAAGTTAAGCAGAGAGAGTCAATTATCATATGGTTTCACTTATTTGTGGAACATAACAAATAGCATGGAGGACAAGGGGAGATGGAAAGGAGAGGGGAGTTGAGAGAAATTAGAAGGGGAGGTAAAACATGAGAGACTATGGACTCTGAAAAACAAACTGAGGGTTTTGAAGGGCGGTGGGTGGGAGGTTGGGGGGACCAGGTGGTGCATATTAGAGAGGGCAAGGATTGCATGGAGCACTGGGTGCAGTGCAAAAACAATGAATACTGTTATGCTGAAAAGAAATAAAAAATTTAAAAAAAGATTATCTACCATGACCAGGAGGAATTTATACCTGGGATGCAGGAGTTGTTCATCATTCACAAATGAATCAATGTTCTAGGACAAGTCAGTAAGAGAGGACAGAAGAACCACATGGTCCTCTCAATCGATGCAGAAAAAAACATTTGACAAAATACAGCATCCTCTCTTGAATAAAACTCTTCAGAGTATAAGGATAGAGGGAACATTCCTCAGCTTCATAAAATCTGTCTATGAAAACCCACAGTGAATATCATTCTCAATGGGGAAAAGCTGACAGCCTTCCCATTGAGATCAGTAACACAACAAGGATGTCCACTCTCACCACTGTTATTCAACAAAGTGCTAGAAGTCTTAACAACAGCAATCAGACAACAAAAAGAAATAAAAGGTATTCAGATTGGTAAAGAAGAAGTCAAACACTCTCTCTTCACAGATGACATGATACTTTGTGTGGAAAATCCAAAAAAACTCCACCCCCAAATTACTAGAACTCATACAGCAATTCAGTAATGTGGCAGGAATCAGTTACTTTTCTATACATTGACAATGAAACTGTATAAAGGGAAATTAGAGAATAGATTCCATTTACAGTTGCACCAAAAACCATAAGATAGCTTGGAATAAACCTAACTAAAGACATGAAGTGTCTATACTTGGGGAACTACAGAACACTCATGAAAGAAATTGAAGAAGACACAAAAAGATGGAAAACATTCCATGCTCATGGATCTGAAGAATAAACATCGTTAAAATGTCTATGCTGCACAAAGAAATCTATACTTTCAATGCCATCCCAATCAAAACGCTAATGGCATTTTTCAAAGGGCTGGAACAAACAATCCTAAAATTTGTATGGAACCAGAAAAGACATGGAACTGCCAAGGGAATGTTGGAAAAGAAAAACAAAGCTGGGGGCATCACATTGCCTGATTTCAAGCTTTATTACAAAGCTGTGATCAACAAGACATCATGGTACTGGAACAAAGACAGACACATAGACCAATAGAACAGAGTAGAGAGTCCAGATATGGACCCTCACCTCTATGGTCAAATAATCTTCGAAAAAGCAAGAAAAAATATCTAGTGGAAAAATGACAGTGCCTTCAATGAGTGGTGCTGGAAAAATTGGACAGCTTTGTATAGAAGAATGAAACTCGACCATTCCCTTACATAAAGATGAACTCAAAATGGATTAAAGTCCTCAGTGTGAGGATAGAACATAGGCAGTAACCCCTTCAACATCAGTCACAGCAAGTTCTTTCAAGACATGTCTTCAAAGGCAAGGGAAACAAAAGCGAAGACGAACTTTTGGGACTTCATCAAGATAAAAAGCTTCTCCACAGCAAATGAAACAGTCAACAAAACAAAGAGACACCCCCAGAATGGGAGAAGATATTTGCAAGTGACACTACAGACTATGGGTTGATATCCAAGATATGTAAAGATCGTTTCAAACTCAACACCTAAAAAACATAATCAATTCAAAAAATGGGCAGAAGACATGAGCAGACACTTCTCCAAAGATGACATACAAATGGCTAACAGACACATGAAAAAATGTTCATCATGATTAGCCATCAGGGAAATTGAAATCAAAATGATATTGAAATACTAGTTAGAATGGCAAAAATTAACAAAGCATGAACCAACAAACGTTGGAGAAGATGTAGAGAAAGGGGAACCCTGTTACACTGTTGGTGGGAATGAAAGTTGGTGGGAAAGCCAATTTGGATCACAGTGTGGAGGTTCCTCAAAAAATTAAAAATAGAACTACCCTATGACCCAGCAATATGCACTACTGGGTATTTACCTGAAAGATACAGATGTAGTGAAAAGAAGGGCCACATTTACCCCAGTGTTCATAGTAGCAATATTCACAGTAGCCAAACTGTGGAATGAGCTGAGGTGTCCTTCAATGGAACAACAGGTAAAGAAAATGTGGTCCATATATACAATGGAATATTACTTAGCCACCAGAAAGGATGAATACCTGACTTTTGCATCAGTATGGATGGGACTTGAGGAGATGCTGAGTGAAATAAGTCAAGCAGAGAAAGTCAATTATTATGTGGTTTCACTTACTTGTGGAACATAAGGAATAACATGGAGACATTAGGAGAAGGAAGGGAAAAGTGAACTGGGGGAAATCAGAGAGGGAGATGAACCATGAGAGACTATGGACTCTGAGAAACACGCTGAGGGTTTTAGAGGGGAGGAAGGTGGAGGGATTGGTGAGCCTCGTGGTGGGTATTAAGGCGGGCATGTATTGCATGGAGCACTGTGCGTTATATTTAAACAATGAGTCTTGGAATACTACATGAAAAACTAATGATATATTGTGTGGTGACTAACATAACACAATAAAAAATAACAAATGAAACCTAAAACCAACAGAATGAAGGAAGTAATCAATATTTGAGCAGAAATAAAAGATATTGAACCTAAAATAACTGATCAATAAAATCAGGAGCTGTTTCTTTGAAAAAAAGGATCAATAAAATTGATAAACTTCCATCTATACTTATCAAAATAAAAGATAAAACCCAAATTAATAAAATCACAGATGAGAGAGGAGAAATAACAACCAACACCACAGAAATACAAGCAATTATAAGACTGTTATGAGCAGCTATACACTAACAGACTGCAAACCAGGAAGAAATGGATAAACTCCTAGAAACATATAAACTACCAAAACTGAAACAGGAAGAAATAGAAAACTTAGGTTGATAAACAACAAAGGAATTGCTTCAGTAATCAAAAACAAACAAGCAAAAAAACCTGCTAATAAGCAAAATCTCAGGGTCAGATAGCTTCACAGGTGAATTTTAGTAAACATTTAAAAAAGAGATAATATGTGTTCTAATCAAAATATTCCAGAAAAAAAATTGAATTGGAAGGAAAACTTCCAAATTCATTCTGATGCCAGGCCTGATACCAAAAACCCACTAAAGACTCCATTAAAAGCCGAAACTACCTGCTAGTATCCCTGATGAACATAGATGCAAAAATTTTCATTAGAATTCTAGCAAATTAGGAGCACCTGGGTGGCTCAGTGGGTTAAGCCTCTGCCTTCGGCTCAGATCATGGTCTCAGGGTCCTGGGATTGAGCCCCACATTGGACTATCTGCTAGGCAGGGAGTCTGCTTTCCCATCTCTCTCTCTCTCTACCTGTCTTTCTGCCTACTTGTGATCTCTCTCTCTCCCTCTCTCTCTGTCAAATAAATAAATAAAATCTTTTTTAAAAAGTTCTAGCAAATTAAATTCAACAATATATTAAATAGAATCATTCACCAGGTTTGTCTTGGTGTCTCAGTTAGTTAACAGTCTGACTTTGGCTTTGGTCATGATCTCAGAGTCCCGGGATCAAGGCCCACATCAGGTTACATGTTCAGCAGGGAGTCTACTTGAGATTTTCTCTCCCTTGTCCTCTGCCTTTTCCCCCACTTGAGTGTTCTCTCTCTCTTTCTCTCCCTCTCTTGTTCTTTCACCAATGAATAAATAAAATCTTTAAAAAAATAATTCACCATAAATCAGTGGGATTTATTCCTGGGCTGCAAGAGTTGTTCAATATAAATCAATGTGAAAAGCCCCATTAATAAAAGAAAGGATAAGAACCATATAACCATTTCAGTAGATGCAGAAAAGGAGTTTGACAAAAGACAAATTCCATTCATGATAAAAATCATCAAGAAAGTAAGGATGGAAGGGATTTACCTCAGCATTATAAAGGTCATATATAAAAAACCCACAGCTAATATCATCTAAATGGGAAAAAACTGGGAGCTTTTCCGCTATGGTCAGGTAAAAGATACAGGTGTTTCTCTCATCACTGCTATTTAACAGTACTGGAAGTGTTAGTCACAGCAGTCAGACAACATAAACACACACACACACACAGAGAGAGAGAGAGAGAGAAGGTATCAAAATCAGCAAGGAAGGAATCAAACTTTCACTATTTGCATTCAACATGATACTCTATATAAAAGACCCAAAAGACTCCACCAAAAAAACTTCTAAAACTATTATACAAATTCAGTAAAGTCACAGGAACAAAATAAATGTACAGAAATCTGTTGCATTTTTATATACTAATGTTGAGGCAGCAGAAAAATATAATAAGGAGTCAATCCCATTTAAAATTGCACCAAAACAATAAGATAGCTAGGAGTAAACCTAACCAAACAGGTGCAAGATCTATATTCTCTGAACTATAAATCACTGATGATGGAAATTGAACATGACAGAAAGAAAGAGAAAAACTTGCCATGCTCATGGATTGGAAAAAAATGTATTATAAAATATCTATATTTTATAATGTACTCTAAATATGTAATGTTATTCCTATCAAAATACCAACAGCTTTTGTCACAAAATTAAACAATCTTAAAATTTATATGGAACCACAGAACACCCAAAAGAATGTTGAAAAAGAAAAGGAAACCTGAAGGCATTATAATTCCAAACTTCATGTTATATTAACACATTGTAATCATCAAAATAGCATGATAGTTGCACAAAAATAGACACATAGATTCCTAACTCCTATTGAGGTATGAATACAAAGCCCAGAAATGAACCCACAAGTATATGGTCAGTCAATCTTCAAGAAAGCACAAAAGAATATCCAATGGGAAGAAGGATGCCCCTTCAACACATGGTGCTGGAGAAACTGGAAAGAAACATAGGAAAGAATGGAACTAGATCAGTTTCTTACACCACGCACAAAAATAAATTCAATGTGTCTTAAAGACCTAAGTATGAGACCTGAAACCATAAAAAATCCCAGAAGAGAACATAGGCGTTAACCTCTTTGACATTGGCTGTTGCAACGTCTTACTAGATATGTCTCCAGATGCAAGCAAAAATAAACTATTGAGACTTCATCAAAATAAAAATCTGCACAATGAAGGAAATAATCAGCAAAACTAAAAAACTAAGGAATGGGAGAAGAAATTTGCAAATGACAGGTGCAATGAAAGGTTAGCAACCAAAATATATTTAAAAAAAAACTGATTCAAATAAACACCCTCCAAAAACCAATAATACAATTATAAATGGGCAGAAAACATGAACAGACATTATTTCCATAGAAAATAAACAGATGGCAAACAGACACATGAAATGTGTCATGATGCTCAACATCATTCATAGTCAGGGAAATGCAAATCAAAAGTACAATGAGATATCCCCTTACACCTGTCAGAATGGCTAAAATCAACAATAGAAGAAAAACAAGTGTTAGTGAGGATGTGAAGAAAGAGGAACATGCTTGCAATGTTTTTGGGGATATAAACTGGGGCAGCCACTCTGGAACAGTATGGGAGTTCCTCAAAAATTTTAAAAATAGAACTACCCTATGATCCATCAGTTACACTACTATTTATCCAAATATTACATAAATATTAATTCAAAGGATATATGCACTTTGATGTTTATAGCACCATTATCTACATTACCCAAATTATAGAAATAGTCCAAATGTCCATTGACTAATGAATAAATAAGGAAGATGTGGTATATATTTACAATAGGATATTACTCAGCCATAAAAAAATGAAATCTTGTCATTTGCAATGACATGGTTGGAGCTATAGTGTATTATGCTAAGCAAAATAAGTCAGCCAGAGAAAGAAAAATACCATATGATTTCACTCATATGTGAAATTTGAAGAACAAAACAAATGAGTAAAGGGGAAGAAAGAGAGAGAATCAAACAAGAAACAGACTTAACTAGAGAAGAAACTGATGGTTATTAGAGAGGAGGTGGTTGGGGAGATGTGTTAAATAGGTGATGAAGATTAAGGAGTGCACCTGTGATGAGAACTGGGTGTTGTATGGAATTGTTGAATAACTAAATTGTACACCTGGGACTAATATTACACTCTATGTTAAGTAACTGGAATTTGATAAAAATCTTTAAAAAAGCAAAGTAATAAATGAGTGATTTAAACATTCTATGTTATCCTTTTTATTTTAATTTCATTAAAAATCTACTAAAGTATGATTGCCTATGAAAGAACTCTAACCTACAGGTTCCCAAAATCATCTTGAGTGAATTTATTCCCAATGTTAAGATTGAGTAGTATGCTTTTTGTGAAAGTTACCTATTCACTATTGATAGAAGTGAAATGAAGCAATGGAATATTGATTGTTCTCTACATAGAAAAGTCAGATTTTATGAATCAGTTAAAAAGGAAATGGATAAAGAAGATGTGGTCCATATATACAATGGAGTATTACTCAGTCATCAGAAAGGATGGACACCCACCATTTGCATCGACATGGATGGAACTGGAGGGAATTATGCTAAGTGAAATAAGTCAAGTAGAGAAAGACAATTATCATATGGTTTCATTTATTTGAGGAACATAAAGAATAGCATGGAGGACTTTAGGAGAAGGAAGGAAAAAAATGGAGGGGGAGAAATCAGAGGGAGAGATGAACCATGAAAGACTATGGACTCTGGGAAACAAACTGAGGGTTTTGGAGAGGGAGGGGATTGGGGGAATGGGTTAGCCTGGTGATGGGTATTAAGGAGGGCATGTAGTGCATGGAGCACTGGGGGTTATATGCAAACAACGAATCATGGAACACTACATCAGAAACTAATGATGTATTATATGGTGACTAACAGAACATAATAAAATTTTTAAAAATTACATTTGAGGAAAAAATGAAATTAGAGTGTCCTTTCACATGGATTCCAATCTCAAAGATATATCATGGCAAGACTTTTTTAAGATTTTAATTTATTTGAGAGAGAGAACAGAGAGAGAGAGTGAGAACATGAGTAGGGGTGAGGGGCAGAGGGAGAGAAACAAGCAGAGTCCCCACTGATCAGGGAGCCCCATGTGGGGCTTGATTCCAGGACCCCAAGATCATTACTTGAGCTGAAGGCAGACACTTAATCTACAGAGTCACCCAGGTGCCCCCCTCCACCTTTTAACATATATGGAAATGAATCCCACAGTCTCTACTTTGGATTTAAAATTGTCATTTATCTGGAAAAAAAAATTGTTGAACCAGTCCAAATTGTTTTCAGTAGAGAAGATAAAAATTGATTCTCTCATTAAAAATCTCAGTGAGAGAGGGGCGCCTGAGTGGCTCAGTGGGTTAAGCTGCTGCCTTCGGCTCAGGTCATGATCTCAGGGTCCTGGGATCGAGTCCCGCATCGGGCTCTCTGCTCAGCAAGGAGCCTGCTTCCCTCCCTCTCTCTCTCTCTCTCTCTGTCTGCCTCTCCATCTACTTGTGATCTCTCTGTCAAATAAATAAATAAAATCTTAAAAAAAAAAAAAAATCTCAGTGAGAGATCATTATTTCATTTAGAAATTGCAGACAATTTCTAATAATTTCAATGTTGTGGAAATTGATCTTCTCTTTATGGGCTTATTAAGCAGTACCAATATATTAACCAAACAAAATAATTTATCTTAGCTATGATAATTCCATTATAAATTTTTAAAAATTGCTTTTCTCGACCTTTACATAAAATAACATTGTATGAATGGACAGTATCACCAACATCATCCTGCCAATATATTTAAGGTTTCTCTTCTTTGTTGCTCAAATTTTAAGAGCTCCTTAGGAAATTAATTTTAGCTTTAAAAAATTGTTTTTTCAGTATCTGGTATATGCCTTTCCTATCACTAACCCATTCTTTCATCATTTTAGTGGGCTATCAGAGCAGTCAGATGAAATTTTAGGAATTGGAAAATATGTTAGTGAGTCATGAGAGGAACTGGTTAAGGAAGTAACACAAGAGCTACTTTTCAGACCAAGGGCTGATATCCAGGATCTATAAAGAACTCCTCAAACTCAACAAACACAAAACAGATAATCATATAAAAAATGGGCAGAAGATATGAACAGACACTTCTCCAATGAAGACATACAAATGGCTATCAGACACATGAAAAAATGTTCATCATCACTAGCCATCAGGGAGATTCGAATTAAAACCACATTGAGATACCGCCTTACACCAGTTAGAATGGCCAAAATTAGCAAGACAGGAAAGAACGTGTGTTGGGGATGTGGAGAAAGGGGAACCCTCTTACACTGTTGGTGGGAATGCAAGTTGGTACAGCCTCTTTGGAGATCAGTGTGGAGATTCCTCAAGAAATTAAAAATAGAGCTTCCCAATGACCCTGCCATTGCACTACTGGGTATTTACCCCAAAGATACAGATGTAGTGAAAAGAAGGGCCATCTGTACCCCAATGTTTATAGCAGCAATGGCCACGGTTGCCAAACTGTGGAAAGAACCAAGATGCCCTTCAACAGACGAATGGATAAGGAAGATGTGGTCCATATACATTATGGAGTATTATGCCTCCATCAGAAAGGACGAATACCCAACTTATGATGAGTGAAATACGTCAAGCCGAGAGAGTCAATTATCATATGGTTTCATTTATTTGTGGAGCATAACAAATAGCATGGAGGACAAGGGGAGATGCAGAGGAGAAGGGAGTTGAGGGAAATTGGAAGGGGAGGTGAACCATGAGAGACTATGGACTCTGAAAAACAATCTGAGGGTTTTGAAGGGGCGGTGGGTGGGAGGTTGTGGGAAGCAGGTGGTGGGTATTAGAGAGGGCATGGATTGCATGGAGCACTGGGTGTCATGCAAAACAATGAATACTGTTACACTGAAAAGAAATAAAAAAAAATAGAAATAAAAATAAAAATCATGATTTCTTGGAAGGTAAGGAGATTATAGAGACTAGCAGCTGTGACTGTAAAGAGCTGTTTGGCGCACAGTAACTGTAACGAGAACAAACTGAGTTAATTTTTTTTAATGTATGTATTTATACTATAAACTCACTGTCTTAGAAAATCCTAGAAAGTACAATAAACAGTACACAATTTATTAGCTGTTAAAGCAATGATGTCATCACATGCCATTGTAGCCTTTGGGAAACTACTGTTCACTCATGAGAATCAAAGTGAAAAAGACAAAAAAAATAATAAAATATGTTTCGAAGATACATAACATATAAGGAAATTTTGTTATTTACAATTCAAACAACACGTGGCAAAAGAAATTATTTAATGTCTTTTAGTGCACCAATTCTTTTTTTAATTTATTTTTTTAAATTTTTAATTCCAAGATTGTTAATATACAGTTTTGGATGTACAATATAGTAATTCAACAATTCTATGTGTTACTCAGTGCTCATCATGATAAGTGTAGTCTTTTGATGAGAGCGTTTAGTTCATTTACATTCAATGTAATTATCGATAGATATGTATTTATTGCCATTTTGTTACTTGTTTTATGGCTGTTTTTGTAGATTTTCTCTACTCCTTTCTTATCTTGCTCTCTTTCATGGTTTCCTGGCTTTCTTTAGTGATATAATTGGATTCCTTTCCCTTTATCCTTTACATATCTATTACTAGTTTTTGATTTGTGCTTATCATTAGGTTGGTATATAACATCTGCATATAGTAGTCTATATTAAGTTGATGGTCACTTAAGTTAGAACCCATTCTTTAATTCCTTTCCACCCTCCATGTTTTAAGTATAGGGTGTCATATTTTATGTCCTTTTATTTTTGAATCCCTTGACTGATTTTTATAGAAATATTTATTTTTACTATTTATATGTTTTTCACTTTTCATAATCACTTATAATCTTTCCTTTCCACTTAAGAAGTCCCCTTTCTTGTAGGACTAGTTTGGTGGTCATGAACTCCTTTAATTTTGTTTGTTTTAGAAACTCTATCTCTCTTATTCCGAATGATAATCTTTTTGGATAGAGTATTCTTGGGTGCCTATTTTTCTCTTTCAGCATTTTGAATATACTACGCTTTCCCACTACCCAGCCCCCGGCCTGCACAGTTTCTGCTTAAAAATCAACTAATAACCTCATGGGGTTTACCTTGTAAGTTACTGTCTTCTTTTGCCATGCTGCTTTAAATTTTTTCTTTATCACTATATTTTACCAATTTAATAACAATGTCTTGATGTTGGTCTTCTGTTGATTTTGATGGGAGATCTCTGTGGCTCCTGGATATGGATATCCATTTCCTTCCCTAACAATGAGCTCAGGAAATTGTCCATGAACCCCCTTCCATGAACATTTGCCTAACAATACAGCATTATGGATTGTGACTTACCATGGCCAAGTGGCATCCTTGTAGAGAACTGTATCTTGCTTTCCTGTGTCAATAAGAACTATAAATTGATATATGCTTAGTTATCATTTATGTTACATAAACATTCATATACCAAATTATTCTTTTTATATTTGTAAGATTCTCATTCAACTATTAATGACTGAAGAATATAACTCAGATATTGAACTGTATCAGTATATCATTATAGCAACCAGTTGCAAAAGATAAATACAAACACATGAAAGGCCCTGAAGGCCTAATAGAAACAATGATTTTCCTAACACTTCATTTTCTTATACCAGAATGGAATTTCTTCACATTACCCACTTAGCTTTCTACTGACATTTTAAATTGCTTAAAATAATTTTAAAAAATAACAGAAAATTTCAGGGGTGCCCTTCCTTTTGGATAATCTGGTAATTATTCCTTAGATTTTCAGCTATAGATTAACAAATATTACATAAAATAATTAATTTTGGAGGGGCGCCTGGGTGGCTCAGTGGGTTAAAGCCTCTGCCTTCAGCTCATGTCATGATCCCAGCATCCTGGGATTGAGCCTCACATCGGGATCTCTGCTCAGCAGGGAGCCTTCTTCCCTTCCTTTCTCTCTATCTCTGCCTACTTGAGTTCTCTGTCAAATAAATAAATAAAAATCTTTAAAAAATAATTATTTTTTATTTTAATTATTTTAAAATTATTTAATTATTTAATTATTTAAAAAAATGTATTTTTTTGAATGACTGAAGATTTTCCCCAGTAGTTTATTTTTCAGTTTGTGATCAATGAAAAAGCTCTTATTTCTTTTTTTTTTTTTAAGATTTTATTTATTTATTTGAGAGAGAGACAGTGAGAGAGAGCATGAGCAAGGAGAAGGTCAGAGAGGGAAGCAGACTCCCCGTGGAGCTGGGAGCCCGATGCGGGACTCGATCCCGGGACTCCAGGATCATGACCTGAGCCGAAGGCAGTCGTCCAACCAACTGAGCCACCCAGGCGTCCCGAAAAAGCTCTTATTTCTAATTCTCTTCTGGTACCTCAAGGTGGGTACATTTTTGAAAACAAACTGAAAAAATAAATTGTAATTTTTTTTATTGAGACAGACTTAATGAAGACAATTAGAATCTTCTTTCTATTTCTACTTAGGATAAAGCTGTCTGTGATACATAGACAAATCCTTTACTAGATTGAAAAATTTATTGAAAACTACTAAAAACACTATACTTGTATGCTAAAAACTGCTAAAAAACTTTTCATACTTGCAGATGTTCATGAAGAACTGCAGTGATTTTACTGCTACTCCTTGTTGCTACCTTCTGAACCTCCAGACTATATTCTATAGTTGTGGCAGATTGAAAATAAATCTCTGAAGGAATAACTAATGTATTTCATGGCCTTTCTACACAGCCATTTTCTCTTGTGGTAAAACTAGCAAAAAAGAATCACAATAGTATGTCCCTGCAATGTATGGCTTCTCTGGAGTATTTGCTGACAGAGGCAGAATATTTGTAAACATTTCAGGTAAGTTTTTTTCAGCAACTTCCTGTTGTTTTTTCATTACTGAAAAGCGAAGGAATAAGTTCCCTGGACAACTCAATCGGTCACTTTAGCAACATCCATATTTTTCAAAGCAACAGGATTTGGGGGCAGAAAAATGCATTTGTAGTACAACAGGAGAGATATGTATGTTCATATCATAGACAGCAATTCTTTAGGACAAAAGTTAGATATACAACACAATAATAAGACAATGAAAGAACAACTTGAGTTCCAGGGGCCATTGTAGGTATACATATTCAAACAGTCATAAGTTTTTATGTTTTTACTTATCTGGTATACAAGAAAAATAAAAATTCATATTTTCTGCACATAGATAATCTTACAAAACAATTTTCCTTATACTTAAAAGTGTTTTTCAAATATTGTTAGCATAACTATATTTCAGGATATGACTAGGATTTTGCCATACAAAAATAGGATATAATCTTATTTCAAAATTATCCAAATCTCCAGTGACTGTCCTACATTGACTTTAATTACCTAGTGTACTCCACCGTACAGTAATTCAAAGAAATAAAGTCATCAACATTTCTGTATTTTTTAATTTGAAAAATTTTAACAAATATTTATTTATTTGGGAGAGAGAAGGGAAAGGGGAAGAGGGAAAGAGTCTCAAGTAAGACACTATGCTGAGTGCAGAGCCCCATGCAGAGCTTGATCTCATAACCTGAGCCAAAACCAAGAACAGGTTGTTTAACTGACTGAGTTGACCAGGTGCCCCAATTTGAAAGTTGTTTTAATGCATCTTATAAGGTATTATAAGTTGTATGTAATTAGGAATATTTTTTACAAGTCCTTTCCTAGGGTGGCCAGAAACTTATTTTTCAGTAAAGTGAGATTGTAATCCTAAAACACATAATTTCAGTCACTAACTGTATCAGGGTCTAGGTTACGTGGTAACAGAGGTCATGCTCTAGGAAATAAATAAACTTACTTACAGCCTACCATCTTTTTCTATTTCAATTTATCCAGAATAAAGATTAAAATTTTATTTTAGACTTGTCAATAGACTGAATAAAGAGGCTAACAATAAAATTAGAAAAGTTATGATCTAACTATACCTAGAGAAAAACTCATGTCAACTCTGCCACTCCACTGATATTAGCTAACAATTTATTTCAGGTCCTGTCATGAAAGTTTCAAGTCTAGACTTTTTCTCCTCTCTAGGCTGTTAATGCATTCTAACATTATTAATGGCTCCTTTATGTAATCACTCAGTGAACTGAAAGAACAAATCTCTAGGCATTAGTATTTATATTTCAAAATCACTTAGCAGGAATGAAAACAAATTTAAACTTTTCTGTGCAAAGCAATCCCACTATTCAGTCATCTTTGGGAGTTGTCTGAGAATTGGGAATTATCTGAGAAGAAAAATGAGACCTTGGCAAAATGACGGGAGACCTGATGGCTACTTCATGTTGTCCTTATAATTTGATTGCTACTCCCATGCCCACAAGTGTCATTTTTGTTTCCCCTACTATGGCTTTGCTCACACTATTTGCAATTCCTCCACTTATAGCCTAATAAAATATTTTCCCTGTTCTTTTTCTTCCATCCAAATGGTACTTATTTCTGAAGGTACAGCTCAAATCTCATTTTAAAAGTAATTCTGATATTCTAGTAGTTTACTTGGTACTATAGCACACATCGGTTCCATCAGTCTTTAATTCACATAGTAACTGAGTCCCCAATGCACAATTTAGCATTTATTTAAAGCAGATTTGTGATTTTTAAGAAGATTGTATTCATTTATTTGTGTGAGAGAGAGAGATTAAGCATGAATTGGGGGAGGGACAGAGGGACAAGTAGACTCACCACTGAGTGGGGAACCCAACATGGGGCTTGATCCCAGGACCCTGAAATCATAACCTGAGCTGAAGTCAGATGCTTAAACAACTGAGCCCCCAGGCACAAAACAGTTGACTTAGATTTGTGATTTTTAAGTGACTCTTTTCTTGCCATCCAAGGCATAGATTTGTAGGAAAAACAAGGTGAAAAGTACAGTATGGGGAATATAATCAAAAATATTGTAATAACATTGCATGGTGACAGATGGTGACTACACTTATTATGAGCATGGAGCAATGTGTAGAATAATTGAATCATTATGCTTATACAACTAAAATTAATATAACACTATTATGTCAATTATACTTTTTTTAAAAAAGTGACCTTTAAATATTAACAGATCCCTTAGCCTATACAATGAATACCTAAATATTTTATTAATTTCCATGGGTGAGATGTCTATGAGGATTGATAAGGTCTCACACAGTGAAGGAGTCAACCGCGATTTTTTAAAAGATTAATTTATTTATTTTAGAAAGAGAGTGTGAGCATGGGGTGGGTAGGGGCAGAAAAAGAGAGAGAGAGAATCTAAAACAGATTCCCCTCTGAGTGCAGAGCCCAAAACGGGTCTCCATCTCATGACCCTGAGATCATGACCTGAACCACAATCAATAGTTGGAGGCTTAACCCACTGAGCCACCCAGGTGCCCTGTTCTTTGTTTTTTAAGTAGGTCCTATGCCCAGTGTGGAGCTGAACACAGGGCTTGAACTCACAGCCTGAGTTCAAGACATGAGCTGATATCAAGAGTCAGATGCTTAACTGACTGAGACACCCAGGCATCCTCACCATTTTTCAGTGAGGAAAAAAAAGGGGGGGGGAGGGGGTGGGTATTGCCAGTACTCAAAGATAAAGAGGGCAAACAGTTCAGATAATGTCCCTTCTTACATGTAAAAAAAAAAAAATCAAGGAGTAACAGTAGGTGCTGTTTTAGAGCTTAGCTAATGTCCTGATACTGGCCCAATTGTTTGACATACATTATTGAATTTAATCTTTCCAATAGCCCTAAGCAGCAGGTACAGTAGTATCATCTCAATCTTACTGAATAGAAAACCAAAACTTAGAGAAATCAACTAGTTTGTCCATTTTTCTATAATTAGTAAGAACTGAAATAAGATTCAAACTTGGGTATGCATATTTACAAAGCCTGTGTTTTTAGGCCCTGGGTATGTTTACTGTTTCCTGAAAGGGAAACTGAATTCAGTGGAGAGGGAGCAAATGCAGAATTAATTATTTCAAATTTGCATATAGATGGAATGAGATGGTCAGAATTTAGAGATACCCTGTGGTCTCCCTGACTCAATACCAGGTTTTGTTTTGATTTTTTCCTTTTTGATAGTTCAAAAGCAGTCTCTGAATCTCCTATTTGAGCAGAACTTAAACCATTAGTTTCTCACTTTGAAATATTTAGAAAGGAGGAAAGAGAAATTGAAGGATTTCTGATAAATCCGTGTCCCATATTTAAAATAACCTTCAAAATTACTTGCTCTGAGGCTTAGTATGCACAATGTTAGCTGATTATAATGAGGGTGCTAAAGCCCCAAAGAAACAAGTTGGCCCTCAAATTTCTCAGGCATTGTGTATGATGCCAAATGGCTGAATAGTAGTGTCAGTTATCTGTGTTTCCAAACATGGACTATATATAAAAGGTTTGAGTTTTTATTAGAAATCTTAGATTTTATGTTTAATTCTCTTATTTTTATATTATCCTTTGAAGCTCTGTGCCTCCAGCAGTCAAGTGTGTGTGTGTGTGTGTGTGTGTGTGTGTATTTAATATTCCCAAAAGTTTTTGTTTGTTTGTTTGTTTGTTTTGAGTTTGGGGTTCAACTAGCATTTTAGTACCTGAAAATCAAAAATGGTTTTTGATCTTCCATCTGTGTCTTTTATGTATTTATTCCTTTGAATGGAAGTTCTCAACGTAATCTATCTCAATATAATTTTTTTCTGTTGATATTGAGACAACTCTGTTAAATGGGGCTTACTATATTTAGGGAGAGAAAAATGGAGAAAGAAACTCCCCACTGAGCAGGGAGCCTGATGCAGGGCTCTATCCCAGGACCCTGAGATAATGATGTGAGCCAAAGGCAACCGCTTAACTGACTGAGTCACCCAGGCACCACAAAGCTCTGTGATTTTTTTTTTCCTTTTCCAATTTTAACAAATAAACCATTGATCATAACCCTACTCTCACCGTTCTAATCTTTGAATTTCAGTTCGAATGCCATGACCAACCAGAAATCTTTCCTGATTTCTATTCCCAGTTAAATGAAATTACTATTTTTCTCATTTTTAAAATTTGCAATTTTTAATAAAATATTTTAATTGTAAAATACACAGCCTAAAATTTACCATCTAATTGTTTTTAATGTACAGTTAATAGTAATAAATACACTCATATTGTTATGCGAGCATCATAATACATACTCTTTACATCTTGCAAAACAGTATCTTTTCATCTTACAAATCTGCAACTCTATACCCATTAAATGGTAAATCTGTATTCTCCCCTTTTCCTCAATGCTTGTCAACTACGATTCTACCTTCTGTCTCTAAATTTGCCAACTCTAGCTAACTTATAAAAATAGAATCATACAGAATTTGCCATTTTGTAACTGTTATAATTCACATACAATAATATCCTCAAGGTTAATCCATGTTGTAGAATGTGTCAGAATTTTCTTCCTTCTCAAGACTGAATAATATTCTATTGTATTTGCATATCACATACTGCTGATCTATTTATTCAATGGAAATTTGGGTGACTTCCATGATTTACCTGTTGTGGATAATGCTACTATAAAGATGAATGTATAAATAACACTTTGAGTTAATCCTGCTCCCAGTTCTTTTGAGTATGTATCTAAAAGTGGAATTGCTGGATCATATGGTGATTTCATATTATTTTTACTTTACTTTATTTTATTTTAAAAAAGTGCTTATTTATTTTATTGAGGAGGGGCAAAAGGAATGGAAAGAATCCTCAAGCAAACTCCCCACTGAGAGCAGATCCTGATTTGGGTTTCAATTCCAGGATCCTGAGATCATGACCTGAGTCAAAACCAAGAGTCAGACACCCAACCAACTGAGCCACCCAGATGCACATTATTTATTTATTTTTTTGAGGATCCACAGTACTATGGTCCACAGTGTCAATCTCCTTTTAAATTAATCCCAACAAAAGTGCACACATTTTCCAATTTTTCCACATCTGTAACGGAAATTATTATATTCTATTTTTTCTTGATAGTAGTCATCCAAATGGGTTTATGTTATGTTATTTCATTTCATTTCATTTCATTTCATTTCATTTCATTTCATTATTTCATTTCATTTCATTGTATTCCATTGGAATTAACATACGGTGTTATATTAGTTTCAGTTGTACAATATAGTCATTCAATAGTTCTATACATAGTGCTATACATAGTATAGTTCTATACATACAATAGTTCTATACATACTGCTTATCACGAATAGTATATTCCTTAATCCTCATTGCCTGTTTCACCCATCTTTTGAACCTCCTCCCCTCTGATAACTATCAGTTTGTCCTCTATAGTTTAGAATCGGTTTCTTGGTTTGTCTCACTCTCTCTTTTTTCCGTTGTTCATTTGATTTGTATAAGTTCCACATATGAGTGAAATAATATTGTATTTGTCCTTCTCTGACTTAATTTGTTTAGCATTATAATCTCTAGATCCATACATGTCATTATAAATGACAAGATTTCATCACATATACATATGATATATAAGGAAGATTTAGTATATATGTATATACTAAAAATATAAGATATTTTATATCTTATATATATAAGATATATATGCTATATATAGTATATATACTATATATACTTATATATATAGATCTATCTATATATATATATATAATATATAAGGAAGGATGGATGGATAAGGAAGATTTAGTATATATATATTAAATCTTCCTTTTCCATCTATCTATTAATGAACACTTGGGTTGCTTCCATAATTTGGCTATTGTCAATAATGCTGCCATAAACATAAGGCCACGTGTATGTGTTTGAATTAGTAGTTTTGTAGTTGTTTGGTAAATACCCAGTATTGTGGTTACTGGATCACAAGGTAGTTCTATTTTTAATTTTTACTGTTTTCCAGAGTGGATATACCAGTTTATATTCCTACCAACAGTTCAAGAGAGTCCTTTTTCTTCACATCCTTGCTAACACTTATTATTTCTTGTGTGTGTATTTGTGTGTGTGTGTGTGTGTTTTACCCATTCTGACAAGTATGAGGTTATACCTCATTGTAGTTTCGATTTGCATTCCCCTGAAAATCAGTGATGTTCAGCATGTTTGTATGTGTCTGTTGTCCATTTTCTGGATATCTTCAATTGGAAAAATATCTAGTCATGTCTTTCACCCATTTTTAATTGGTTTATTCATTTGTTTGGGTGTAGAGTTTGATCAGTTCTTTATATATATTGCATACTAACCCTTTTTCAAATGTCATTTGCAAATATCTTTTCCCATTCAGTAGGTTGCCTTTTGGTATTGTTGTTTCCTTCACTGCATTTTTTTTTTTATTTTGATGAACTCCCAACAGTTTATTTTTGCTTTTGTTTCCCTTGCCTTAGGAGACATATCTAGAAATAAATTGCTAAGCCTGATATCAAAGAAGTCATTTCCTGTGTTCTCTTCTAGGATTTTTATGGCCTCATGATTTACAATAAAGTCTTTAATACATTTTGAATTTATTTTTATGTATGGTGTAAGAAAGTGCTCTAATTTTATTCTTTTGCATTTAGCTGATCAGTTTTCCCAAACACCATTCATTGAAAAGACAATTTTTTTTCCCATTGAATATTCTTTCATACTTTGTTGAAGATTAATTGACCATGTAGTTTTGCGGTCATTTCTGTGTTTTCTATTCTGTTTCATTGATCTAAGTGTCTATTTTTGTACCAGTACAATACTGTTTTGATTACCACAATTGTGTAATTTAACTTGAATTCTGGAAATGTGATGACTCCAGCTTTGTTTTTCTTTTTCAAGATTCCTTTGGCTCTTCAGTGTCTTTTGTGGTTCCAAGTAAATTTCAGTGTTGTTTTAGTTCTGTGACAAATGCTGATGATGTTTTGAGAAGCATTGTATTAAATATGTAGATTGTTTTTTGTAGTACAGACATTTTAACAATATTTTTTTTTCCTTTCCATCCATTTCCAGAGCATGGAATGTCTTTCCATTTCATTGTGTTGTCTTCAACTTCTTTCATCAATGTCTTATAGTTTTCAGAGTACAGGCCTTTCACCTCTTTGGTTAAATTTATTCCTAGGTATATTACCATTTTTGTGCAATTATAAATATTGTTTTCTTAATTTGTCTTTCTGCTACTTCATCATTAGTGTATAGAAATGCAACAGATATCTACATATTGATTTTGTATCCTTCAACTCTACTAAATTCATTTATCAGTACTATTTTGGTGGTCTCTTTAGGGTTTTCTATATATAGTATCATATCACCTGCAAAAAGAGAAAAGTTTTACTCTTTCCCTACCAAGTTGGATGGTTTAATTTCTTTTTGTTGTCTCATTGTTCTGGCTCAGACTTCCAGTATGATGTTGAATAAAAGTGGTGAGAGTGGACATTGTCCTCTTGTTCCTGACTATAGTGGAAGGCTGTCAGTTTTTCCCCATTGAGTATGACATTACCTGTGAATTTTTCATATATGTATATAATATATTATGTTGAGGTATGTTCCTTCTAACCCTATTTTGTTGAGGGTCTTTATCACAAATGGGTGTTGCACTGTGCCAAATGCTTTTTCTGCATCTATTGAGATGATCATATGGTTCTTGTCATTTGTCTTATTGATTTGCTGTACCATGCTTGGTTTGCATATATTGAACCACACTTGTGTTCCCAAAATAAATCCCACTTGATGGTGGTGAATGATTTTTTTAATGTATTGTTATATATATATATATATATATATATATATATATATATATATATTTTGTTAAGTACTTTATTGAGGATTTTTGTAACTATGTTTGTCAAAAATATTGCTCTGTATTTCTCCTTTTATGTGGTTTCTTCATCTGGTTTTGGTATCAGAGTGATACTGGCCTCATACTGATACTGGCCTAATTGAATGAAGTTGGAAATTTTCTTTTTCAATTTTTGAATAATTTGAATCTATATTAACTTTTAAGTATTTGGCAGAATTTGCCTGTGAATCTGTCTGGTCCTTGACTTTTCTTTGTTGGGGGATTCTGATTTCTGACTCAATCTTGTAGCTAATTGTTCTGTTCAAATTTTCTATTTTCCTGCTTCAGTTTTAGTGATTATGTGTTTCTAGGTATTTATCCATTGTTTTAGGTAGTGTAATTTGTTTGTGTATATTTTTTATAGCATTCTATTACAATTGTTTATATTTCTCTGGTGTTCTTTTTTATGTCTCCTCTTTCATTAGTGATTTTGTTTATTTGAGTATTCTCTCCTTTTTTTGTTTGTGTTTTTCTGGAGAGTTTAATTGGAGGTTTGTCAATTTGTTGATGTTTTCATTGAATCAGCTTCTGGTTTCTTGATCTGTTCTATTGCTTTTTAGGTTGTATGTTATTTATTACTGCTCTAATCTTTTTTAAGATTTTATTTATTTATTTGACAGAGAGAGAACACAAGTAGACTGAGTGGCAGTCAGAGGGAGAGGGAGAAGCAGGTTTTCTGCTGACCAGAGAACACAAAATGGGGCTCAATCCCATAATGCTGGGATTATGACCTGAGCTGAAGGCAGACCCTTAACCGACTGAGACACTCTACTCTATTTTTATTAGTTCCTTAATTCTGCTGGTTTTGAGGGTTTTTTTCTTTTTATAGCTCCTTTAGGTATAAATTTGTGTTGTTTATTTGAGTTTTTGTTTGTTTGTTTGTTTGTTTGTTTTCTCCTTGAGGCAGGCCTGTATTGCTATAAAGCTCCCACTTAAAACCACTTTTGCTTCATCGCCCAAATTTTGAACAATTTTCAATTTCATTTGTTTCCATGTAATTTTATTTCTTCTTTGATTCCTTGGTTGACTCATTCATTGTTTAGTAGAATGTTATTTAACCTCCATGTATTTGTGCTTTTTCTAGATTTTTCCTATTTCTTCATTTCTAATTTTATAGTGCTATAATCAGAAAAGATGCAAGGTATGACTTTGATCTTTTTTTTAAAATTTTTTAAGAATTATTTTGGGACACCTGGGTGCATCAGTTGGTTAAGCACTGCCTTCAGCTCAGGTCATGTTCCCAGAGTCATAGGATTGAATCACATATTGGGATCCCTTCTCAGTGGAGTGTCTGCTTCTCCCTCTGCCCTTCACCCTGCTTGTGCTCCTTTTAACTCACTCTCTCTCTCTCTCAAATAAGGAACTGTTTTGTGACATAATGTGTGATCTATTATGGAGCATGGTCCATGAGTATTTGAAAAGAATGTGTATTCTTCTATTTTAGGATGAATCGTTCTGAAACTATCTACTAAATCCATTCAATCTAGTGTATCATTGAAAGACCCTGTTTTCCTTATTTATTTTCTGTTTGAATGATCTCTCCATTGATGTGAGGTTTTAAAGTCCCTTACTATTATTGTATTACTTTTGATTGTTTCCTTTATGTTTGTTATTAACAGTTTTATGTATTTGAGTACTCTCATGTTGGGTGCATATATATTTACAATTGTTATATCTTCCTATTTGATAGTCCCTTTCATTACCATTGATGTGAGGTTTTAAAGTCCCTTAATATTATTGTATTACTTTTGATTGTTTCCTTTATGTTTGTTATTAACAGTTTTATGTATTTGAGTACTCTCATGTTGGGTGCATATATGTTTACGATTGTTATATCTTCCTATTTGATAGTCCCTTTCATTATTAAATAGTGTTCTTCTTCATCTCTTTTTATGGACTTTGTTTTAAAGCCCATTTTTTTGATATAACTATTGCTTCCCTGGCTTTCTTTACACCACCATTTTCATGATAGATGTTTCTCCATCCCTTCACCTTCACTATGCTGGTGTCTTTAGGTCCAAAATGAGTTTCTTGTAGGCAACATATACATGGGTATTTTTTACATATACCCTGTCGCCCTATGTCTTTTGAATGGAACATTTAGTCCATTTACATTGAAAGCATCATGGGTAGATATTTATTTGTTGCCATTTTGTTATTTGTTTTGTGGTTCCTTTTGTAGGTTTTCCCTGACCTGTTCTTTTCTTTCTTTCACAGTTTGCAGGTTTTCTTTAGTAACATACCTGGGTTCCTTTCTCTTTATTTTTGCATATTTATTACTGTTTTTTAATCTGTCATTTCCATTCATTTTATATATAATATCTTCCGCATATAGCAGTCTCTATTCAACCGATGGTTGCTTAATTTTTGAATTCATTATTAACTCTTCTCTTTTCCACACTTCAACTATCTGGTATCATTCTTTATAGCCTTTTATGTTGTGCTTCTCTTGACTGATTTTTACAGATATACTTATTTTTGTTTTTGCTTTTGTGCTTCATATTTTTCTTACTCTTTTTTGTTTGTTTGTTTGTTTGTTTGTTTTCTGGTCACAGAGTCCACTTTATCATTTCCCATAGGTCTGTTTTAGGGTTCATGAATTCTTTTACCTTTTATTTGTTCTGGAAACTCTTTATCTATCCTTCTACTCTGAATGATAGCTTTTTGGATAAAGTATTTTTGGCTGCAAATTTTTTGAATACATCATGCCACTTTCATCAGGCTTGTAATGTCTCTGCTGGGCAAGCAGCTAATAGCCTTATGACGTTTCCTTTATATGTAACTTTCTTTATTCTTTAAACATTTTCTTTTTAGGATTTTATTTATTTATTTGACAGAGAGAGACACCGAGAGAGAGAAAACAAACAGGGGAAGCAAGACAGGAAGAAACAGACTCCCCACCAAGCAAGGAGCCTAATGTGGGGCTTGATCCCAGGACTATGGGATCATGATCTGAGCTGAAGACAGCCAGTTAACCGACTGAGCCACCCAGGCGCCCAAGTCTTTAAACCTTTAAAATTCTCTGTTTATTTTATTTTATTTTATTTTATTTTATTATTTTTGCCATTGTAATTACTATATGTCTTAGCATGGACCTTATTGGATTGAATTCATTGGGGTATCTCTGTGCCTCCTGCATCTGGATCTTTGTTTCCTTTTCTATATTTGGAAAGTTTTTAGCTATTATTTCTTAAAACACATTTTATTGTCCTTTTTCTGTCTCTTTTCCTTCTGACATCCCTAGAAAGTGAATGTTATTATGTTTGATGGACTCAATGAGTTCTCTAAGTCCATTCTCATTGAGTGATATTTGTTTGCTTCTCACCTGTTTGGGTTGATTGCTTTCCATTACTCTGTTCTTCAGGTCACTGATACATTCCTCCCCTTCTTATAGCCTTCTGTTTATTCCATCTGTTGTATTTTTAATTTCATTTATTGAGTTCTTCATCTCTGATACATTATTTTTTTGTCTTTTTGTCAAGAGCCTCACTGATATCTTCCACCCTTTTCTGAAGTCAAGTAAGTTCCTTTATGATCATTACTTTCAATTTTGTATCAAATATATTGCTTATTTCTGTTTTGCATAGATCTCCTGCTGTGATTTTGTCCTGTTATTTCATTTGGGTCTTATTTCTCTGTCCCTTCATGTTGTTTACCACTCTGTGTCTGTTTCTCTGTGTTAGGAACATCAGCTGCATCTTCTGTTCTAGCAAGTTGTGGCTTATTGAAGAAGAGATTCTGTAGTGCTGTCCAGTGCAGTGTCCCCTCTGCACCAGGAGCTGGCACTTCAGGCGAGTCTCCTATGTGTTTACTTGCATCCTGATCTTGTGTATAAATTGCTTTACATTTCAGTCCAGATGTCTGCTCTGACTGTTTGCTTGTAGGCTGTACTTGCTCCCTGTGATGTTAGTGAGACCTAGGCAGGCCTGCTGTGATGGGACTTCACAGCAGAAATGTTGGGGATTGGGTGTCAGTTTTAGAAAAATTTGTACTGTGCCACTAGTCTTTGGCTAATCCCATGAAGTATGGCTGTGACCAGGGGCAGGTGGTATCCTTGTGCTTGGGAACTGAATGAAGCATGCCTGCTTGTGTAGGCAGCTGGGTATTGAGGGCAGTGGCTGGGCCACACGATGCCTGTGTGGGGCTCATGAGGCATTAGTAAAATTTGCTTGAGCCACTAGTTCTAGGCAGGATAACCATAAGCAAGGTGGCTGTGGGGTCTAGGATCATGGCTTGAGACCAAACCTGGACAAGTCATGCACAGAGTTAACAAAATATGTGCTCAGCACAGGGCAGCAGGTTGGGAGTGGGATAACTTGTGGTTGGGTCATACTGCTAGCAGGTCAGGTACCTGATGTTTGAGTAGTGCTGCCTCTGGAAGGTGGCTCTGTGTTTATGGGCAGGTGCAAAAAATGGCTCTGCCAACCCCTTTGGTTCCAGAGAAATTGTCTGACAAAATATGCAAACAATATAAACTAATCTCACATTGAGCAAGTTGTGGCTTCTATGTTGCTTCTCCTAGTGCTGTTGTCTCATTATGGATGGGGAACCAGCTGTTGGAGGCCATGATAAGGCTTGAGACGAGGACCAAACCAGGCCCTGACTTGTGTCTCCCTTTAAGTCCAAATACCTTAATAAAGGGTTACAGACAGGAAAGGTTGAGTAGCACTGAGAAAGGGTCTGTGCTATGTGTCGTGCGCTCGCCTACATAACTTCCCACACGTTCCCCAAACAGTAGGGAACAATGTGGTCAGGGTCATAAATTCTTAGTTGGTCCTTGTTGTTCCTGTACTTCTCATAATCCACTCCCTGGTTGATTGTAACTTCTTGTATCAATAGTAGCTAATGGCATTAGCCATGACTACCTGGCATCACAAGATTTGTTTGTAGTTAATGTAAACTTGTTATAGGAACTTGCGGTTATCTGACTAGATACTGATGTATTACTCCTTCTATTGTGGTCTGCCTTATAATGCTTGTAAGATGTGGAATAAAATCAGCACTGTTGGACATCCTCCTCAGTGCTCCTCTTGCCCCCATCTCTTTGTCTCTTAATTTCTTTTCACCATCCTCTTACCCTCATGTTCCTGGTTGATTTGTCATGCCGGCCACGACAACCAGCTATCATTTTTGCTCTCTGGGCTCACTCGGCTGACTTGTAATGCTCCACATTTACAGTCCTGCTAGTTATACAAGCTCAGGAAATTCAGTCCTTCTGGTTTTCAAAACCAGACCTTATGGAGAATCATTTTTCCTGTGTCAGCCTGGTGTTTCCGGTGTTTCCCCTCTCTATGACTACAGCTTTCTCCCTCCTGTGCGAGGCTCCAGATCACTATTTCTGCCCTTCCTAATGTCTCAAAAGCACCTTCTTCTCTGTATTATTTGTGGAGTTTGTTCTGCAAGCCTTTGGAGTTGCTTTCAGGTATGTTGAATCAGATATGAGTAATACCTAGCTGTAAAGGTGATACAAAGTGAGCTTTGGGTCCTCCTATTCCCACATCTTGTACCACCTCTCACATCCAGACAATCAATTTTTTGCATGTTATCCATTCAAATATTTAGAATCTATTTGATTCTGAGTTTATAATTGGTATTTGGCATTTTTTTAAACTAGATTGAGCTAATGGAAGGCAGGAACTGAATTTGTTTTATTAGTCTCAGAGATAGAATTTAGTGATTCATCTGTTGCATAAAAACCCAGTGCTCATTACATCAAGTGAACTCCTTAACGCGCATTACCTAATTAACCCTTCCAACAACCCACCTCCCATTCAGCAACAGTTTCATTCTTATAGTTCAGCATCTTTTTTTTTAAATTTTCAGCATAACAGTATTCCTTGTTTTTGCAACACACTCAGTGCTCCATGCAATCTGTGCCCTCTCTAATATCCAACACCTGGTTCCCCCAACCTCCCACCCACTGCCCATTCAAAACCATCAGATTGTTTTTTAGAGTCCATAGTCTCTCATGGTTCACCTCCCCTTCCAATTTCCCCCAACTCCCTTCTCCTCTCTAACTCCCCTTGTCCTCCATGTTATTTGTTATGCTCCACAAATAAGTGAAACCATATGATAACTGACTCTCTCTGCTTGACTTATTTCACTCAGAATAATCTCTTCCAGTCCCGTCCATGTTGCTACAAAAGTTGGGTATTCATCCTTTCTGATGGAAGCATAATACTCCACAATGTATATGGACCACATCTTCCTTATCCATTCATCCAATGAGGGCATCTTGGTTCTTTACACAGTTTGGCGACCGTAGCTATTGCTGCTATAAACATTGGGGTACAGATGGCCCTTCTTTTCACTACATCTGTATCTTTGGGGTAAATACCCAGTAGTGCAATGGCAGGGTCATAGGGAAGCTCTATTTTTAATTTCTTGAGGAAGCTCCACACTGTTTTCCAAAGTGGCTGTACCAATTTGCATTCCCACCAACAGTGTAAGAGGGTTCCCCTTTCTCCACATCCTCTCCAACACATGTTGTTTCCTGTCTTGCTAATTTTGGCCATTCTAAGTGGTTTAAGGTGGTATCTCAATGTGGTTTTAATTTGAATCTCCCTGATGGCTAGTGATGATGAACATTTTTTCATGTGTCTGATAGTCATTTGTATGTCTTCATTGGAGAAGTGTCTGTTCATATCTTCTGCCCATTTTTTGATATGATTATCTGTTTTGTGTGTGTTGAGTTTGAGGAGTTCTTTATAGATCCTGGAAATCTACCTTTTGTCTGTACTGTCATTTGCAAATATCTTCTCCCATTCCGTGGGTTGCCTCTTTATTTTTTTGACTGTTTCCTTTGCTTTGCAGAAGCTTTTGTCTTGATGAAGTACCAAAAATTCATCTTCACTTTTCTTTCATTTGCCTTTGGAGATATATCTTGAAAGAAGTTGCTGTGGTTGATATCGAAGAGGTTACTGCCTATGTTCTCCTCTAGGATTCTGATGGATTCTTGTCTCATGTTGAGGTCTTTTATCCATTTTGAGTTTATCTTTGTGTATGGTGTAAGAGAATGGTCGAGTTTCATTCTTCTACATATAGCTGTCCAGTTTTCCCAGCACCATTTATTGAAGAGACTGTATTTTGTCCACTGTGTATTTTTTCCTGTTTTTTCGAAGATTATTTGCCCACAGAGTTGAGGGTCCATATATGGACTCTCAAATCTGTTCCACTGGTTTATGTGTCTGTTTTTATGCCAGTACCATGCTGTCTTGGTGATCAAAGCTATGTAGTAAACCTTGAAATCAGGTAACGTGATGCCCCCAGTTTTATTTTTGTTTTTCAACATTTCCTTAGCAATTCGGAGTCTCTTCGGATTCCATACAAATTTTTGGATTATTTGCTCCCGCTCTTTGAAAAATACTGGTGGTATTTTGATCAGAATGGCATCAAAAGTATAGATTGCTCTAGGCAGTATAGACATCTTAACAATGTTTATTCTTCCCACCCAAGAGCATGGAATGGTCTTCCATCATTTTGTGTCTTCTTCAATATCTTCCATGAGTGTTCTGTAGTTCCTCGAGTACAGTTCCTTTACCTCTTTGGTTAGGTTTATTCCCAGGTATCTTATGGTTCTTGGTGCTATAGTAAATGGAATCGATTCTCTAATTTCCCTTTCTGTATTTTCATTGTTAGTGTATAAGAAAGCCACTGATTTCTGCACATTGACTTTGTATACTGCCACATTACTGAATTGCTGTATGAGTTCTAGTAGTTTGGGGGTGGAGTCTTTTGGGTTTTCCATATAACGAGTCATGTCATCTGCGAAGAAAGAGAGTTTGACTTCTTCATTGCCAGTTTCAATACCTTTTATTTCTCTTTGTTGTCTGCTGTTGCTAGGACTTCTAATACTATGTTGAACAAGAGTGGTGAGAATGGGCATCCTTGTCGTGTTCCTGATCTCAATGGGAAGGCTGCAAGCTTTTTCCCATTGAGGAGGATATTTGCTGTGGGTCTTTCATAGATAGATTTTATGAAGTTCACGAATGTTCCCTCTATCCCTATACTTTGACGCGTTTTAATCAAGAATGGATGCTGGACTTTGTCAAATGATTTCTCTGCATCAATTGAGAGGACCATGTGGTTCTTCTCTCTTCTCTTATTGATTTGTTCTATCACATTGATTGATTTGTGAATGTTGAACCATCCTTGTAGCCCAGGAATAAATCCCACTTGGTCATGGTAGATAATCTTTTTAATGTGCTGTTGGATCCTGTTTGCTAGGATCTTGTTGAGAGTCTTAGCATCCATATTCATCAGTGATATTGATCTGAAATTCTCCTTTTTGGTAGGGTCTTTGCCTGGTTTGGGGATCAGGGTAAAGCTGGCTTTATAGAAAGAGTCTAGAAGTTTTCCTTCTTTTTCAATTTTTTGAAACAACTTCAGGAGAATAGGTGTTATTTCTTCTTTGAAAGTTTGGTAGAATTCCCCAGGGAATCCGTCAGGTCCTGGGCTCTTCTTTTTTGGGAGGTTTTTGATCACTGCTTCAATCTCGTTAATAGATATCAGTCTATTCAGGTGGTCAATTTCTTCCTGGTTCAATTTTGGGAGTTTATAATTTTCCAGGAATGCATCCATTTCATCTAGGTTGCTTAGCTTATTGGCATATAACGGTTGATAATAATTTCTATTGATTGTTTCTACTTCCTTGGTGTTGTGATCTCTCCATTTTCATTCATAATTTTATTAATTTGGGCTTTCTCTCTTTCTTTTGGATTAGTGTGGCCAATGGTTTTTTGATCTTATTGATTCTTTAAAAAAACTAGCTTCTAGTTTCATTGACACGTCCTACTGTATCTCTGGTTTCTACCTCATTGATCTCAGCTCTAATCTTGATTATTTCCCTTCTTATGTGTGGAGTTCGTTTGATTGTTGTTGATTCTCCAGGTGTAGAGACAGCTGGTGTATTTTGGATTTTTCAGTTTTTTTTTGAGGGAGGCTTGGTTGGCTATGTATTTCCTCCTTAGGACCGCCTTTGCTCTATCCCATAGGTTTTGGACTGAAGTGTCTTCATTCTCATTGGTTTCCATGAATTGTTTCAGTTCTTCTTTGATCTCCTGGTGCATCCAAGCATTCTTACGCAAGGTGGTCTTTAGCTTCCAGGTGTTTGAGTTCCTTCCAAACTTTTCCTTATGATTGAGCTCCAGTTTCAAAGCATTGTGATCTGAGAACGTGCAGGGAATAATCTCAGTCTTTTGGTATCAGTTGAGTCCTGATTTGTGACCCAGTATGTGGTCTGTTCTGGAGAATGTTCCATGTGCCCTTGAGAAGAATGAGTATTCTGTTGTTTTAGGGTGGAATGTTCTGTATATATCTATGAGGTCCATCTGGTCCAATGTGCCTTTCAATGGTCTTGTTTCTTTATTGATTTTCTGCTTCCATGATCTATTTCTGAGAGAGGCATGTTAAGATCTCCTACTATTAATGTATTCATATCAATATGACTGTTTATCTTGATTAACACTTTTCTTATGTAATTGGCTGCTCCCATATTGGGGGCATAGATATTTATAATTGTTAGATCATCTTGGTGGATAGTCCCTTTAAGAATGATGTAGTGTCCTTCTATATCTCTGACTACAGTCTTTAGTTTAAAATCTAATTTATCTGATATGAGAATCGCTACCCCAACCTTCTTTTGAGGCCCATTGGCCTGAAAGATGCTTCTCCATCCCTTCACTTTCAGTCTGGGTGTATCTCTAGGTTCAAAATGGTTCTCTTGTAGACAACATATAGATGAGTCCTGTCGTTTTATCCAATCTGAAACCCTGTGCCATTTTATGGGCGCATTTAGGCCATTCACATTGAGAGTGATTATTGATAGATACGTTTTTATTGACATCGTGTTACCCTTGAAGTCTTTCTTTCTGTGGATTGTCTCTATATTTCTGTTCAATGCTATTCTTAAGATTTTTCCTCCTTTATAGAACCCCCCCCTTAATATTTCCTGCAGTGTCGGCTTGGTGGTTGCATAGTCTTTTAAGCCTTACTGGTCTTGGAAACTCTTTATCTCTCCATCCATTTTGAATGTCAGTCTTGCTGGATAAAGTATTCTTGGCTGCATGTTCTTCTCATTTACTGCCCTGAATATATCTTGCCAGCCCTCTCTGGCTTGCCAGTTCTATGTGTACAGGTCTGACGTTATTCTAATGGGCTTTCCTCTGTAAGTAAGGAGCCTCTTTGTCCTAGTATCTTTAAAGAGATTATATCTACAATTATGATTCCTCAAGTTGACTATCAGGTGCCTTCATGTTTTTTTGGAATCTATGATCTTGGATGGAGACTGTTCAGCCTTTAGTATATGAATGCTGGTTCCATTCGTGAGATTGGGAAAATTTTCCAGAAGGACTTGTTCCACTATATCTTTTAGACTTCTTTCTTTCTCCTCCCCTTCAGGGATTCCAATAATTCTGACGTTGGAACATTTCATGGCATCATTTTTTTCCCTGATTCTGGTTTCGTGGCTCTAAGCTGTTTGTTCCAGTCTTTCTCCTGATCTTTTCTCTCTATCTGTTTGTCCTCCAGATTACTAATTCTATCTTCTGTCTCAGTTACCCTAGCTTTTAGAGAATTTAGATTAGATTGGAACTCATTGAGAGCATTGTGAACCTCATCTCTGGTGGCTGTCAACTCTTCCCTAACATTGTGAACATCATCCCTGGTCGCTTTCATTTCTGCCCTAATCAATTCTGTTTGGTCATCCATGGCTTTCTCCAATGTAGCTATTGCCTGGATAATTGTTAGCCTGAATTCTCTTTCTGACATATTGTCTATGTTGATCACTGTTAGCTCTGATGCAGAAGGCCCATCCTCTGTATTTTTCTTCTGTTGGGCATTCCTCCTGCTAGTCATTTTGGTGAGAGATGACTGAATGGATGTAGCTGGATGTATCGACCATGGTGCAGTCAAGGTGTACCCTGTAATGCTTCTGAGCAATCAGGATTCCCCACTCAAACGAGAGAAAAAAGAAAAGAAAAAGAAAAAAAAGGAGAGAGAGACAGAAAAAAATGGAAGATAAAAGAGAAGGTTCAGCCCAAATGGGCCCCAAGGTAAGATTTATGAAGTATACAAACAAAAACAGACAAACAAAAAGACTGATAAAATATATGACAAGATAAAAATATATATATATAAGCCAATAAAGGAAGAACCTCGTCAAAAAGAACCCCAAGTATAAGATTTATATACTATCAGGACAAACACAAAAACACAGATACACTGGCAGAAGAAAAAGATGGGAGAGTGATAAATTCTCAGTGTGGGTGAGGAAGGTTGTTTTGATTCTTCCTGGATGTATCTTGATATCTTTGTTAAAGGACTCAACTTTCCTAAGATAAAGGGGGATTAAAAATTTGTTTACCTATAGGGGTAGCATTGATTGTGAAAAGGGGATTACCTAGAAGTTTAACTCTATATGAATATTAGAAAATAAAATTTAAAAAGGAATAAACTAGACTAAACTAAAATTTTAAAAAAATTAAAAATATAGAAATGCAAAACAAAAACACAGGTGTATGTATCAAAAATTTCAGGTTAGAAGGTTATTATGGAATTTGATGTACTCTACATCTCACTGTGATGGTAAATAGGTTAAAAAATTATGTATATTAAAAAAATGAACCAGAATAGTGGGAACGAGTTAAAAATAAAAGTTGTCCTATGAAGTAGTGGTGGTTGTTCTCTTGTCTTTTTTTTTTTTCTTTCCTGGTTGGTTTTCTGGGGAAGGGCCCTGCCACGTGGGTTTTCAGTCAATGATGTTCCCTGAGTTAAGTCCTCCCGCCCCCCTCAAGGGGGTGGGCTCTGAGGAAACCGGTTTTTTCAGGCTTTTGTTCTCTGGAGGTTTTTATGTTTGTTCACTTTTTTTTCTCTCTCGCCTTGACCACTTCTGATGGTTTTCGTAGGTTTAGAGGAAAGCAAACTGCACCCTGACCTCCCTCTGAGACAGATGCCTCAGTATGGCTGCAGAGCCCAAATAAATTCCCCCTTGGCCGCTGGCAGAGCAGGTTCCGAGTCTCGTTCCTTGGAGACACAGGATCTTTTGCTTGTACCCCAAACCACGGCAGTGGCGGCTGTCTGGGCAGCTCCAGACTGCCAGAGAGGTTCCAAGCAGTGATTGCACACTGTGATTTTCCCACCAGCCCGGGCTGGGAGTGCCTTGTCTTTCTGGGTCTAATAGTGCCGGGCTGGGCCTTTGCGCACCTCTCTCAGGGGAGGGTGAGGGGCATGCGTGTCTCAGGCTCTGTAGCACAGCTTGGTGTTCTGCCTGCTGGTGAGGCTCCCAGCCCCTCACAGGAGCCAGACCCCAAGAGTTCTCAGCCGCACTGGCGGCTCAGGGACCAAGACCTGGTTTCTCCACTGCACTCTCTCTGGCTCAGCGCCAGGGGAGACTCTCCTGGTCCCCAGTACTTAAGCCCCTGTCCCTAGCCACCCTGATTCCCACAATTTCCCCCCTTCCCGAGTGCTTTCAACCAGTATCTAAGTTAATGCTGGTCCTCAGATGCTGAGCACTCTCATATTGGGATATTACTTTCCAATCGGTTGCCACTGGTGGCTCCCTCCCCCTTTTGTTTATCTTCCGATATCAGTCTGATGTACCCACCCTGCTTTACCTTCCCACTGGCATCTTCTGCCCCTGTAGAGATCCAGACGTGTATAATTCTGATCTCAGGCTGATTTCATGGGTGATCAGAGTTCTTTGGTAGATAATCAGCTCACTTTAGGGTACAGGTTGAAAGGGCGCCTCCTCCTACTTCCCCACCATCTTGTCTCCCTCCAGTACCATACTGTCTTGATGATTACAGTTTTGTATACAACTTGAAGTCTGGCACTTTGATGTCATCAGCTTTGGTTTTCTTCTTCAACATTCTTTTGGTTTTGTGGGGTCATTTCTGGTTACATACAAATTTTAGGATTGTTTGTTCCAGCTATGTGGATAATGATGGTATTTTGATAGGGAATATATTGAATGTGTAGATGGCTTTGTGTAGCATAGACATCTTAACAGTATTTGCTCTTCCAACACATGAGTATGGATTTTTTTTTCCCCATTTCATTCTATCTTCCTCTATTTCTTAAGTGTTCTATCATTTTCAGAGTACAGATCTCCTATTTCTTTGGTTAGGTTTATTCCTAGGTATCTTATGGGTTTTGGTGCAGTTATAAATGGGAGAGATTGCTTGATTTCTCTTCTGCCTCATTGTTAGTGTATAGAAATGCAACTGACTTCTTTGCATTGATTTTGTATCCTATGAATGCTGAATTCCTGTATCAGTTCCAGAAATTTTTCTTGTGGAAGCTTTTGGGTTCTCTAAAAAATCATGTCTGTGAAAAGTGAAAATTTGACTTCTTTGAAAATTTGTATGCCTTTTATTTGTTGTTGTTGTTGTTGTTGTTGTTGTCATCTGATTGTTGGGGCTAGAACTTCCAGTACTATATTGAACAATAATTTTGAATGTGGACATCCTTGTCCTGTGGCTAAACTTCGAGGAAATATTCTGCTTTTCCCCACTAAGGATGATATTTTCTGTAGGTTTTTGTATATGGGTTTTATCATATTGAGGTATATTCTTTCTATCCCTACAGTATAGAGAGTTTTTATTCACAAAAAATGCTATACTTTGTTAAATATTTTCTATATCTATTGAGAGGATCCTATGGTTCTTGCTATTTCTTTTATTAATGTAGTGTATCACATTGATTGATTTGTGTATGTTGAACCATCCCTGTAGCCCAGAAATAAATCCCACTTGGTAGTGGTGAATAACCCTTTTATTTGGATCTTCTTTGCTTGTATCTTGGTGAAAATCTTGGCATTCCTGTTGGTCTGTAATTCTCTTTTTTTGGTGGGGTCTTTGGTTTTATGATCAAGGTAATGTTGGCCTCCTATGGAAGTTTTCCTTCCATTTCTATTTTTTGAAACAGTTTCAGGAGAATAGGTGTTAATTCTTCTTTAATGTTTAATAAAATTCTACTGGGAGGCCATCTGGGCCTGAGCTCTTGTTTGTTGGGAGGTTTTTGATTACTGATTCAATTTCTTTGCTGGTTATGGGTTTGTTCAGGTTTTACATTTCTTCTTATTTTAGTTCTGATAGTTTATATGTTTCTAGGAATGCATCCATTTCTTTTTTTTCTAATTTATTTTATTTAAACTTAGTTAATTAGCATATAATATATTATTAGTTTCAGAGGTAGAGTTCAGTGATTCTTCAGTTGCATGTAACACCCAGTGCTCATGACATTAAGTACCCTCCTTTATGCCCATCACCCAGTTACCTTATCCCTCCCACCCATCTGCCTTCCACTAACCCTGTTTGTCTCCTCTATTTGAGTCTGTCATGGTTTTTCTCCCTCTCTGATTTTATCTTATGTTATTTTTCCTTCCCTTCCTCTATGATCCTCAGTTTTGACCACTTTCTTACAATATGCAAAACAAACAAACAAATAAAAAACTCAAAATGGATTAAAGGTCTGAATATGAGACAGGAATCCATCAAAATCCTAGAGGATAGCACAAGCAGCAAGCTCTTTGACTTTGGTCAAACCAACTTCTTGCTATACATGTTTCCAAAGTCCAGGGGAACAAAAGTAATAATGAACCATTGAGACTTCATCAAGATAAAAAGCTTTTGTACACCAAATGAAACAGTTCACAAAACCCAAAACAATGTAAAGAATGGGAAAAGATATTGGCAAATATCTTACCAGATAAAGGGCTAGTATCTAAGATCTATAAGGAATGTATCAATTTCTTCCAGATTACCTAATTTGTTGCCATACAATTGCTCACAAAATTCACTTTTGTTTGTATTTCTTTGGTGTTGTTCATCATCTCTACTCTTTAATTCATGATTTTATTTGTTTTGTTCTTTTCTATTTTATTCTCAGTAAATATGGCTAGGAGTTTATCAATCTCATTAATTCTTTGAAGGAACCAGCTCCTGGTTTTGTTGATATGGTTTACTGTTTTTTTTTTTTTTAATTTTTATATCACTGCTTTTGTGCTCTAATTTTTTTTAAGATTTTATTTATTTATTTGACCAAGAGAGATCACAAGTAGGCAGAGAGGCAGGCAGAGAGAGAGGAGGAAGTAGGCTTCCTGCTGAGCAGAGAGCCCGATGTGGGGCTCGATCCCAGGACCCTGGGATCATGATCTGAGCCGAAGGCAGAGGCTTTAACCCACTGAGCCACCCAGGTGCCCCTCTAATCTTTATTATTTCTCTTCTCTGGCTGCATTTTTACTCTATTTGTTGTTCTTTTTCTAGCTTCTTTAGGTATAGGGTTGAGTTCTATATTTGAGACTTTTCTTATTTGATGAGGAAGGCCTATATTGCTATATACTTCCTTCTTAGGACCCGTTTGCTGTATCCCAAAGCTTCTCGACTATTGTGTGTTTATTTTTCATTCCCTTCCATGTATTTTTTTTAAAGATTTTATTTATTTATTTGACAGAGAGAGAAATCACAAGTAGGCAGAGAGGCAGGCAGAGAGAGTGGTAAGCAGGCTCCCTGCTGAGCAGAGAGCCCAATGCAGGGTTTGATTCCAGGACCCTGAGATCATGACCTGAGCTGAAGGCAGAGTCTTAACCCACTGGCCACCCAGGCGCCCCTTCTGTGTATTTTCTAAATTCTTCTGTTTCCTAGTTCACCCACTCATTCTTTAGTAGGATTCTCTTTAACCTGCATTTATTTGTGTTCCTTTAGATGTGTGTGTGTGTGTATGTGCGTGGTTGACATCAAGTTTTAAAGCATTGTGGTCTGAAAATATACATGGTATAATCTCAGTCTTACCAGTGGAGACATTATCTGTGACCCAGTGTGTGATCTATTCTGGAGAATGTTCCAAGTGCACCCGAACAGAATGTGTATTCTACTACTTTACAATGAAATTATATGAACATATCTGTTATCAATGTGGTCCAGTGTATCATTCAAAGCCTTTGTTAATCTGGTTAGATGATTTATCCTTTGCTGTGAGTGGGATGTTAAAGTTCCCTACTATTATTGTATTATCAATGAGTTTCTTTGATTTTGTTATTAATTGGTTTATATACTTGGCTACTACCAAATTAGGAGAATAGATATTTACAATTGTTAGTTCTTCTTTTTGGATAGACCCTTTATTATGATACAGTGTCTTTCTTTACCTCTTTTCACAGTCTTTGGTTTAAAATCTAATTTGATATAGGGATGGTTATACCAGCTTTCTTTGGACATCCATTAGCATGATAAATAGTTCTCTATCCACTCACTTTAATCTGCATGTGTTTTTGGGTCTACCATGAGTGTCCTGTAGGCAACATTATAGATGGGTCTTTTTTTAATCCATTCTGATACCCTATGTCTTTTGATTGGAGGATTTAGTCCATTTACATTTGGAGTAATTATTGAAAGATATTAATTCAATGCCTTTGTATTACCTGCTTAGTCACTGTTTCTGTAGATTGTCTCTGTTCCTTTCTGGTGTTTGTTACTTTTCAGCTCTGTATCCATTCAAGGGATTCCCATTAATATTTCTTATAGGGCTGTTTTAGTGTTCACAAATTCTTTTAGTTTGTTTGTTTGTTTGTTGTTTTGTTTTTGTTTTTGTCCTAGAAACTATTTATTTCTCTTTCTATTTTGAATGACAGCCTTCTTGGATATAGTATTCTTAGCTTCATATTTTTCTCATATAACACACTGAATATATCATACTGTTGTTTCTGGCCTGCCAGGCCTCCATGGACAGGCCTAATGATAGCCTTGTGTTTCTATTCTTGTCGGTGAAGAACTTTTTGTCCCAAACTACTTTTAGTATTTTCTCTTTATCTTTGAAATTTGCAAGCTTCACTATTGTATGTCAAGTTTTTGATCTATTTTTATTGATTTGAGGGGGTTCTTTGTGCCTCCTGGACTTGAATGCCTATTTTCTTCCTCAGATTAGGGACGTTCTAAGCTATAACTTGTTCAAATATACCTTCTGCCCCTCTCTCCCACTCTTCATCTCCTGAGACCCCAATTTTCTGGATATTATTTTGCTTTATGTAATTGCTGATTTCTTTAGGTCTCTATTTATGATCTAGTTGTTGTGTTTCTCCCTTTTTCAGCTTCTTTATTTTCCATCATTTTATCATCTATATCATTGTCTTTTTCTTCTGCCTTGCTATCATCACATTTAGAGCCTCCATTTGGGATTACATCTCAGTAGTAGTATTTTTAATTTTAGACTGGCTAGATTTTAGTTATTTTATTTCTAGAGTAAGGGATTCTCTAGTGTCTTCTATGTTTTTTTCAGCCCCAGCTAGTATTTATATAATTGTATTAAATTCTAGTTCAGTCATCTTACTTATATCTATGTTGATTAAAACGCTTCAGTGAGAATTATCTCCTGTTCTTTCTTTCAGCACTGATGGGTGGGATGAAAATGATGGTGCCCCACTTTATAGCCCTGAAGCTGTAAGTTCACATCCTCCACTCTTCAAAAAGCAGTCAATCACTCTTTTCTCCCTGGTTTCAATATGAAATCTATATTCACCCACCTTGTGACTGAACATTTTTATCTCAGGCACATGAGGGGTGCCTGGGTGGCTCAGTGGGTTAAGCCTCTGCCTTCGGCTCAGGTCATGATCTCAGGGTCCTGGGATCGAGCCCCATATCAGGCTCTCTGCTCAGCAGAGAGCCTGCTTCCCCCTGCTTCTCTGCCTACTTGTGATCTCTCTCTCTGTGTCAAATAAATAAATAAAATATTTATCTCAGGCACATGAATGAGTTTTGATATTCCAACTTTCAGATACTCCTGTCATGCAGACCTGAACTGTTCCTCTCAGGGGAGGGACAGAGTCTCACCATACATCTGTCTTTTGCTGAGACCCATGCCAGGAGAGCAGTGGCAGGACTTCACAACAGTTCACAATTTATGGCAACACAAAATAGAAAACCGATACTTAGACTTGATGTTTTCAGTCAGCTTCTCTACTCCTATGGGAACTCTGCTGCACTCAGGCACACCCACTCTTCTTCTAACCTCTGGGATCCTGAAAAAATGCTGCCCTGCCTGGGAGTCCATCCCACTTCACCCCTGACACCTTTAAGCCAGGAATATCCACACTGTATCAGACTTCTGAATGTTCCAATTTTGTGCTCCACTGCTTATAATGATTTGTGGTAGCCTCATTTAACCAGTTTCTTCCCCTCCATGGTATCCTCTGATATATAACCATGTATTCAATCTCTGTACTTCCTACCTTCCAAAAATGGTCACATTTCTTTTTTCCGATCTCTGATTGATTTTGCTGGTGTACAGAATGATTTTATTACTATCTAGCTCAAATCTGGGGACCAGACAGTCTTAGGGTCCTTTATTTCTATGCCATCCTCCTGAGTTTTTTTTTTTATGTTTATAATTCTAGTATTTGCTTCAGAATATAGCACAAGCTAAGCACTCAATAATTTTTTAAGTCTTTTGCTCAGTGACAATAAATGAAGATAGAAATAATACAAACTCTGGAAATATTAGAGCAAGGAGAGGGGGTGGGACACATGGTACATGTAATTTATTTACCTTCATTTAGAGCAAAATTAATTTTGTACAGGTGCAAATTATATTACCTCAGAAGCACAACCACTCAAATTTTCATTAGAATATTAAAAGAGAAATTTGCTTTTGACAAACTAATATTTGAACTTTTAAAATTTCTTGTAATAGCAAAAAAATCAACAGATTCCCAATATGTTCCTATGCTGCATATTTGCAACAATGCCAAACACTTAAAAGTGATGCAAGAGAGAAAAGGAAGAATGGTGATTGTGTTGATGGAGGCCACTCACAGACTTCTCAGAGCACACCCAATTTGGTAAGACATAATTATTTTAGACAGAACAAAGGTAAGTGATGCCTAGAGTGTATGTTCTATGGTAAAGTACAACTTTTAAAAGGTTGCTGCAGTTGCTGTTTATTCAACTATCTTCTTGTAGAAGTGCATGTGTTAGATATCTTCAAATATCAAAAGTCTGCAATATCTTTATATTATCCTTCTCCCATAAACATTCTCTACTACTATCTCTAAAGTAGCAAGAAGACATTTTATTCTGATTAAGTGGCCTCAGTTTTGCCTTCGAGTGGCATAAGCCTAAAAAAGCATCACTACCTCAAAAAAAGTCAACACAGTTGTGTAACTAAGTATTCATTTTGCCTTAGCTCACAACACTCCTTAATTAGATACTTCTTCAGGAAGGCCTATGGTCAATGGTGGAGGGAATTTAGTCATGGAGGCAGACTTGTTGCAGTTCTTATTCCTTGCATCAACATACTTGTACACTTCCCTATATCAACCAATTTTTCTAGAGACAACGGACACCTTAAACTTACACAATGTTATATGTCAATTACATATCAATAAAGCTGGAAAAAAATGCCTTTGGAGGCCTTCACGGTTATCTCTCATGGAAATTAGAAGGTTAAGGCAGATCATCATATCTCTTTTCTGTGTATCTTCACTTCTTATGCCTAACAAGCAGATTCCTATTTTTTTTGTAAATGCAAAGAACATAAATGTAACTCACATATTAACAGATACTTTAAAATAACTCACTCCCAAAATTCTCCTTGCAAGTATTTTAAGAGATTATTTGATAGTTTTGAGTAAATTAGTTATAGTTAATTTTTTTTAAAATAGTTTTAATTAGGATGTCAATTATTGAGGATCCCAGCAGCAAGTTATATTTATCACGTTTCAGATTTAGCCTCATGTACCAAGAACACTGTAGAATTCTTATGAGCAGCAATGATGACAGATGGAAAGTAAAACAGTCAGCTTTGATTCTTGGATCTCTTGTTCTATTAAGTCCATCCATTTGACCCTTTGCCAAAGAATGGCAGAGTTTCATGAATTAGGTTATTTTAGGGATTAAGTAATCTTGCTCTTCAGAGACTTTAAAATAAAAAAAAATGGACACCTCTTGTGAATTAATATTGTTTTAAACAATATTGTTTTACTCATGTTTCTGAGAAAAAATGAGTAAAGGAATAATTTAAACTGCATTAAATTATTTAAAAAATCTGATTCGTGACTTGCAGCTCAATAGGTGAAACAGCATATATATTAAATAAGAATATATTTATGTATAAAGTAATTGACATTTATTGAATATTTACAATGTACCAGACATCATACTAAGGACTTTGTATAGGTTATATATATAGTCTACATCAATTCCTAATGATGGATTTGAATTATTATTGTTATGACAAATGATAAAAATAAAACACAAACCTATTAAGGAGTTTGGAACAGATTACATAAGTAGTCAGTGGTAATACTGGTATTTAAATTGAGAATTATCTAACTCCAAAGTGCAATCTCTTATCCAACATGATATATTACATCTTCAAGAGTGTAGACAAATATCAGTGCTTAGGCAAGAGAACAATATTGTGCCTGGCACTGAAGAAATGAAGAATATTTAGTGAATGCAGGATAATGTACTACGTATGGAGTCTTGAATTGAAAACCATCCTTGATTTCAAAGAGTTAACATTACAGAGGAAGAATAACACATGGACACAAATATTTGACATGTTATTCTGTGTGATATTAGCTTCAAGAAGTATGGCTACAGAGCTATGGCACCTCAAAGAATGGAGAGTTAATAGCCAGTTGGGTGGATTGAAAAATATTTCATATGGTACTGTAGAAGGTGAGTACTCTGTCAGTGGTTGAGCATGGATGGTGATAAAGGTGGAGCAATGTTCAAAATAGAGAATTATATACAAATAAACTGGCAGGGGAGAATAAGGAAATTGCAGGAAGAGCAGAGAGTCTAGTTTGATTGGAAAATAGGTATGCATTAATCAAGTAACCAGAAAGAAAACTGTAGAAAGATCAGAAAGTGTGGGCCAAAGCATGAAGAGATGTGAATGTAACTAAACTTAAAATTATGTAATGGGAAATAGCTGAAGATTTTTTAAAGCAGTAAAGGTAGAACCATCCATAATCAGTGCTGGAATTTAGTATGAAAAAGAGAGTAGTTATTTGAGAATGGACTGATAAAGAGAAATCTAAGAGAGGGGAGAGGAGATAGAGTTTTATAGCAGTAATGAAAGTGATGTGTTTTTTTTGCAAGCTTATTATAAAGAATATGCAGATGAAATAAATTTGGGAAAACACTCTTGTGAATTCTTTCTATAATAATTCAAACCTGAGCAAAGATGTTTGCAGAAAACTGGTGAGAGTATCAATATGTTTAGAAAGTCTGCTGTTCAATAAATGGTGCTGGGAAAATTGGACAACTATATACAGAATGAAACTCAACTGTTCTCTTACACCATACACAAAGATAAACTCTAAATGGATGAAAGAGGCACAACTCGGTGGCTCAGTCATTAAGTGTCTGCCTTCACCTCAGGTCATGACCCCAGGTCCTAGGATTGAGCCCTGCATTAGGCTCCCTGCTCAGCAGGAATCCTGCTTCTCCCTCTCCCACTCTCCCTGCTTGTGTTCCCTCTCTCGCTGTCCCTCTTTCTCTCTCTGTCAAATAAACAAATAAATAAAAACTTTTAATAAATAAATAAATGGATGGAAGACCTCAGTGTGAGACAGGACTCCATCAAAATCCTACAGGAGAACATAGACAGTAACCTCTTTGATATCAGCCACAGCAACTTATTTCAAGACATATCTCCAAAAGGCAAGGGAAATAAAAGTGAAAATGAACTATTGGGACTTCATCAAAATAAAAAGCTTCTGCACAGCAAAAGAAACAGTCAAAAAACAAACAAACAAACAAACAATAACTAAGAGGCAACCCAGGGAAATACCAGGGAGGATGTATTTGCAAATGACACTACAGATAAAGTGCTGGTATCCAAGATCTATAAAGAACTTCTCAAACTCAACACAACTCCTCCAAAGAAACTCACAAATAATCCTGTCCAAAAAATGGGCAGAAGACATGAACAGATACTTCTCTAACAAAGTCATACAAATGGCTAACAGACACATGAAAAAATATTCAACATCATTAGCCATCAGGGCAATTCAAATCAAAACCACATTGAGATACCACCTTACATCAGTTAGAATGGCAAAAATTGACAAGGCAAAAAACAGCAAATGTTGGAGAGGTTGTGGATAAAAGGGAAACTTATTATACTGTTGGTGGGAATGCAAGTTGGTGCAGCCACTTTGGAAAACAGTGTGGAGGTTCCTCAAAAAGTTAAAACTAGAGCTACCTTATGACTCAGAAGTTGCACTACAGGGTATTTATTCCAAAGATACAGATGTAGCTAAAAGAAGGGCCATATGCACCCCAATGTTCATAACAGCAATGTCCATGATAACCAAACTGTGGAAGGAGCCAAGATGACCTTCAACAGATGGGTGGATAATGAAGATGTGGTCCATATATACAATGTGATATTACTGTGTCATCAGAAAGGATAAATACCCAGCATTTGTATCAACATGGATGGAACTTGAGGAGATTATGCTGAGTGAAATAAGTAAAGCAGAGGAAAGACAATTATCATATACTTTTACCTATTTGTGGAACATAAGGAATAATACAAAGGATATTAGGAGATGGAAGGGAAAAATGAAGGGGGGGGGGATCAGAGTGGAAGACAAACCATGAAAGACTATGGACTCCAGGAAACAAACTGAGGGTCATAGAGGGGAAGGGGGTGGAGGGATAGGGGATCCTGGTGATGGGTATTAAGGAGGGCATGTATTACATCGAGCACTGGGTGTTATACACAAAGAATCATGGAACACTACATCAAAAACTAATGATATACTGTATGGTGACTAACATAACATAACAAAATAAATAAAACAAGTTTATAATACGAGAACTAAAAAAAAGTCTTCTGTTGCTGTATTTTAAAAAAATAACTTTTGGTAACAACAACAAAAGAGTTCTATATCATAGAGAAAGGCTATGGACTGCAGAGGGATCAGTTTGCTCTACAACTATGCTAATAGGAATTATCAGCAGGAAATAGCAGTAGGGGGAGAAGAACTATCTACTACAAGTCAAGTAAAACAGAAAAGAAAACAAAATGAAAAAAGAAAATCTTCAAAGTCTCAGAAGCATGTAACCTGATAAGTTGTTCTACTATTGCTTCTCTGACATTTGGGCACTAATATTAGATGGAGCAAATTCTTGCATGTGAGATAAAATGTGTTCTGAACAAACAAATCCTGGAATGAGAGATTTACTATTCAGATTGTTAGTTGTGAAATCTTGAGGTAAAGTATTTTTACATCACACTAAGGAGCTCCCTGCTATTATTCTTTAATATATTATATTTATAAATATTCATATATAAACATGTTATATACAATATCTATAACAGATAGATATATAATATGTGAATATAATATATGAATATATAATGCAATATTATATATATACAAATATATAATTGCATATACATATAATTATGTAAACATATATACATATGTAATTACATGTATTTTTGTAATTAATATATATGTAATACATTTATTAATATATGTAATAATAATATATGTAATTAATATATAATACACATATATGTGTGTAATTTCATGTAATTACACATGTAATTACATGTATATTATGTATATACATATAATTACATATACATATATACATATAATTATATATACACATATAATTATATATATATATATATATATATATATATATATATATACAGTTTGCACCATAATTGTGCTAGAAACCAAAAATTGATCTAATCATTTGGTCATAAAATAGACCTATAGGTGAGATTTTAATAAGGTTTACTTTGATTTTTACTATTTTTAAAAGATTTTATTTATTTGACATGGAGAGAGAGAAGTAGCAAGAGAGAGCACAAGCTGGGAGAGCAGCAGGCAGAGGGAGAGGGAGAAGCAGGCTCCCCACTGGGCAGAGAGCCCAATGTGGGACTTGATGCCAGGATCCTGGAATGATGACTTGATCCGGAGGCAGATGCTTAACCAACTGAGCCACCTAGGTGCCCCTATTTCTACTAGTTTTAAATTTACCTCCAGATTACATCAGCAGGCATATCGAAGAAACTAGAGACTATCTATTTTCTACTATTGATATAATCAAACTCAGCAGTATTTCCTCCAGGAGAATTTCTTTACTTTCATTTGCTTATAATAGTTTTAGAGTAGTTGAAATGAAGTATTTTTAGCACATAACATCATGTTGATCTGAGAGACTGACATAGAAACTTAAATCAACTAGATTTTTTTTTCCCTTTGGGATATTTCCTACCAAAATCAAGAGGCAAGAACACATGATGTCTGTGGCATTTATCTAGTTTTCCTTCATAGATACTTCAGAAGATTGTTAGCCCAGTGAACTACAGGAGGTGAAAGCCAACTTTACTTCTCACCTGAACTGATCTGTACCATAACTGGGAGTATTTTAAGATGTCCAGACATCTCACTAAGTGCAGAACTTAATGAGCTAGGATGGGTCATGGGCATCTGAATATCCATGTTTCCTAATACCAATTTCATTTACCCAGCTCATTTGCCTGGAATTTTCCCCTCTTTCTTGTTTTACCTTTTAACTCTTAGATGGGATTGGAGGGGAGAAAAGTAATTGGATATGCACTTACTGAACATTTACTTTGTTCTTGCTTTAGAATTATTGTGTCAACCCTCATAAAAACTCTATGAGAATGATATAAATACCCCCCTGTTACAGATATGGAAAACATTTACAATACTGTGTCATTGGCCCCAAGCTTCACATAGGGATAGTCATTGACTCGACTCTCAGTAAAAAGAGAACCCAATAATATGGCTGCCTGACCATGAATATCAGCATTACTTAAATATATTTTCTACAGAATCTCTTCCACCACCAGTTTGGGAATTTGGGCTGCTAAGAATTAGTTCAAATTTAACATTTCCCCTCTTGGGCATTATATCTTGCTCTGCTGGCAACTCTCCTTTAAGGATTTTATTTTCATCCTAAATGGCTCCCCATGCTCTGGTCCCACCTAATCCTGAAGTTTTTGACTCTCTCATATACCTTACATTTAATTTCCAACATGCTTTACTTGTGATCCCATATGATAAATCAAGGGATAGGCTTTTAGCCCTTTGACTTCAGTGTCATTAAAAATATTTCATCTGTGACTACAAATAATTTCCTTTGCTTGGGTATAAGACATTGCTATAGGACTCATGTGTAGTTTGATGAGTACAATCCAAACTTTATGTAAAGAAATAATTTAGGGGAACCTGGGTGGTTCAGTCAGTGAAGAATCTGCCTTGGGTTGAGATAATGATCTCAGGGTCCTGGGATGGAGCCCTGTGTCAGGCTTCCTGCTTGGGGGCAGTCTTATTCCTCTGTGCTTTCCCCTCCCTGCTCATGCTCACTCTCTCTCTCTCTCTAGTAAATAAGCAAAACCTTTAAAAAATAAATAATTTATATAATAAAGGCATATTCATCACTGATTTCTTCCTTGTATTTTGAAAACTGAGAATCTATATTTTATTTATGTGAATTGCTATTATATTAAATAATATTTAGTCTATATATTTTGTCACCTTAAAGCCTAATAACCTCTAGATATTAACATTATAGTTTATTTTCAAAATTGGTTGCCAATATTTTGTAGTCCAAGAGCTCCAGAAGAATGGTCCCCATATGTTCCAAAGTATATTAATTTGTTGTGAGTATTCAAAAACCTTTTATATGTGAATATGGCACCAACTGCTATGCTGCTGAGATTCACTAACATGCCACGGGAGTCAGTGGTATGTCAGGTCATACTTGGGATGAATGTATGTTAAAGAAGCATTCTCTATTAATATAGTAAGAATGGGAGGGAATGTATGGTTGAGAAAAAATCATGGACTTTAGAATCAGAATGTTTAAGTGAGGGTGCCCCTAGCTAATATTGCAAACTGTGTAACATTAGGCATAATATTTAACCTCTCTGAACCTCAGTTTCTCCAATGAAGAAAATGGGATATTACTAGCTATACCTCAACAAAACTGCTATAAGGACTGAGGAAAAGGAAATAATTGTGATAGAACACATAGCATTATGATTACATATTCCTGTTACATTTTATTCTCCCCTGTTAATCTGTCTCATGTCAATTTGATTCTATGTTTAGCTAAAGGACGATAGGGCAAAGGAAGATCTTCGTTCTTAATACTGTGAGAAGTATAAAAAGTTACATCTAAGATTAACTTGATGTTTTGAGGCTTTCCACAACATAACCTTTAAAGATAAAAATAACCCTCAAGGGGCACCTGGGTAGCTCAGTGGGTTAAGCCTCTGCCTTCGGCTCAGGTCATGATCCTCAGGGTCCAGGGATTGAGCCCCACATCAGGCTCTCTGCTCAGCTGGGAGCTTGTTTCCTCCTCTCTCTCTCTGCCTGCTTGTGATCTTTCTTTCTCTGTAAAATGAATAAATAAAATCTTAAAAAAATAACTCTCAAAAGTTCTCAGATTAAGCTTAGGAAAAATTCTGACCTGAGATCCTTGCATGATAATAGTTTGTTTACATTCCCATAAAATATGCACTTTTTCCTTCAACATGGGTTAATCATAACAAACAACAACAACAATGAAATACATCCTGAATTTCCAGGTAGAAAATAAATGCTTTGTCCTTTGAGAAAATAATGAATTATGAAGTACATAGTTAAAAAATTAATATGTGTGTATCTTACAAGTATTATCAAAATTATCTGATGTGAACTGAAGTTGGGAACTAAAGGCAGGTAATAGTGGGTACACCTTGGAAACTATTATGTGGTTTCATAACCTCAGTAATGATACTTTTTTGATACTTTCACTGTTTTATTTTATTATGTTTTATTTTAATCAATTTATTTATTTATTCATTTATTTTTTAACATCTTTTAAAAAATATTTTATTTCTTTTCAGTGTAAAAGTATTAATTGTTTTTGCACCACACCCAGTGCTCCATGCAATCTGTGGCCTCTCTTATACCCACCACCCGGTTCCCCCAACCTCCCACCCGCTGCCTCTTCAAAACCCTCAGATTGTTTTCAGAGTCCATAGTCTCTCATGGTTCACCTCCCCTTCCAATTTCCCCCAACTCCCTTCTCCTCTCTAACTCCCCTTGTCCTCCATGTTATTTGTTTTGTTCCACAAATAAGTGAAACCATATGATAGTTGACTCTCTCTGCTTGACTTATTTCACTCAGAATAATCTCTTCCAGTCCCGTCCATGTTGCTACAAAAGTTGGGTATTCATCCTTTCTGATGGAAGCATAATACTCCACAGTGTATAAGGACCACATCTTCCTTATCCATTCATCCACTGAGGGCATCTTGGTTCTTTCCACAGTTTGGAGACTGTGGCCATTGCTGCTATAAACATTGGGGTACAGATGGCCCTTCTTTTCACTACATCTGTATCTTTGGGGTAAATACCCAGTAGTGCAATGGCAGGGTCATAGGAAGCTCTATTTTTAATTTCTTGAGGAATCTCCACACTGTTCTCCAAAGTGGCTGCACCAACTTGCATCCCCACAAACAGTGTAAGAGGGTTCCCCTTTCTCCACATCCTCTCCAACAAATGTTGTTTCCTGTCTTGCTAATTTTGGCCATTCTAAGTGGTGTAAGATGGTATCTCAATGTGGTTTTAATTTGAATCTCCCTGATGGCTAGTGATGAGGAACTTTTTTTCATGTGTCTGATAGCCATTTGTATGTCTTCATTGGAGAAGTGTCTTCATATCTTCTGCCAATTTTTTGATATGATTGTCTGTTTTGTGTGTGCAGTTTGAGGAGTTCTTTATAGATCCTGGATATCAACCTTTTGTCTGTACTGTCATTTGCAAATATCTTCTCCCATTCCGTGGGTTGCTCTTTGTTTTGTTGACTGTTTCCATTGTTGTGCAGAAGCTTTTGATGTTGATGAAGTCCCAAAAATTCATTTTTGCTTTTGTTTCCTTTGCCTTTGGAGACATATCTTGAAAGAAGTTGCTGTGGCTGATATCGAAGAAATTACTGCCTATGTTCTCCTCTAGGATTCTGATGGATTCCTGTCCCACGTTGAGGTCTTTTATCCATTTTGAGTTTATCTTTGTGTACGGTGTAAGAGAATGGTCGAATTTCATTCTTCTACATGTAGCTACCCAGTTTTCCCAGCACCATTTATTGAAGAGACTGTCTTTTTTCCACTGTATATTTTTTCCTGTTTTGTCAAAGATTAACTGACCATAGAGTTGAGGGTCCATATCTGGGCTCTCTACTCTGTTCCACTGGACTATGTGTCTGTTTTTATGCCAGTACCATGCTGTCTTGGTGATCACAGCTTTGTAGTAAGGCTTGAAATCAGGTAACGTGATGCCCCCAGTTTTATTGTTTTTCAACATTTCCTTAGCGATTCGGGGTCTCTTCTGATTCCATACAAATTTTTGGATTATTTGCTCCAGCTCTTTAAAAATACTGGTGGAATTTTGATCGAAATGTCATCAGAAGTATAGATTGCTCTAGCAGTATAGAAATTTTAACAATGTTTATTCTTCCGATCCAAGAGCATGGAATGGTCTTCCATCTTTTTGTGTGTTCTTCAATTTCTTTCATGAGTGTTCTGTAGTTCCTTGAGTATAGATCCTTTACCTCTTTGATTAGGTTTATTCCCAGGTATCTTATGGCTCTTGGTGCTGTAGTAAATGGAATCGATTCTCTAATTTCCCTTTCTGTATTTTCATTGTTAGTATATAAGGATGCCACTGATTTCTGCACATTGACTTTGTATCCTGCCACATTACTGAATTGCTGTATGAGTTCTAGTAGTTTGGGGGTGGAGTCTTTTGGGTTTTCCATAAAACGAATCATGTCATCTGCGAAGAGAGAGAGTTTGACTTCTTCATTGCCAGTTTCAATACCTTTTATTTCTCTTTGTTGTCTGATTGCTGTTGCTATGACTTCTGATACTATAATGAACAAAAGTGTTGAGAGTGGGCTTCCTTGTGTTCCTGATCTCAACGGGAAGGCTGCAAGCTTTTTCCCATTGAGGAGGATATTTGTTGTGGGTCTTTCATAGATAAATTTTATGAAGTTCAGGAATGTTCTCTCTATCCCTATACTTTGAAGCGTTTTAATCAGGAACGGATGCTGGATTTTGTCAAATGCTTTTTCTGCATCAATTGAGAGGACCATGTGGTTCTTCTCTCTTTTCTTATTGATTTGTTCTATCACATTGATTGATTTGTGAATGTTGAACCATCCTTGTAGCCCAGTAATGAATCCCACCTGATCATGGTGGATAATCTTTTTAATGTGCTGTTGGATCCTGTTTGCTAGGATCTTGTTGAGAATCTTAGCATCCATATTCATCAGTGATACTGGTCTGAAATTCTCCTTTTTGGTAGGGTCTTTGCCTGGTTTGGGGATCAGGGTAAAGCTGGCTTCATAGAAAGAATCTAGAAGTTTTCCTTCTTTTTCAATTTTTTGAAACAGCTTCAGGAGAATAGGTGTTATTTCTTCTTTGAAAGTTTGGTAGAATTCCCCAGGGAATCCGTCAGGTCCTGGGCTCTTGTTTTTTGGGAGGTTTTTGATCACTGCTTCAATCTTGTTACTAGATATCAGTCTATTCAGGTGGTCAATTTCTTCCTGGTTCAATTTTGGGAGTTTATAATTTTCCAGTAATGCATCCATTTCATCTAGTTTGCTTAGCTTATTGGCATATAACTGTTGATAATAACTTCTGATGATTGTTTCTACTTCCTTGGTGTTAGTTGTGATCTTGACCACCAGAGAGGTTCCAAGCAGTGATCGCACACTGAGATTTTCCCGCTGGCCCAGGCTGGAGTGCCTGGTCTTTCTGGGTCTACGAGCGCTGGGCTTGTGCACACCTCTCTTAGGGGAGGGTGTGGGTTGGGCATGCGTCTCAGGTTCTGATAGCAGGGCGCTGGTCTGAGAGCACCTGGCTGGGCTTTCATGCACATATCTCAGGATCTGTTAGCACGGCTCGGCATTCTGCCATCTGGCAAGTCTCCCAGGCCCTCACAGGAGCCGGACCCCATGCGTTCTGGGGTGCGCTGGTGGCCCAGGGACCAAGACCTGGTTTCCCCACTGCACTCTCTCTGGCTCAGCGCCAGGGGAGGCTGTCTTGGGTCTGGGGACTTAAGCCCCTGTCCCTAGCCACCCCGATTCCCACAATTCACCCCCCCTGCAATCCTTTGTTCTTTTTGAGTGCTTTCAACCAGTCTCCAAGTTAATGCTGGTCCCCAGATGCAGGGCACTCTCGTATTGGTGTATTAATCTCCAATCAGTCGCCTCTGGTGGCTCCCTCCCCCTTTTGTTTATCTTCCAATATCAGTCTGACATTCCCAATCCGCTTTTCCTGCCCACTGGTGTCTTCTGCCCCTGTAGAGATCCAGACGTGTATAATTCTGATCTCAGGCTGATTTCATGGGTGATCAGAGTTCTTTGGTAGGTAATCAGCTCACTTTAGGGTACAGGTTTTTACACCAAAGACAACATTCTACTTCCCCATCATCTTGTCCCCCCCCCATTTTTTAACATCTTAATTTAATTTTATTTTTTCAGTGTTTAAAGATTCATTGTTTATGCACCACACCCAGTGCTCCATGCAATACATGCCCTCCTTAATACAGACACTTCTCCCCAGAAGACATACAAATGGCTAATAGACACATGAAAGAATGTTCATCATTAGCCATCAGGGAAATTCAAATTAAAATCATATTGAGATATCACCTTACACCAGTTAGAATGTCCAAAAGTAACAGGACAGCAAACAAGTGTTGGAAAGGATGTGGAGATACTTCCACTGTTAATGAAGAAACATTGTAAGTGGCCCTACTGAGTAGACACATATTGAAATCAATACAAACTGATGCCTAAGTGTATTGTAACACTTGATGTTTCAATTATACAATCTAGGAAGATAGTTTTCTTAAATTGCCTCCTTTTTTTTTTCCTTTGAGAGAGGAAAACATACTAGAATTGACCCTTAATGTAAGTATCTAAACTTTCCTTTGGGGTTGTTTTACTTCAAGGACAAAAGAAAACAAAAATCCCAAACTTGTATATGACTTACCCTGTCAGTAATTGTAAGCCATTTAGAATATAAAAGAATTATAAGAGCCTATTTTACTTTATGAATACTGATTAGCCAAATCCTAGTGGACATTTTTTTAACCATGCTGTGGTAAGATATAAGCTTAGTGTAACAATTCCTTTATCAAACTAATTACCACAACTTATTGATCCTGTTAGGCACTATTCCAAGACTGCACAGTAATTCTTTAAAACTCTGGGTATTTTAGCCTCATATCACTGTTAGTTAATCTTTCTCATTCTGCAGAAAGATTTTCATTAAGGTTTATCATAGTAGATTTAATATTTCTAAAAATTGAATTTTTATGATACTTTAATACCTCATATTCTTTATGGTCCATATGTCTTATTGTTCTTTTATTTTCACTCCAACATCATAAAGGGATCATCTTACTTTGTCATACGCAATTATGTTGCAGGTGTTCTAGCTAAATAGAAAATTATGTTATTTCAACACTAGAAAGAGACTCCTTTAAAAATATTTCTTGTCTGGAATGCCTGTGTGGCTCAGTCAGTTAAGTGTCTGCCTTTGGCTGGGGTCATGATCCTGAGGTCCTGGAATCGAGTCCCACATCAGACTCCTTATTCAGTAGGGAGCCTGCATCTCCCTCTGCTTGGCGCTCTCTCTCTCTCTGTCTTTCTGAAAAATAAAGAATATCTTAAAAAATATTCTTGTCCCAGGGACCACCTTCTACTTTCATTGTTCATTATTGCTGTTCATATCATATAGTTGAGAAGAGTAGTTTTGGAGCCAGATCCAGGAAGTTTGCCTCCTATCTTTGGTGTTTGCTAAAACATCTTTGTATCCCAACTCCTTCATCTATAAAATAGAGTTAATAATAATAGTAATAATAATAAGAACAGGTTTAATAATTGTGATGGGTTTGTAATGAGAATTCAGTGAGTTAACATTTTAATTGTTTAAAAGACTACTTGGTACAGAATAAGTTTATATACATTTTGTTCAATAAAAATACAAATACCATTGCCACATATGACTTCCACCATCTTTTCAAAGTAAAATTTTTTCTATTTTTATTATTCCTTTTGTTTTATCTCATAGTGTTTGTTCTATTTTATTTACTTTCTGTGCCAGAAGTCACTCAAGTTCTTTGTGGGAGAGATGAGTCACTAGCTGTGGGCCTTAAGATCTGGGGAACTAATGTCAAGCAGTAGGATCCTTTCTCCAATCTTATTTATTCTACAGCAGTTGCCTAGTACTACTGCACCGAGCTACATATTTCTCAATGAATGTAAGTCATGATTGATCTGGGGAGCAAAGGAAGAAAGAAATACAGATAAAATTAAATTTCCTTAAAACCTCCAGTCCATTGGCAAATACTTGAGCCAGGAAGAGTATGATGCTCCTCTAGGAATTCCATATATATATATATATATATATATATATATATATATATATATGGTGGGCGTGAGAGTAGAGAGAGAGGGAGAGAAAGAATATTAAGTAGACTCCACACTCAGTGCAAAGCCTGACACATGGCTTGATCTGAGATCATGACCCAAGTGGAAATCAGAAGTCAAACAATTAACTGACTGTGCCATCTAGGTGTCCCAGAACTCCCAATCTCATTGTTAATGCCTTGCTAGAGGGAAGAACAACCTTAGCTTGACAACAGCTAACCCTCTTGGATACCGTGAGTCTTCCTTAGCACATGAAAGTCCTTTTGGAAACTTGTTTTGTCTTTATCTCCCCCAAATCCAAAGTATATAATCAATTGCTCCTCACAATCCCAGGGCATCTCTTTCTGCCTATGTGTCCTATTCCTTTGTATAATAAAAACACTTTTTTACACCAAAGAAAACTCAGTTCTTTCTTGGCCAACATTTCCACATCAACAATCACAATATAGCTGTATTCAGTGAAGTACAGTGGGAGCCAAATTAATGTTTATATTCATACTCAGGCTGTCATTTAAGTACAATTTTTTTTTTCACAAGGAAGGTAGTTGGCTACTGAAAGTCATAGAAAACCATGAAAATACCCCTAAAATATACTAGTTTTTATTTTGTTTTGATTTTTTGATAGAATATTACTTAATTTTAGGCTTACTAGTTCACTGAGCATAGTAATTATTAAGAACCAAAGACAGAGAAGGTACACAAGAGAATTTACTATCCAAGGGGAAAAGATCATTATAAAATGTTTCATTATTTAAAAAAAAACATATTAAGTGTTGTATGTATACAGCATGTGCAGAACTGGTCAGTTACTCTTTTTGAGTAGCTATTTACCATAAGTACTGCACAGATGCTCAGATGACAGCTATGTAAGGACCAGGGGCAAGCTGCCCCCCAAATTTTGGCATACTGGTTATTTTAATGATAAGTTAATTAAGATACAGCCTATGCAGGAAAGACACTCATAACCTCTTCTGTTACCATGAAAGAAGGAAAGAAATCTCCCATGTGAAATGTACCCTTCCTGTACAAAGAGGTAAAGAAATATCCTTATCACTAGAGATGAGAAATTTAGATCTCAGAAGGCTTTATAAATTTAGTTCTTTCCTGTGTTAATTTTATCCATTCTGACAGGTGTGAGATCATTTCTCATGGTTTTGATTTGTATTTTCCTACTGATGACTGATGTTGAGCATCTTTCCCTGTGTCTATTTGACATCTCTATGTCTTCTTTGGAATAATATCTATTCACATATTCTGCCCACTTTTATGGTGGTGGTAGTGGTGTTCAATTAGCCTACATATAATACATCATTAGTTTTTGATGTAGTGTTCAAAGATTTAATAGTTGCATATAACACCCAGTGCTAATTACAACACGTCTCCTTAATACCCACCACCAGGTTACCCCATTGCCCTACTCCCTCCCTTCTGTAACTTTCAGATTGTTTCCCAGTGTCCAGAGTCTCATTGTTTCTCTCCCTTTCTGATTTCCTTCCACTCAGTTTTCACTCTCTTCCCCTATGATCCTCTGTGCTATTCCTCATATTCCACTTATGAATGAAAACATTTGACAATTGTCTTTCTCTGCTTCAGTTATTTCACTTAGTGCAATCCCCTCCAATTACATCCATATTGATGCAAATTGCAGGTATTCATTCTTTCTGATGGCTGAGTAATAGTCCATTGTATATATAAACCATAACTTTATCCATTCATCTGTTGAAGGGCATCTCATCTCCTTCCACAGGATGGCTATTGTGGACATTGCTGCTATGAACATTGGGTTGCATGTACCCCTTCTTTTCACTACATCTGTACCTTTGGGGTAGATATCTAGTAGTGTAATTACTGGGTTGTAAGGGTAGCTCTATTTTTAACATGTCAAGGAACCTCCATACAGTTTTCCCAGAATGGATGTACCAGTTTGATTCCCACCAACAGTGCAAGAGAGTTCTCCTTCAGTGGTGCCTGGGTGGCTCAGAGGTTAAGCCTCTGCCTTAAGCTCAGGTCATGGTCTCAGGATCCTGGGATTCTGCCCTGCGTTGGGCTTTCTGCTTGGGAGGGGGTCTGTCTCTCCCTATCTCTCTGACTGCCTCTCTGCCTACTTGTGATCTCTCTCTCTCTGTTAAATAAAAGAACAAAATCTTAAAAAAAATAAGGTTACCCTTATTCTACATCCTTGCCAACACTTTTTTTGTCCCTGCCTTGTTAGTTTTTGCCATTCTAAGTGGTGTAATGTGGTATCTCATTGTGGTTTTGATTTGTATTTCTCTGATGGCTAATGATGGTGAAATTTTTTTCATGTGTCTGTTAGCTACTTGTATGTCTTCTTTGAAGAAGTGTCTGTTCATGTCTTCTGCCCATTTCTTGACTGGGTTATTTATTTATTTATTTGTTTATTTATTTATTTTTATTTTTTGGGGGTGTTGAGTTTGAGAAGTAATTTATAGACAATGAATACCAGCCCTTTAAGTGTAATGTCATTTGAAAATACCTTCTTCCATTCCATGGGTTGCCTCTTAATTTGGTTGGCATTTTCCTTTGCTGTGCAGAAGCTTTTTATCTTGACGAAGTCCTCAAAGTTCATTTTTGCTTTTGCTTACCTTGCCTTAGAGATGTGTCTTGAAAAAAGTTGTTGTAGCTGATGGTAAAGAGGTTATTGTCTTTGTTCCTCTCTAGGATTTTGATGGATTCCTGTCTCACATTGAGGTTGTTCATGCATTTTGAGTTTATCTTTGTGTGTGGTGTAAGAGAATGGCCCAGTTTAATTCTCCTGCATGTTGCTGTCTAATATCCCCAGCACCATATACTGAAGAGATTGTGGTTTTGTTTTTTGTTTTTCCCATTGGATATTATTTCTTGCTTTGTCAAACATTAGCTGACCATAGAGTTGAGAGTCCATTTCTGGGGTCTTTATTCTGTTACACTGATCTTTGGGTCTGTTTTTGTGCCAATACCAAGTTTTCCTGATGCTCACAGCTTTGATATATAGCTTGAAGTCAGGCATTGTGATGTCACTAGCTTTGGTTTTCTTTTTCAACAATCCCCCAATGATCTGGGGTCTTTTATGGTTCCATACAAATTTTAGGATTGTTTATTCCAGCTCTGTGAATAATGCCAGTAATATTTTGATAAGGATTGCATTGAAAGTGTATATTACTCGGGGCACTATAAACATTTTCACAATGTTTAATCTGCCAATCCATGACCATGGAATAATTTTTCATATCTTTGTGTCTTCCTCCATTTCTTTCATAAGTGTTCTGTCATTTCTAGAGTATAGATCTTTTACCTCTTTGGTTAGGTTTATTCCTAGGTATCTTATGGTTTGGGGCACTATTGTAAATGGAATCAATGCCTTAATTTCTAATTCTTCTGTCACATTGTTAGTATATAGAAATGCAACTGATTTTTGTGCATTAATTTTGTAACCTGCCATATTACTGAATTGCTGTATGAGTTTTAGTAATATGGGGGTGGAGTCTTTTGGGTTTTCCACGTAAAAATATCATGTCATCTGCAAAGAGAGGGAGCTTGACTTCTTCTTTTCCAATTGGAATACTTTTTATTTCCTTTTGTTATCTGATTGCTGAGGCTAGGATTTCTACTATTATGTTGAACAATTGTAGTGAGAGTGGGCAGCCTTGTTGTGTTCCTCACCTTGAGGGAAAAGCTCTTATTTTTTTGCCATTGTGAATGTTATTCACTGTGGGCTATTCATAGATGGATTTTATGATATTGATATATGTTCCTTATATCCCTATAGTTTGAAGAGTTTTAATCTAGAAAGGATGCTGTATTTTGTCAAATGCTTCTTCTGCATCAATTGGGAGGATCATATGTTTCTTGTTGCTTCTTTTGTTCATGTGATCTATCACATTGATTGATTTGTGAATGCAGAATCACTCTTGCATCCCAGGGATAAATCCCACCTGCTCATGGCATTTAATCCTTTTAATGTACTGTTGGATCCTATTGCCTAGGATCTTGTTGAGTATTTTGGCATCTATGTTCATCATGGTAATTCGTCTGTAATTCTCGTTTTTTGATGGGGCCTTTTCATGGTTCTGGGATCAGGGTAATCCTGGTCTTACAGAATGTGTTTGGAAGTTTTCCATCCATTTCTATTTTTTGAGACCTCTTCAGTAGAATAGATATTATTTCTTCTTTAAATATTTAGTAGAATTCCTCTGGGAAACCATCTAGCCCTGGACTCTTATTTTTTGGGAGGTTTTTGATTACTGTTTCAATTTTATTGTTTTCTATTTCTTCATGTTTCAGTCTTGGTAGTTTATAAATTTGCAGGAACTCATTCATTTCTTCCAGGCTGCCTAATTTGTTGGCATATAGTTGCTGGTGATATGTGCTAACAATTGTTTCTATTTCCTCGGTGTTCGTCATGATCTCTCTCCCTTCACTCATGATTGTATTAATTTGGGTCCTTTCCCTTTTCTTTTGGGTAAGTCTGTCTAGCAGTTTATCACTATTATTAATAATTTAAAGAACCAGCTTCTAGTTTTGTTGATCTGTTCTACTGTTCTACTGCTCTCTATATTATTGATTTATACTCTAATCTTTATTATTTCTCTTCTCTTACTTGGTTTAAGCTATATTTGTTGTTCCTTCTCTAGGTCATTTAGGTGTATGGTTCGCTTGCACACTTGGCCTTTATCTAATTTTCTGAGAGAGGCTTGGAATACTATGTAGTTCCCTCTTAGGACTGCCTTTGTAGTGTCCCATATGTTTTGAACTGATTTGTTTGCATTTTCATGGTTTCAATGGATTCTTTAACTTCCTGGTTGACCTATTCATTATTTATTATTATTATTATTGTTGTTGTTGTTGTTATTGTTCTGTTAGCCAACATAGTATATCATTAGTTTTCCATGTAGTTTTCAACAATTCATTAGTTGAGACACTTTCATTCTTTAGCAGAATGCTCTTTAGGTTTCAGGTGTTTGAGTTCCTTCCATATTTCTTCTTGTGGTTGAGTTCCAGCTTCAAAGCACTGTGGTCTGAAAATAGAGAATAATCTCAGTGTTTTGGTATCAGTTGAGACCTAATTTGTGACCCAGTATGTGGTCTACCTGGAGAAAGTTCCACGTGCCCTCAAGAAGAATGAGTATTCTGTTGTTTTAGGATAGAAGATAATATATATATATATATATATATATATATATATATATATACACACATACACACACACACACACACACACACACAAAGTCCATCTGGTCCATTGTGTCATTCAAAGCTCTTATTTCTTTGTTGATCTTCTACTTAGATGATCTGTCCATTGCTGAGAGTGGAGTGTTGAGGTCTCCTACTCTTAATATATTATTATCCATATGTTTCTTTATTTTGGTTATTAATTGCTTTATATAATTGGCTGCTCCCATGTTGGGCATAGATATTTAAAATTGTTTGATCATCTTGTAGGATAGACCCATTAAGTATGATATATTGTCCCTCTACATCTCTTATTGCAGTCTTTGGTTTAAAATCTAATCTGTCTGATATGAAGATTGCAACCCTATCTTACTTTTGAGATCCATTGCATTGGTAAATATTTATCCACCCCTTCACTTTCCAAATGGAGGTGTCTTTATGTTCAAAATGATTCTCTTTTAGACAACATATGGATGGGTCCGGCTTTTTTATCCAATCTGAAGCCATGTGTTTTTTGCTGGGAACATTCAGTCCATTTATAATCAGAGTAACTATTGAAAGATATGAATGTAGTGTCATTGTATTGACTGTAAATTTCCTGTTTCTTTAGCTTGCCTCGGTTACTTTCTGGTCTATGTTACTCTTGGGTTCTCTCTTCACTTACAGAATCCTCCTTAATATTCTTGCAGGGCTGTCTTGGTGGTCACATATCCTTTCAGTTTCTGCCTGTTATGGAAGCTCTTTATCTCTCCATCTGTTCTGAATGAGAGGCTTGTTAGGTAAAGTATTCTTTGCTGCATATTCTTCTCATTTAGTACCCTGAATGTCCTGTGCCCTTTCTGGCTTGCCAGGTTTCTGTGGATAACATCAGACAGATCTGATGTTATTCTGATGTTCCTCCTTCCATATGTAAGGAAACTTCTCTCTCTAGCTACTCTCAGAATAGTTTCTTTGGCTGTAAGATTTGCAAGATTCATTATTATATATCAGGATGTTGATTTATTTTTATTGATTTTGGGATGGGTCTTCTCTGCATTTTGGACATGAGTGCTTGTTTTCTTTCCCAGATTTGGGAAGTTCCCAGCTATGATTTGCTTAAATATACCTTCTAACCCTCTCGGTCACTCTGCCCCTTTGTGAATCCCAAAAATTCTGACAGTGGAATATTTTATGACACCATAATTCTCTCCAATCCTTTTTTCATGGGCTACTAGCTGCCTATCTAAGTTTTCCTCAACTTCCTTCCTTTTTTTTTAAAGATTTTTTATTTATTTGACACACAGAGATCACAAGTAGGCAGAAAGGCAGGCAGAGAGAGGAGGAAGCAGGATCCCTGCTGAGCAGAGAGCCCGACACGGGGCTCGATCCCAGGACCCCGAGATCATGACCTGAGCTGAAGGCAGAGGCTTTAACCCACTGAGCCACCCAGGCGCCCCATCAACTTCCTTCCTTTACATCAGCTTGTGTTATAGATCATTTATTCTCCCTTCTGCCCCATTGACACTAGCTGGTAGAGTGTCCAGTTTAGACAGCATCTCATTCCTGGCATTTTTAAGTTCTGCCTGATTACATCTCATTTCTGTCCTTAGAGTTTCTATATTGTCACTAATGCTTTTTTCAAGCCTTTTTAGTAACTTTGTGACTGCTGTCCTGAATTCTATCTCTCTATCTTACTTATATCCATGTCAATTATCTCTATGACACGGTCTCTGATTTTTTTTTATGTGAATTCCTCCTTCTTGTCATTCTGTCCAGAGAATGATGGTTGGCAAATAAACAGAATCCAAAATATCAACCATGACCCAAGCAAGATGTACCCTAGCCAAATCCAGAGTGTTCAGAAGCCACCACAGAAAAACAAAGCCAAAATGAAAAACAAGAATAAAATAAAAAAAAATAGGGTGGTAGGGAGAGGAAGAGGGACTATAATCTCACAGTTTGGATCAAGCTGGGTTTTCCACCTGTTCCTAGGTTCTAGCCTTTTTCAAGCTGTTCAGGAAAAGAGTGATTATTGACCAGCCTGGCTCATGGTTTATGGTGATCTGAGCTGAAAGTCCGCTCCTGGGCTCACTCACCATAACCTGTTTCACTGCTAGGGCATTCTATGGTTAAGTCACCACCAATTAGTTCTGTGGCTCTTTGGATCCTGAGACCACTACCTAGAATTCCATTTTTTTTTTTTTTTTATTTCTAGAGCCTCTTTCAGAGAAGGGTGTCTCTCACTAGAGCAGATTTATAAGGATTCTGATTCTGCCTTGTAGTGTTATATCACATTTCAGGAGCCAGCTTATGGATGCTTCCTCCCCTTTCTGTTTATCTTCCATTAGCTTCCCACAGGTTCTAGACTCTGCACATTACCTTGTAAAAGGCAGCCACTTTTCTTCTTGTAGAGATCCAGATCTATATTCTTACATCTCAGGCTGATTTTGTGTATGTTCAAAATGGTTTGATAGATATCAAAGCTAAATTCAAAGACCATTTGAAACTGGGTCTTTTACTCCTCCACCATCTTGCTTCCTCTCTTTTCTACCCATATTTTTAACTGGGTTATTTGTTTTTTGGGTCTTGAGTTCTTCAGTTTGATAAGTTCTTTAAAGATTTTGGTTACTAACACTTTGTTAGATATATTACCTTTTCCCATTCTGAAGATTGCCTTTTAGTTTTGTTGATTGTTTCTTTTGCTGTGTGAAGATTTTTATTTTGATGAAGTCCCAATAGTTTATGTTTGCTTTGGGTTTCCTTGCCTCAGGAGATGTATCTAGTATGAAGTTGCTAAGGCTGATGTCAAAGAGCTTACTGCCTGTGTTTTACTCTAGGATTTTAATGGTTTCCCGTCTCCCATTTAAGTCTTTCATCCATTTTGAGTTTATTTTTGTGTATGGTTTAATAAAATGATCCAGATTCATTCTTATGCATATTGCTGTCCAGTTTTCCCAGCAGCATTTGTTGAAGAGACTGTCTTTTTACTATTGGATATTCTTTCCTTGATCTTTGCTTTTAAATATTGTAAATAAACATCTTATTAAATGAAATACTTCATAATGAACCATAGCAGCTTTTTCATGATTCAAATATTTTCTTCAAACTTTATAAAGGCATGCATGATGTTTATCAAAAATAATGTTGAGAAGTCCCTATCTGTATCAAATGCACTATAGATTTTAATCCAACACTCTATGACATATTTTTATTTTTAACTGAAGTCTCAGAGTGTAAAGACACTCCAGGCTGTTAGATACTTAAAAGACTTACCTAACTAAAACAGTTTCAAGCAACCCCCCCCCCTAGGGATACCTGGGTGGCTCAATGGGTTAAGGCCTCTGCTTTTAGCTCAGGTCATGATCCCAGGGTCCTGGGTTCAAGCCCCACATTGGGTTATCTGCTCGGGCTATCTTCCTCCTCTCTCTGCCTGCCTCTCTGCCTACTAGTGATCTCTGTCTGTCAAATGAATAAATAAAAACTTTTTTTTAAAAGCGCCCCCTATATAAGGAATTATTGTGTTTCTAAAAATATTTTAATTTCTAAGTGAAAGCATTAGTAACTGGCCAAGAATTAACACAGTTAATTATATTGTACTCCATTTAGTAGAATGCAATAAAATAGGTATAAAGATGCAATAAAAATAGTTATAAAGATGCTCTATCATATATATCTATATATATCATATATATATATCTATCATATATCATATATATGATAGATATATCTATCATGTATGTGATAGAGCATCTTTTTATTCATAGATAAAGAGTGTTACATAATAAGGTCTAATTCCATCTGACTTTTATTTATCCCTATCATACCCTATGTCACACCAGTTGTTCAGATTTTTGCAACTTAAAGTACATTTTTAAAAATTATGTACTTTTCCTCAAAACTGCTATTCTGAAGACTACAAAAGGTTCTTTTTTAAACTTCTTGAAAAAACTTTCTAATAATACAGAACAATTATGTATAACAAATGTCTTCAATGTGTAAAGGACCATAATAGGTTCTTAACTGAGGGTACAAATGTAGATCATATTACCTATATTACACATCCTTATCAATTTTCTTGGGATTGAATCAGAGGTGCAAGGCTTGAAAATCACTTTTACATTTGGCAAAACTTCACTACTAATCATTTTTTTCTCACAGTGAATATATTAACTCTGTAACTCTTCTCCAAGAACATAAATTAACTTTGTGAAATATTGTAGAATGTCATTTTTACAGAACACATGCACTTCATGAATTTCAGAAACACACATGAAATAATAATAAACAAATCTTATTTTCTTTTCATTATGATGGAGGATAGCAACAGAAAAATGTTCACTTTTAGCCCAGAAGGCTGACCTGTAACTTACATAGTTTTGATAAGGATCAAATAAGTTCTGGGTGCTACATTTTTAAAGGGTCTCATTATGGCCTGTATATCTCATTGATAGCTAATATTGGACTGAATGATAAAGACCAGAGAAATCTTGGAAAAGAAGTTTTATGAGTGGAAATTTGAAGAAGACATTTATGATCTAATACTCTTGGCATGTCCTGTCCCACTCAAGCACTGTGAAGATAACCACTAGCTTCATACAGCAAAAATTCAGGTCTTTGGCCCATGGGTCCTGTCCTTACGATACTTGAATAAACTTACTAAGTTGCACTGTAAAACATCTCAAGAATTCTTTCTTGATGCCATGCTCAATGATCCTGCAACAATTACATTTTTCCTTATCATTGTACTTAAGCATTATTTTTCTACATTTTCTAAATGTATATGTTTTGTAAAAAAATGAAAAGCATATTAAAATAACAGGTAAGGTTCAATTTATGATTATTAATTTGCAACCAAAAGGGTCAGATTCAGAAACTTTACTTTACTAAAAACAGTACGTTAACCAATCATAAAATAACAAATAGTGTAAAAATGTCTAGATATTGGTCTGCTCACTCCATTTTTGAAGCCCCCTTAAGGGTGTCTACTCAGCAAAAAAAGTGGAATTGGATTCATTAGTCACATTTCGAGCTGTTATGATTGAAATGATAAGTGTTTTTCTTTTTTTAAAGTACCTTGTAACTTAAATTAAAAAAAAAATAAATCTTGTTTCCACCTGAAGTTATTTTTAGTGGGGTTTTACTAAAATTTGCCTTTAGCATAAAAACAAATTTCCCTATATTAAATCATAATATAAGACAAATAAGTTGTGATTTTTTTTTCAATCCATAATTTCAGAAGTAGATTTAAAAATCAGTGGAGTAGCCAATCATTTAGAAGATACTTTTTGAGGAATGCTTGTATCTTATTCAATAAATAAATTAACTCCACTATTATTAACAAACAACACTAGGAAGAAACATGTATTTCCTGTCATATTTTTACACATGAGTCTGGCACAAAACATCTGAAGAACCTTCATGGGACATATATTGAGAAACATAACAAGAACATGCCTTATATGTTTATAAAATTCAATTATAGGAAATAAAAAAATATCAAGTGTTTCCTTTCATACCTGTGGTTCAGAATGAATCCAGATCTCCATGGTTGTTGACTCTTTCATTGGGGTATGAGATTGTACAACCTCCTTCATTGGCTTTAGAAGGAGAAAAGAAATACAATTATTTTTTCAGTGGTTTGTTAAAAGTGAAAAAATGCAGTGCATTGCACACATGCATGAAATATGAGTAAATAAAATAATGCCTGGCTAAATCCCTGTACACATCATAGTCATTGAGGAGTTGTAATACGGCAGGTAAAACTCTAGGCCCTAGGAATGGAAAAAGAAAAAAATTCTCATGGAATTTAAATTTCAGTGTTACTTTTAAGTTTTCAATTAAATATATGAATGGAAATGTAGAGGACAATTTGAAATATTTAAATGGACGAAATTTAAGCTGGAGAGATTTTTGCTCCAGTGCTGTTATAAATCAATGTCTTCAACAGCTTGTATTTATGAATCCACCATAGTCTGAAATTAAACTTATCCTGTTTGCCAACACATTGCAAATTTGCTGCCTAACATGAAAATATATTTAGTAAGTGCCAAGAAATTTCTGAACCAATATGAAGATACTAACCTACCAAACAATAATAATTATGAAGGTCTTGAAAAGATGATGTTTTTATTAATTGAATTTTATTCAGGATACAAATAATAAGTTTTGTTTTTAGAATAATGAATGCATACTATACACATTTTTTGTATATTTTGTTTTAGTCTACGTGGTAAAAGATTTGGTAAAAATTTATCACTTGATCTACGAAAGTGAAAATTTTTTCAAGAAGCTGAGGAAACTCAATGAATCTTGATAGCTTTCATGCTATAATAACAGAGTTGAGTAGTATAACTGAGATCATTTGTCACATTCTCAGAACTTCATATTGCTGTTTGGTGTGCTACAAATTGCAGTGATACCATAAATACTTGACAGTGTTTTGAAGGAGAGCAGATTTTGTCACCCCAAAATGTGTCTCTTTGGCATAAAGATTATTTAAGAAAAATAAGACTTAAGAAAAGTTCTGAAAAACTGAGTAGAAGTTACCCTTTCATAAGAAACACTATATTTATAACAAAAATCTCCATTTATAAGGATGTTTCCTTCTCTGTACCTGGAAGGGTGACCAAATTTTTAAAAACTCATCAATGGAGAAGGCAACAAACTTAAGCATAACATATTGTTTACTTGTTTAATGTGCTCTTCCTGGTAACCTTTCTTAACTGTTTCACCCCACCCCCCAATATATTTTGTCTTTATCTGAAGATGGATTTAGGGTAATGTCATGGGCCACTTCCGAAAGTTAACTCAGTTTTTCTGGGTATTCTCCATGTATACAGGAAGCGTGCATGCTATTAAACTTCTGTTTGTTTTTCTCCTGTTAATTTGCCTTTTATACAGGAGTTCTCAACTGAGAACCTACAAGCACAGAAAGAAAATTATTTTTCCTCCTCCATAGTTCCAAGTGCCCCACACATATCACCTTAATGTGACTATTTACTTATATTACTTGGGCATGACCATTATGTCAAATCAAGAAAAGGAGAGAAAATCAGACTTGGAACATATACTTCTAAGGCCCAGCTGAGCAGGAATTACCTTGTTATCTAATTAAATGGCAAATCAGGTTTTTATGCAATTACACTATGATTGTGACAAAAAGAATTCAATACACACCTATATTACCAGACTGATCACTCATCACAATATTCCAACTCACAAGAAAGCAACAGTCAAAAGAATTAACCAGTTAAAATGGGGCATCACATCACAGCAGAATTTCTTCACAAAATTTAAAAAAATGAAAATTAGACTGTGATCAAAGTAAGTTTCTGGGGCGCCTGGGTGGCTCAGTTGGTTAAGCCTCTGCCTTCAGCTCAGGTCATGATCTCAGGGTCCTGGGATCGAGGCCCACATTGGGCTGTCTGCTCAGTGGAGAGCCTGCTTCCCCCTCCCCCTCTGCCTGCCTCTCTGCCTATTTGTGATCTCTCTCTCTGTGTCAAATAAATAAATGAAATCTTTTTTTTTAAAGTAAGTTTCTAAAAGTCTTATTTGTTAGCCAAGCAGAGAAAAACACTTATTAATTGTGAGCTAATCAAGTTGCATTTGTTCACAATAGCCAAATAAATTTATCTAGGGAGAGGAAATTTGCGACAAATACTTCAACAAGTACAGTTACTCCAAAAGTTGAGAACATTAAAAACAATATCAATACTGAATTAAAAAAAAGTAAGGATAAATAATTCAAGTGGTTTTTCTTATCTTCTTAATGAGTTAATAGATGCTACCAGCAATATTTAGTTGTTAGTTACTTGAGGAAGCAATGCTAAGTTTGAAGTGACTAAAGAATTAGCCTCTATCAATGAATAGTCTGTGTGGGCTAAAACAGGCAAAAATAATTCCAATGAAGCTGAGAAAACACTAATTCAGTAAAACTTGAAGTGGCATCTACTAAGAAGTCTTATAACTAATGTTGAGTAAAATATACGTGGCATAGAAAAAAGTTCAGTTGGGCAAATTTATAAGGCTTGGGAAAATATGAGGCATCCAAAGCCTATAGTTATTTATTGTATTAAACATCAGCAGGTACTTCATGGAAAATGAGTTTATCATGTGTAAGGTCAATAGTGAGCTGCATTTACTATTGTTAGTGGAACTATTGTTATTATGTGAACTTTTGTCAAAAATACAAGTCAGATATCCTGACTTGCCCTACCACACAAGCTGTTGGATGGTTTGGCAGTGGCAAAGTTTTACTGAGTTTTTTGTTTGTTTGTTTGTTTGTTATTTTTGTTTGTTATTTTTTTGTTTGTTTTGAGATTAAAGCCAGCACTGAAATTTTGCCCAATGAGAACCACCCTTGACCACTATTATCAAACACTGAATTACTTTGGAAATTATTTTTTGCTGCCAACTTGATAATGTCTCTTAAAAAATCTAGCTAAAATTATAAGATAATACAGTGCTTATATGTAAGACCTATACTGCAATAATGTAATTTTGATGACAACTGCAATTGTTTGAGCAAGTAATGTCAAGTTACATTATATAATCTAGCCTTGTAGGAAAATATGCAACTGAAGGTCTTTTACCTAAACTTCAATTAGAAATTATTAATATTTGTGATGCCTGGGTGGCTCAATCATTTAAGTGTCTGCTTTGGCTCAGATCATGATCTTGGGGTCTTGGGACAGAGTCCCACTTATGGCTCCTTGCTTGGTGGGGAGCCTGCTTCTCCCTCTGCCTGCTACTCCTCCTACTTGTGCCCTATCTCTGACAAATAAATGAATAAAATATAAAAAAAGAAATTATTAATCTTCAATGTGGTGGCATGCTAAAAGTATGAAGAAAAGAATATAATAGAATACTTTACATACCTTCTAAGAAATATATATGTTGAAATAAAACTACATGCTATAGATTGATATCAGTATTTGGAAGTAACTATATGGAAAAACATTTCCAGAAATCAGATATACAAGTCCATTTATCTCATGAGGAGGTCTGTATTACATAACAAATTATACATAATTGATATCTGAATATCATCAATTGAAATTTTGTGGAAATTTGTCTTCTCATATTATATAAATATCTATTCTGGCCCTTTACAGAAAAAGTTTGCTGACCCCTGATCTAGGGGAAAAGGAAACACAGACTAATAACTATGATTAATGGGCACATCTATAAAATAAGTCTGGTAGATGTTAGATGCAGAGAGTGAAGAAGAGTTTTGTTGTTGTTTCAGCAAACAGCAGTTGTTGGCTGCATAAAAAGCAATATGGTCCAAGACAGGAAACCCCAGAATGTGGTTAGTATAGCTGGAGTATTATAGAGATATAGCTGCATGGTGGGACAAATGTATTAGAAAGTGAATTAATCATATACTCTTAATGGGCTTGCAAAGTTAGCTGGTGATTTTATAGCCATACAGTAACCAATGTAGATATTCAAATATATTTAAGCAAAATGCTGTGTGGTACAGAACCTTCTAAGAAGATTTGTGCTAAGATTTCAGATTTAATTTTATTTTTAAACCAAGTCTCTTAGGGTTACATTTCCCATGTGCATTCTAAGAATCTGGTTTAAACATTTTCTGTCAATCGTGAGCAATTTTGTCTGTCTGGTCTGCCCTCAAATATATAATGCCATATTCAAATGTCCACTGAATTAGGTAAAGATGATATTTTAAGTGGTTAAATGTTTAGTTATATGGATGTATTGTGCCCACTTAAATTTGGCAATTAAGCATCTCTATTTTGTAATATACTTCAATATTCAAATATTAGGAAAATTTATTGAATTTTGTTTTGGATAAAAATGACAAATTAAGAGTAAAATAATACTCCCATCCCTGACAATGTTCTTCCCATTGCTTCTTCTTCCAACAAATCCCAGAGTTACAAAACTAATAACAAGGAAATCATCTAATAAAAGAGCTTCAATATAAAGAACTGCTGAGGATTAACCACAATGTAAATAGGACAAATGATAATTCTAGGAAATAATCGTGCTCAAATACATTTATGCTTGACTTTCTTTTAATTTTTAATTTAAATTCAAGTTAGTTAACATATGTTGTATTATTAGTTCAGAGATAGAATGTAGTAATTCATCTGTTGCATATAACACCCAGTGCTCATTACTTAAAGTGCCTTCTTTAATGCCCATCACCCAATTACTTTATCCCTCCACACATGTCCCCTCCATCAACCCTGTTTATATCCTATAGTTAAGAGTCTCTTATGGTTTACCTCCCTCTCAGTTTTCATCTTATTTTTCCTTCCCTTTCCCTATGTTCATGTTTTTTTTTCTTAAATTCCACATATGCCTGAAATCATATGGTATTTGTTTTTTTTCTGACTGACATTTTACTTAATATAATGCCCTCTAGTTCCATCCATGTTGCTGCAAGTGGCAAGATTTCATACTTTTCTGATAAGCTTGGGTTCTTTAAGGAAATGAAATATAGTTCATTAATGATACCTGAAAAATACAGTTCACATCTACATTTCTGTTTCCTTACATGCACCACGTACTGAACCAAATTGCATTTTCCTTTTTTTTTTTTGAATCAGATGTCAAGCTGTCAAGGAAATGGTAAAGTACTTTATAATTACTCTTTACAGATTTAAGTCTCATTTTAACCCAGTTCATATTAAGACAGTGCTCAAATAGTGAAAACTGAGAACTACATCTTACCACTAATCTTAAAGTGTTTGAAAAGTGTCACTGGCATTGTTAAAAATTAAAAAGAAAAAAAAAACTTCCAAGAGAAAGATGGATAGTTATTGAATCTTATTATTACTGAGTCAAATATTACTAGTTGATAGTTTAGACATTGGAAGGGAATTTAATGTAGTTTTAAAATATATTAAATCCTTTAAGCAATAATACCTTATTTTACCAGTGATGTCTTATTGGCCTAGTGAAATAGACATATATGAAAGAAAAGATGTTCATTTATATTATTTCACCTTTCAGAATCTAGAAATTTCATGGTTTAAAAATTGTCTATATTCTGTTTGAATGATTTTATTTATGAATGTGAGAAGAGACTGGCTTATAAGGAGTATTCCAACATATTTAGCTTTTAAGGAAAATAAGAAACTGTTACAGATGAGTTAAAAAAAAAAGTAAAATTCACTTCCCAACATATAAGATCCTTGCCAAAAAAAAAAAAATGAAAGACAACATAATGTAATTGAAACTTTTAAATCTGGCAGGACCTTCTAACTGTTCTCAAACATTTTCCTGACTGTGTCACACACAGAATCTGAGCTTAATGACTTAATATGTTAACTACATTGCTTAACTTGACTAATGCTGAAACTACTTGAAACTACTGGATGAGGTAAACTCAGACTCATTCAGTGATCATTTTAAGGACAAATATGGATTATATCTTTTATTTTCCCACTTGGAAATTTTATTGCCACTCAAACCTAATGGTGAGGAAATCATAGCTAGAATAAGATCATGATATTTCTGATTACAGTCTCAGTATTACATATTGTTTCAAAATATAGTAAAAATAGAATCCAGAGGAACGTCATTGTATTCAGCAATTACTTTCTTTCTCAAATGTAACGTTTTCTACTGGAAATATTAAGTATGCTTCCATTTTCAGAGTAATCATTCACACCCCAGGAATGTCAGACATTGCAGAAACATGACATTCTAAATTGTTGTCGTCATCACTTAATTTCAGCTACTAAAGACTATATGTGAGTTTAACTGAAAGGTCATTTTTATTTTATTGCCATACAGTTGACATATTGACATGTTAAGGAGAAAAAAAAAACGGCCTTTTCAAAGCATCATATGAAACATTTTTTGGAGAGCCCTAGTTAATACTCATCAAAATGATATGTGTCTAAAGACATATAAGTATGTTGTTAATCCTTCTAATGATTACTTTTATAAAATAGCCTCATTCTCACTTCTTCCTTATAAGAAATCAAGATTCTTACTATGGAAATAATATCCATCAGAACTATGATAAAGTTCACAAATTCGAAGTGTAATTTGATGTTTATTTTTACCCACAATATACATTAAAAGCCTTGGGGGAAAAACACCTTAAATTTTATAATAAATTACAAAGCACATATTTCTATTGCAATGAATACACTGTAGAGATTTCCTGAAATAGGAAAAACCCTAGTTGATTCTTACTCTCCCTAATGTTTCTTAAGGTCCTTCTGTCAAGCCTTTCTGTCTTAAAATTAACAGAGGTGATAATACTAAGGAGGAAAAGATAGGTTTAATAGAGATTAAAATCTACTCAGCAATGTAGTGCAAAAGTAGAAAAGGCAGGAGTTTGGAATCTGCATCTGGCTCTACACCTTACTTGTTTTATGAACTCTGTGAAGTTAAAGATGACTCTGTTTCAGTATCTGTGAAATAAATATAAAATAAAAGCCCCTTAGAACTATTGTATTCTACTGAGCTATTAAAGTGCCTGATACCTTATAATAGTCTCCTCACTTGAACTATTATGGAGATATTTCCTTCATAAAATGAAGTCGAAGTCATGAACAGCCATCCACTACATGGTTCCCCCCTCTCCTTGCACCTCCGCATTTTTGAAACTATGAATTCCAATTACTTACAAAACGTGTTTGCATATCTGAAAAATAAAAATAAAAAAACCAACTGCTGCAATAGATAGCACAATAATGTGGTGGTTGAGGGGGGAAGCAACATGGAAGGCAGACATTAGTTATTCTTTACTTTTACAATTCTTACATAACGTCTAATTGGGAGAAACCTCTTTCCATTACACATAAATTCCTCTTAGTAACATAAAAATAAATTATTTGTGAATTTAGTTGGCATTCCAAAAAAAGTTGGTTTATAAAAGTGGAGAATTACAGAAATCATCAAAATTTGAGAACCAATATTAACCATTTCTATGAATGCATAAAGATAAATAAAATAGACTTCAATAGATAAATAAAATTGACTATTGAAAGTTTTAAAATGAATTGACTAAATGTTATTGAATGCATGCAAATTTATTTAAAAATACATATTTTTTCAGATGAAAGCAAGAAGGAGAATGGTTGGATCAAACAAATTTAAACAGAATCTGATAGTCAGCATTCATTTACGATTTTCAAGTATTCTTAAAAGTATTTTCTAAAAGTATTATACAGTTTACATGCTTGAAGAAATATGACAAATTTAATATTTCCTAATAAGTTACACAGAGTAAAGTGTTCCCATATAAACTAACAAACTAAATGTAAACCACTTTTTTTTTGTATTTTTAAATTTCTTTTCAGCATAACAGAACTCGTTGTTTTTGCACCACACCCAGTGCTCCATGCAATACGTGCCCTCCCCAATACCCAACCCCTTCCAATTTCCCTCAACTCCCTTCTCCTCTCCATCTCACTATGCCCTCCATGTTATTTGTTATGCTCCACAAATAAGTGAAACTATATGATAATTGACTCTCTCTGCTTGACTTATTTCACTCAGCATAATATCTTCCAGTCCCATCCATGTTGATACAAATTGGGTACTCATGCTTTCTGATGGAGGCATAATACTCCATAATGTATATGGACCACATCTTCCGTATCCGCTTGTCCATTGAAGGGCATCTTGGTTCTTTCCACAGTTTGGCGACCGTGGCCATTGCTGCTATGAACATTGGGGTAGAGATGGCCCTTCTTTTCACTACATCTGTATCTTTGGGGTAAATACCCAGTAGTGCAATGGCAGGGTCATAGGGAAGCTCTATTTTTAATTTCTTGAGGAATCGCCACACTGTTTTCCAAAGTGGCTGCACCAACTTGCATTCCCACCAACAGTGTAAGAGGGTTCCCCTTTCTCCACATCCTCTCCAACACATGTTGTTTCCTGTCTTGCTAATTTTGGCCATTCTAACTGGTGTAAAGTGGTATCTCAATGTGGTTTTAATTTGAATCTCCCTGATGGCTAGTGATGATGAACATTTTTTCATGTGTCTGATAGCCATTTGTATGTCTTCATTGGAGAATTGTCTGTTCATATCTTCTGCCCATTTTTTTTTCAAGAGAATATTAAATCGTTTATTGATTACACATGATAATGGATGATACACAAGCTTTAATCCCATCTATAATTTTATCTGATACCATAATTCAATTTAGATATATTGCAAAGGATGTGCCAACAATCATATTAATAACCAAATAAACTCCAGACTTTGCTTGGGTGACCTTTTAATGGTGAACTCCAGGTCACAACACATTAACTATCAGTTCAACTACACCAAGGTTTGTGGAGACAATGGCTTCTGTGCCCAAGCAGGTTGCAAATAAATTTCGAATGGAACCTGGCATCACCCTGAAGGAATTCTAACTTCACACTGTTGGGGTAGTATACCAAGATGGCTTCAGAGTAGACTAACTTTACACAGCACATTTAAAAAAAAGACACATTTATTCAGCGTCATGATCAGACTATTACATTTAGCAATCAACAGCATGGGTGCAAAAAAAAAATCTACATTAAAACCCTTTGTTGGAATGCTTTACACTTTCCACAGAACAGAAACTAAAATAACCTGTTATACAATTAGTCACAAATACAGTCCTCGAGTTTTTTTTGCCCATACACATGAGTATTGTCTAAAACATGTCTTCTTTGTAGCAGCTAGGCCCTGCCACCACTGTGCTTGGCTGAGTTCACAAATCTGTTGTAACCTGTAGCTTCCCTGTCACTTCTCTGGCTCTCCTCTCCTGCTAAGCTTTGTTTCCTGGCAGTAATTAAAACCTTCTGCCACTGCCGTAGCTGCTGCTGCTGCTGGAACCACCATAGCCACCTTGGTTTCGTGGTTTGGCGAAGTACTGGCCTCCACCACCATAAGGGCCAGAGCTTCTGCCTCCAAAATTGCCTCCTTTCATGGGTCCAAAATTTGAGGATTGATTGTTGTAATTGCCAAAATCATTATAGCTTCCGCCACCTCCAAAGTTGCTTCCATCATTACCAAATCCGTTATAGCCATCCCCACTGCCACCATATCCACCACCACCTCGACTGCCACCAAAGCCACCTCGACCACTGAAGTTTCCTCCGCGACCAAAGTTGTCATTCCCACCAAAACCACCTCCACGACCACCACCAAAGTTTCCAGAACCACTTCGACCTCTTTGGCTGGATGAAGCACTAGCCATCTCTTGCTTAGAGAGCGCTTTCCTTACTTCACAGTTGTGGCCATTCACAGTATGGTATTTTTGAATGACAATCTTGTCTACAGAATCATGGTCATCAAATGTTACAAAAGCAAAACCCCTCTTTTTGCCACTGCCTCGGTCAGTCATGATCTCAATCACTTCGATTTTCCCATACTGTTCGAAATAATCTCTTAGATGATGTTCTTCAGTGTCTTCTTTAATGCCACCAACAAAAATCTTTTTCACAGTTAAGTGGGCACCAGGTCTTTGAGAATCTTCTCTTGAGACAGCCCTCTTTGGTTCCACAACTCTTCCATCCACCTTGTGTGGCCTTGCATTCATGGCTGCATCCACCTCCTCCACAGTGGCATATGTGACAAACCCAAAGCCTCTGGAGCGCTTGGTGTTTGGGTCTCTCATTACCACACAGTCCGTAAGTGTTCCCCATTGCTCAAAATGGCTCCTCAGACTCTCATCGGTTGTTTCAAAGCTCAGACCTCTGATGAAGAGCTTCCGCAGCTGTTCAGGCTCTTTAGGAGACTCTGACTTAGACATGACGGTGGTGGGAGGGGAGACTTTAACGATGCTTACTCGGCGGCGTCCACGTTCTGCCCATTTTTTTGATATGATTATCTGTTTTGTGTGTGTTGAGTTTGAGGAGTTCTTTATAGATCCTGGATATCAGCCTTTTGTCTGTGCTATCATTTGCAAATATCTTCTCCCATCCTGTGGGTTGCCTCTTTGTTTTGTTGACTGTTACCTTTGCTGTGCAGAAGCTTTTGATCTTGATGAAGTCCCAAATGTTCATTTTCACTTTTTTTTCCTTTGCCTTTGGAGACATATCTTGAAAGAAGTTGCTGTGGCTGATATCGAAGAGGTTACTGCCTATGTTCTCCTCTAGGATTCTGATTCTGATGGATTCCTGTCTCACATTGAGGTCTTTTATCCATTTTGAGTTTATCTTTGTGTATGGTGTAAGAGATTGGTCAAGTTTCATTCTTCTACATATAGCTGTCCAGTGTAAACCAGGTTTTTATTTTGTTTTGTTTGAGATAAGGTGATGCCAGAAAATATACAATTTACTAGCATTTCTTGTCCACAGGATAATCAGGTCACATTTGCCAGAATTAAAGGGACATGCAAACCTATGTTTATCAACATTCTGGCACAGAGAGGATGTTGTGAATCTGGAATACTTTATGTCTTACAGATAATCCTCCTTTATTGTTTGTATGTGTTTTGCTTGTTTTTGTTTTTTAATTTCAAATTGGTGTCAAGAGATATGGACTTCTAAAAGCAAAGCAAAAATTTGATAGTGGTGGATGGAAAGGTGCAATAATGATTTAACATAGGTTAATCTAAACTGAAATTTATTTTAAGACTGCATATTTGTTTTCTAGGATAAATGCTATCATTAAAACTAAAATGATGAGGTCCTAAGGAAAACAGTGTTCAGTTATTCCACAGGCTTGTACAATATTTTCCAGACTGCTTTGAGTCTCTCTGAAATGGTTTAGAATCAAAAGAATATGCTGTTCCTCCCTCTGGATGTAGTAAGACCTAAGGTAAATGTGACAAAAATAGCAGATTAGTTCACTCAGCATAATCTCTTCCAGTCCCATCCATGTTAATACAAAATTTGGGTATTCATCCTTTCTGATGGAGGCATAATACTCCATAGTATATATAGACCACATCTTCCTTATGCTGAGTGAAATAAGTGAAGCAGAGAGAGTCAATTATCATATGGTTTCACTTATTTGTGGAGCATAAGAAAAACATGGAGGACATGGGGAGATGGAGAGGAGAAGGGAGTTGAGGGAAATTAGAGGGAGAGATGAACCATGAGAGACTATGGACTCTGAAAAACAATCTGAGGGTTTTGAAGGGGCGGGGGGTGGGAGGTGGGGGGAACCAGGTAGTGGGTATTGGAGAGGGCATTGATTGCATGCAGCACTGGGTGTGGTGCAAAAAACAATGAATACTGTTACACTGAAAAAAAATAATAAAAAATAAAAAATAAAAAATGAAAAAAATGAAAAAATAAATAATAAATATACTTTCAAAATAAAAAAAAGAAATTATGATTTACCTCAAGATTTATATTATGGTACACAAAAACACACTGCTATACAGCCTTGTGTATTTGGTGAAGGAAGGTTAAAAATTTAAAAATCTATGTTTTCAACTCCAGTCAAGATTCACATGCTAGGTAAAGACAAAGTTTCACTAGATTTCTTGTCCAAAAGAAAACTGTCCTGTGAGGTTCCTGTCCAGAAAATTTCTATGTTTTTCAATGATGTTACTTATATTGAAGTATTTTGACAAAATATGTATGGCCAAATGGAGGCCCTCATTGCTACTCTGAGAATTGAGCTTTGTAAATATAAATTCAATAATAAAAACTTAATAACAATCCATATTGATACTCTAAGGTATTAATTATAATTACTATTCAGCACAAAACATACCAATTAACTATATTTAAAACATTCATCAGTATTCCTTGCTAAATATACATATCTGCAATTCCTGAGTTGATGTCAATAGGCCAGTAATGAATTGAGTTAAAAATTATTTATATAGTAAAAAAATGCTACAGTGAGATATAAGTAAATTGAATTTCCTTTTGTAAGAAACTACAGAATATGAATTATGATTATGTTAAAAACCTGCATATAATGATGACATTTCTCATTCCTAAAGAGATCCTTCTAGGAATATTGAATGATATGTTACAAAAATATTTTGATCTGAACTAGCCTACTGTCTACATCAATCAGCTAAGTATCTGAAATAAAGAGTAAACAGGAATGGAGAGTAATTTAAATAAGAATGGAAATAAAATAGAATTAGTGATATTTTGATAAGAATAGCACTAAATGTATAGATTGCCTTTGGCAGTATAGACATTTTAACAAATTATATTCTTCAATCCATGAGCATGGAAAGTTTTTCCAGTTCTTTGTGTTATTTTTAACTTCTTTTATAAGTATTCTATAGTTTTCAGAGCACAGATCTTTTACTTTGCTTAGATTTATTCTTATGTATTTTGTGGTTTTTGATGTGATTGTAAATGGGATAATTTCCTTTCTTTTTCTGCTGTTTCATAATTGGTGTATAGAAATGCAACAGATTTCTGTATGTTGATTTTGTATCCTGTGACTTTGCAGAATTCATGAATAGGTTTTAGGAATTTTTTGGTGGAATCTTTTATGTTTGCTACATAAAGTAACATGTCATCTGCAAAGAGTGAAACTTTGACTTCTTCCATGCTAATTTGGATAATTTTATTTCTTTTTGTTGTCTGATTGCTGAAACTAGGACTTCCAATACTATGTTAAATAGCTATGGTGAGAGTGGACATCCTTGTGTTGTACTTGACCATAGGGGAAAAGCTCTAAACTTTCCTAAGTGAGGATAACAATAGAACAAACAATCCAAAAATTTGCATGGAACCACAGAAAACCCAGAATAGCCAAAACAAACATGAAAAAGAGAAGCAGAACTGGAAACTTCACAATTCTGAATTTCAAGCTATATTATAAAGCTGAAGTCATCAAGATGGTATGATACTGGCACAAAGACAAACACACATCTCAGTGGAACAGAAGAGAAAGCCCACATTATATCATCAGCTAATCTCCAACAAAGCAGGAAAGGATATCCAATGCAAAACAAACACAAACACAAACAAACAAACAAACAAAAATCTCAAAAACAATGAATACTGTTACGCTGAAAAGAAATAAAAAATTTAAAAAAAACAGAAGAATGGATAAAGAAGATGTGGGGTGTATATATATACAATGGAATATTATGCAGTCATCAAAAAATGAAATCCTGCCATTTGCAACAACGTGAATGGAACTAGAGTGTATTATGCTAAGCAAAATAAATCAATCAGAGAAAGACAAATATCATATGATGTCACTGATATGAGGAATTTGAGAAACAAGACAGAGGATCATAGAAGGGAGGAAAAAATGAAACAAGATGAAACCAGAGAGGGAGAGAACCCAAAAGAGAGTGTTATCTCAGGAAACAAACTGAGTTGCTGGAGGGGAGTAGGGTGGGACAAATGGGGTCGCTGGGTGATGGACATTGGGGAGGATATGTGCTATGGTGAGTGCTGTGAATCTGTAAGACTGAGGAATCACAGACCTGTACCCCTGAAACAATACATTTTATGTTAATTAAAAAAAATCTTTTCAACAAATGGTGTTGGGAAAATTGCACAACAACATGAAGAAGAATGTAACTGGACCTCTATCTTACACCACACAGAAAAATAAAATCAAAATGAATGAAAGACCTAAATGTGAGACAGAAATCCATCAAAATTCTAGAAGAGAACACAGGCAGCATCTTCTTTGACCTCAGTCACAGCAACTTCTTATTAGATATATCTCCTGAGGCAAGGGAATCAAGAGGAAAAGTGAACTACTGGGAATTCATCAAGATAAAAAGCATATGCACAGTTAAGGAAACAAGAAAACTAAGACAACCTAAGGAATGGGAAAAGATGTTTGCCAATGACAGCTCTGATATAAAAATTCTATAAATAAATTATAAAATGCAACAACCCAACACAAACAATCCAGTGAAGAAATGGACAGAACCCATGAACAGACATTTTTCCAAAGATATCCAGATGGCCAACAGATACACAAAAAGATGCTCAACATTGCTCATCATCAGGGAAATAAAACTCAAAACCACAAATGCCACCTAATATTTGTCAGAATAGCTAAAATTAACAACACAAGAAAAAATAGATGTTGGCATGAATGTGGAGAAAGGAGAATGTTTTTACACTGTTGGTGGGCATGTATACACATGCAACCACTCTGGAAAACAGTATGGATGTTCCTCAAAAAATTAAAAATAATAATACCTTATGACCCAGCAATTGCACCATTAGATATTTACCCAAAAGATACAAAAACAAAACAAAACAAACAAATAAACAAACAAACAAGAAGAAAACCAGATTGGTGGTGGCACATGCATCCCAATGTTTATAGGAGCATTATCAACAAAAGCCAATTATGGAAAGAGCCCAAATGTCCATCAACTGATGTATGGATAAAGAAGAAGTGTTGTGTTGTCTTGTGTTGTGTATGTTATATATTCACTATATATATATATATATATATATATATATATATATATATATATATATATTTACAATGGAAATTATTCAGCCATAAAAAAGGAATGAAATCTTGCCATTTGCAAGGACATGGATGGTGCTAGGGTGTGTAACCATCCCTTAAAACAACAAAGTGCTTAAAATATAAGCCATGAGAAATTATACTAGTTAACAAGCATGCTTAGGTGTAGGCTTATGAAAAACATGTACTGGCAATAGGCCTCTGGGGAAGAGGACCATATATGCGCTTAAAGCCGAGCAGCTGGGGATGCCCAACTCACTTAGGGCTGAATGCCACCTGCTTTGTTTTTCTGTTATCTCCCTTTCCCCAGAGAGCACCTGAAGTTATTCAGACAATCTTTTGTTTGGGCTTGCTCACTATACATCGTGTACTAAGTGACCAGACATATTTTGCCTTTCTTCTTATTTATCTACAAGACTCATAGTCAATGTATATCCTACTCCGACTCCTTTGTTGTTTATTAACTACTTTCCAATAAATATGAGACTGAGGAGATTTTTGGGGTGACAGTCTTTTCTACTGTCATCCCCTGCTTCCATTCTCTTGCAGTTGAATTGTTTGTGCCTCATTCTTCTGCTGTGCACCATCAGGAAGTGGCAGAGTGTATCATGCTAAGTGAAATATGTCAGTAAAAGAAAGAAATATACCATATGTTTTCACTCATATGTGTAATTTAAGAAACAAAACAGATGAAGACAGGGGAAGGGAAAAAAAGAGAGGGACAGAAACCATGAGAGACTCTTAACTATAGAGAACAAAACTGAAGGCTGATGGAGGGGAGTTGGGCAGGTGTGGGGATAAATGAGTGATGGGTATTAAGGAGAGCACTTGTTGTCATGAGCCCTGAGTGTTACATGTAAGTGTCAAATCACTAAATTCTACTCTTGAAAGCAATATTACAGTATATCTTAATTTACTAGAGTCTAAATAAAAAATGAAAATAAAAGTAAAATTATTAATGAAGAAGGAAAAAATAAATAAATAAGAAAAGAAGTTAGTTTTCTGAAATATGACTGGAAAAAATATAGGCAATAAAATATATAATGGCACCATATTCTGAGCAATTATCTATTGAAGTTAGGGAGGTAGTTGAAGATATGGGCAATATTCTACTGTAAACAACAAAAATAAAGTCCACATCAGCTTAATTAGAACATGTTTACTTTGACCAAAACAAAATGAATAACAAGCAAATATGAAAATGAAATTTTTAAACTGAAGTTTAATTTGTAAAGCATAGAAAAATTAGCACTGGCTATTTTTGTATTCAGTCATTACGATAGATTTGCATATTATATTATCATCATAATAAAAAACAAAAGCATCAAAAACACCTGCATGATGACTATGTCTCTTTACATTAGATTTCCTAATTTAAGAAGGTAGATTAAAATGTCTTCAGTTTATTTTATAGCATATTTTATAGCAAGTGGTTTTTAAGGAGTAGTTAAAATGGGTAAAAATAAAGACAAATGATCTATATTTTTGAAAAGCAAATATTTTATAAATCAAAAACTTTATGATTATTATTCTTTATCTCCCAACAAATGTAATGATTTACTTATTTATTTATTCATTTATTTATTTAACTCATTGGATTTTTTTTTAATTTATTTTTTTTAGTGTTCCAAGATTTGTTTATACATCACACCCAGTGCTCCATGCAATACATTCCCTCCTTAATACCCATCGCCATGCTCACCTAACTCCCTACCCACGTCCCCTCCAAAACCCTCAGTTTGTTCCTCAGAGTCTACAGTCTTTCATGGTTCATCTCCCCCTCTGATTTCCCCCAATTTACTTTTCCTTTCATTCTAATATTCTCCATGTTATTACTTAAGCTCCACAAGTAAGTGAAAACATAGGATAATTGACTCTCTCTGCTTGACTTACTTCACTCAGCATAATCTCTTCCAGTCTTGTCCATGTTGATACAAAAGTTGGGTATTCATCATTTCTGATGGAAGCATAGTACTCCATAGTGTATATGGACCACATCTTCCTTATCCATTCGTCCACTGAAGGGCATCTTTGTCCTATCCACAGTTCAGCGACCATGGCCATTGCTGCTATGAACATTGGGATACTGATGGCCCTTCTTTTCACTACATCTGTATCTTTGGGGTAAATACACAGTAGTGCAATTGCAGGGTCATAAGGAAGCTCTATTTTTAATTTCTTGAGGAATCTCCACACTGTTTTCCAAAGTGGCTGCACCAACTTGCATCCCCACCAACAGTGTAAGAGGGTTCCCCTTTCTCCACATCCTCTCCAGTTGTTTCCTGCCTTGCTAATTTTGGCCATTCTAAGTGGTTTAAGGTGGTATCTCAATGTGGTTTTAATTTGAGTCTCCCTGATGGCTAGTGATGAACATTTTTTCATGTGCCTGATAGCCCTTTGTATGTCTTCATTGGAGAAGTGTCTGTTCATGTCTTCTGCCCATTTTTTGACATGGGCCAATTTCTTCTTTATCCATTCTTCTCTTGAAGGGCATCTTGGCTTTTTCCACATTTTGGCAATTGTGGCCATTGCTGCCATGAACATTGGGGTACAAATGGTCCTTCTTTTCACTACATCTGTATCTTTGGGGTAAATGCCCAGTAGTGCAATTGCAGGATCATAAGGTAGCTCTATTTTTAATTTCTTAAGGAATTGAAAACAAGTGTTGGAGAAGATATGAAGAAAGGGGAACCCTCTTACACTGTTTACAGAAATGCAGGTTGGTGCAGCCACCCACTTTGGAAATGTGGAATTTTATTTTGAAAGTGTTTAAGTGTTTTAACGTGTGGAATTTTATTTTAAAATCAATTCTCATTCATTATATCCATATGTAAGAATAATTTTGATATCAAGGAGAAAGAAATGTTGAAATACCTTTGAAGTCAAGGGAAAATGTAAATGATTGCCAATGTTGACTATGTATGTGATTGCAGAAATAAACTAAATCAATAGCAAAGCTTTTAAGCTTGTTTCTTAAACTGGCTACTTCACTCTAAGTCTAATATGATTAAATAATGCATCATATAGAGGTTTTCAAACAATCTAAGAACATAAACACTCTTCCAGTACTAGACCAACAGATTGCATTCTAAATTTTATTGTTGTTGTTGTTGGTTGTTGTTGTTATTTAGAGAGAATGTATGAGTGCAGATGAGCAGGTTGGGGGGGTGTGGCAAAGGAATAGGGAGAGAGAGAATGCTAAGCAGGTTCTATGCCCAACATGGAGACCCATATAGGATCAATTTCGTGACTCAGAAATCATGACCTGAACCAAAATCAAGGGTCAGATGCTTAACCAACTGAGCAAACCAGGCACCCTTGTATTCTAGGTTTTAAATGTCTAACCAGTTTGGCCTATTATTTGTAGTAAGTATTGTATAATAAATAATTTCAGTAGATTGGTAAAAAAAATAACAGAATTTATAAACACATACTTTAGAGTCACACAGACCTCACACAGACCTCAATTCAAACACCACTTGTACAAGCTATCTTGTTTTAAAATATATGATAAAATTGGTTTCAGGTGTAGAACTTAGTGATTAATCACTTATATCTACCACCAGTGTTCATCACAACAAATGTGCTCCTTAATACCTGTCACCCATTCAGCCCATCTCCCACCCAATGCTGTTTGTTCTCTATAGTTAAGAGTCTTCATGGTTTGCTTCTATTTCTTTCTCCTTTTCTCCCTCTTCCTCTATGTTCATATGTTTTTTTTTCTTGAATTACACATATGAGTGAAATCATATGACACCTGTGTTGTTAATTTTAGTCATTCTGACAGGAGTGAGGTGATACCACATTGTAGTTTTGATTTGTGTTTCCCTGATGAGTGATGCTGAGCATCTTTTTATTTTTCTGCTGGCTATCTGTATTTCTTCTTTGGAAGCATGTCTATTCATTCTATCTCCCCATTTTTTAACTGTATCATTTGTTTTTTGGGAGTTGATACATTTTTTTTAATTTTTATTTTATTTTATTTTATTTTATTTTATTTTTAGTTGATACATTTTGATAACTTCCTTATAGATTTTGGATACCAACCCTTCATCAGATATGGCATTTTCAAATATCTTATCCCATTCCAGAGATTATTTTTTAGCTTTGTTTATTGTTTCCTTCACTGTGCAGAAACTTTTTGTCTTGATTAAATCCCAATAGATCATTTTTTGCTTTCAGTTCCCTTGCTTCATGTGATATAGCTAATAATAAGTTACAACAGCTAATGTCAAAGAGGTTGCTGCCTGTGTTCTCCTATAGGATTTCAATGGTTTCCTATGTTACATTTAGGTCTTTCATACTTTTTGATTTTATTTTTGTTTCTGGTGAACAAAAGTTTTCCAGTTTCTAGGGCGCCTGGGTGGCTCAGTCATTTAATCAAATTACTCTTGATTTTGGCCCAGATCATGATCTCAGGATTGTGAGATTGAGCCCTGAGTCATGTTCAGTGGTCAGTTGGAGTCTGCTTGAGATTCTCTCTCTCTCTGTCCCCCTCCCCAGTGCTATCTTTCTCTAAAATAAATAAGTATTAAAACAAACAAAAAAACTGAAAGTAGTCCAGTTTCATTCATTTGCATGTTGCTCTCCAGTTTTCCCAAAACCATTTTGGAAACACCATGTGTTGGGAAAACACCATTTGTGTTGGGGGAAAAAAGAGACTGTCTTTTTTCCATTGGATATTATTTCCTGCTTTGTTGAAGATCAGCTGATGATATATTTTGTGGGTCCATTTCTAGGTTTTCTCTTCTGTTTCATTGATCTATGTGTCTGTTTTTGTGCCAGTACAATACTGTCTTAATGACTGCAGGTTTGTAATATATATTGAGGTCCAGAATTGTGAAGCTTCCAGCTTTGCTTTGCTTTTCCAAGATTGGTTTGGCCACTTGGGGTCTTTTGTGATTCCATACACATTTTAGGTTTCTTTATTCTAGCTCTGTGAAAAATGCTGGTGGTATTTTAATAAGGACTACATAAATGGATAGATTTCTTTGGATAGTATAGACATTTAAAAATAAGTGCTCTTCCAATCCATGGACATGGAATGTTTCTCCATTTCATTGTGTCAGCTTTAATTTATTTCATCAATGTTTATAATTTTCAGAGTACAGATATCTTACCTCTTTGTTTAGGTTTATTCCTTGGTGTTCCTATGGTTTTTGGTGCAATTGTAAATGGGGTCAATTCCTTGGTTTCCCTTTCTGCTGCTTCATTATTGGTGTATTGAAATAGATATCTGTACATTGACTTTGTATCCTGCAACTTACTGAATTTGTGTATCAGTTTTATCAATTTTTTGATGTAGTCTTTCAGGTTTTCTACATAGAGTTTCATGTTTTCAAATAATATGTTTAACTCCTTCCTTGATTTAGATGTCTTTTGTTTATTATTGTTTTCTGAATGATGAGGCTAGGACTTCCATTTCTTTTTTTTTAAGATTTTATTTATTTATTTGACAGACAGAGATCACAAGTAGGCAAAGAGGCAGGCAGAGAGAGAGGGGGAAGCAGGCTCCCTGCTGAGCAGAGAGACTGATGTGGGGCTTGATCCCAGGACCCTGGGATCATGACCTGAGCCGAAGGGAGAGGCTTTAACCCACTGAGCCACCCAGGCGCGCCATAGGACTTCCATTTCTATGTTAAATAACAATGGTGAGAGGGAACATCCCTGTTTTGTTCTTGAGCATAGAGGAAAAACTCTCAGTTTTCCCCCATTGAGGATGATATTAGATGTGGGTTTTTCCTGTATGGCCTTTATGATGTTGAGGTAGGTTCCCTCTATCCCTACTCTGTTAAGGGTTTTACTCAAGAATGGATACTGTACTTTGTCAAATGCCTTTTCTGCATCTATTGAAAGAATTATATGACTCATCTTTTCCTTTACTATTGTCCTATATCACGTTGATTGATTTGTAAATATTGAACCACAGTTGGAGCCTAGGAATAAATCTTGCTTGATCATGTTGAATGATTCCTTCAATGAACCATTGGATTCTATTTGTTAGTATTTTATTGAGAATTTTTGCATTCACATTCAACAAGGATATTGGCCTCTAGGTCTCTTTCAGTGGATTCAGTATCTGTTTCAGAATGATGGTATTGGTGCTCTCACAGAATGAGTTTGGAAGTTACTTTTCTATTTTTTGGAAAAGTTTGAGAAGAATTGATATTAACTCTTCTTTCAAAGTTTGCTAGAATTCCACTGGGAAGGCATCTGGCCCTGGACTTTTGTTTGCTGGGAGATTTTTTTAAAACATTTTATTTATTTGAGGAAAGGAAGAAAAAGGAGAGAGAGAGAGAGAGAGAGAGAGAGAATGAGGGGACAGAGAGATAGAAAGAAGCAGACTCTCCACTGATCAGGAAGCCTGAAGGAAGGCTCAATCCCAAGACCCTAGGAATATGACCTGAGCCCAAGGCAGATGCCCAACTCTCTGAGCCACCTAGGCATCCCTTTTGGGTGATTTTGATTACTGATTTGATTTATTTGCTGATCATGGGTATGTTCAAGTTTGCTATTTCTTCCTGTTTCAGTTTTGGTGGTTTATATGTTTCTAAGAATTTATCCATTTCTTCCAGATTGCCTAATTTATTGGCATATATTTTTTCATAATATTCTCATAATTGTTTTTATTTCTGTGGTGTTGGTTATGATTACTACTCTCTCATTCATTATTTTATTTATTTGGGTCCTTTCTCTTTTCTTTTTTATAAGTCTGGCTAGGGGTTTATCACTTTTATTAATATTGCCAAAAAACCAACTCCTGGTTTCATTGATATGTTCTACTACTTTTTAGTTTCTGTATCATTTATTTCTATTCTAATCTTTATGATTCCTATTCTTCTGTTGGCTTTAGGCTTTATTTATTATTCTTTTTCTAGCTCCTTTCAGTGTAAGGTTAACTTGTGTGTTTCAGATTGGCCTTGAGGTAGGCCTGCATTGCTATATACTTCCCTCTTATGACTGTTTTTGCTGCACAGCAAGGGTTTTAGACTGGCATATTTTCATATGTATATAGATATAGATATATATATATATATATCTATATATATATCTTCTTTAATTTCCTGGTTGACTTATTTATTCTTTAGTAGGATTTTTTTTAATGCTCCATGCATTTGGGGTCTTTCCAATATTTTTCTTGTGGTTGACCTCAAGTTTCACAGCATTGTTGTCAGAAAAGATACATGGTATGATCCCAATCATTTTGTTCTTGTTGTGGCATGATTTGTGACCTTGTATGTGATCTATTCTGGAGAATGTCCTATGTGTCGTGGAAAAGTATATGTTTACTGCTGCTTTAGGATAAAATTTTCTGAATGGGTATTAGAGAGGGCACGGAATGCATGGAGCACTGGGTGTGGTACAAAAACAATGAATACTGTTATGCTGAAAATAAATTAAAAAAATGAAAAAAAAATTCTGAACGTATCTGCTAAATCTGTTTGGTCCAATATATCATTCAAAGCCATTGTTTCCTTCCTGATATTCTACTTAGATGATCTGTCCATTGATGTAAGTTGTGTGTTAAAGTAACTTACATTTATTGTCTTATTATCAATCATTTCCTTTATTTTTGTTACTGTTTTATATATTTGTTTTTTTCTATGTTGGGGCCATAAATATTTGCAATTGTTAGATCTTCTTGTTGGATAGATCCCTTTATTACGATATAGTGGTCTTCTTCATGACTTGTTACAGTGTTTGTTCTTTTTTTTTAAGATTTTATTTATTTGACAGACAGAGATCACAAGTTGGCAGAGAGGCAGGCAGAGAGAGAGAGGGAAAAGCAGGCACCCCGCTGAGCAGAGAGCCTGATTCGGGACTCGATCCCAGAGACCCTGGGATCACAACCTGAGCTGAAGGCAGAGGCATTAACCCACTGAGCCACCCAGGCACCCTTGTTACAGTGTTTTATTTAAAATTTAGTTTGTCTGATTTAAGTATTGCTACTCCAGCTTTCTTTTGACATCCATTCACATGATAAATATTTCTTCATCCCCCCAATTTCTATCTGTAGATGTCTTTAATTCTAAAATGAATCTCTTGTAGATAACATGTAGATGGGTCTTGTTTTCTTTTTTTTTTCTTTTTTAAGATTTTATTTATTTATTTGAGAGAGAGACGAGAGAGAGAGAGAGAGAGAGCAAGCATGAGTGGAGGGGAGGGTCAGAGGGAGAGAGAGAAGTAGACTTCCTGCTGGGCAGCGACCTGACACTGGGCTTTATCTGAGCACCTGGAGATCATGACTTGAAGGCAGATGCTTAGCTGACTGAGCCACCCAGGCATCCCTATGTCTTGTTTTTTTCAACCATTCTAACATCCTATGTCTGTTGATTAGAGCATTTAATCCATTTAAATTCAGAATTGTTATTGTTAAATATGTATTTGGTGCCATTTTATTACTTTTTTGTGTGTTATTTCTGGAGATTTTTCTCTGTTCCTTTCTAGGGTGTAACTTTTGGTCTTTCTTTCCTACTCAGAGATTCCCATTTAATTTTTTCTTGTAGAGCATGTCTACTGGTCACAATCTCTTTTATTTGTTGTTTGGGAATCTCTTTATCTTTGCTTCTATTCTGAATGAGAACCCTACTGGATACAGTGCTCTTGGTTGCAGGTTTTCCCCATTCAGCATGTTGAATATATCATGATACTTTTTTCTGACTTGGCAAATTTCTGTGGAGAGTCTGTTATTAACCTTATTTGTCTTCCCTTGTAAGTTGGGGACTTCTTTTATCTTGCTGATTTTAGTATTTTTTTGTTATCTCTGTATTTTGTAAATTTAGCCACAATAAGTCTTGTTGGCCTACTTTTGTTGATTTTGATAAGAGTTCTCTGCGTCTCCTAGATTTGGATGCCTACTTCCTTTCCCAGATTTGGGAAGTTTTCTGCTGTAACTTGTCAAATAAAACTTCTACCCCTGCTTTCCCCTCTTTTCTTCCTCTAGAACCCCTATGATACAAATGTTATTATGCTTTATGGTGTCACTGAATTCCCTAAGTCTACATTCATGATCCATGATTTTTCTTTCCCTCTTTTTCAGCTTCACTATTTTCCAAAATTTTATCTTCTTTTTTAAAATATTTTATTTACTTATTTGACAGAGAGAGAGAGAGAGAGTTATCACAAGTAGGCAGAGAGACAGGCAGAGAGAGAGGGAAAGCAGTCTCCCCACTGAGCAGAGAGCTCAATGCCAGGACTCTGAGATCATGACCTGAGCCAAAGGCAGAGGCTTAACCCTCTGAACCATCCAGGCACCCCATAATTTGATCTTCTATATCATTTACTGATTCTTCTGCTTCTTCCATCCTAGTGGTCATTACAACCAGATGGTTCTGAATCACAGTGTTAGCATTTTTCATTTAGGTCTGACTAGATTTTAGGTATTTTATCTCTGTAATCAGGGACTTCCTGGTGTCTTCTATGCTTTTCTCAATCCCATATAGTATCCTTATGATTGTTGTTTTGAATTCTGGTTCAGGCATATTACTTAAATCTGCTTAAGTAAGATATCTGACCATGACTTTATTTTGTTCTTCTACTTGTATTGAATTCTTCCATCTTGGAATTTTGTCTAGGCCTCTCTGTTCTTTTGTGTGTTGGAAAACCCTTTTATGCTTCCTGCTTATGAGAGTCATGGCTTTATGGCAAGAGTTCTTATAATGTCCAGGGTCTGGCATTTCAGGAAGTGTTTGAGGTGTATTCTCCTTTCATTCTGCTTCTGTGTTTTGGCTGCTCTGTCCTACAGGTCAGCCCTTTTCAGAGTTTCTCCTTGCCTGGAATGTTTGGACCTTATGCAGAGTGTGGTGAGTTTTAACAAGATATGCTCTGATCTGTTTGCTAAAAGAAACTTGATGCTATTTACACTAGAACTGAATTATTACAGAATTATATGGTCAGTAGCCATGGTGCATGTGTGGGGAGTGTTGTGGTCTTCTTGTGCTGTTGACCTGGTTCTCAGGCACTCATGCCCAAGAAAAGCAGGACAAGTAGAGTACAGTGTGTCAGGCCTTGGTGTTATTAATTCAGGCAGCCAGTGTTGGCTCTGTGCTATTTCCTGGTTAGGTTGTGGTGAGGGACAAGGAAAAGAAATGGCGTCTGCCACCTCCTTTTACCCTGAGAAGAGATTTTATGTTTGTTGCTGTCAGGGACACACTCCCAGAATAGTAAATAAATTCTCCTGGTTACACACTCTTTGTATCTGGGTTGCTTGTCTGCCTGAAGAAGTACAGTGTACTTTGGTTTCTATCCCAGTCAGGCCAGCTGAATTTTTAAACTCCAAACTTTGGGGACCTAGTGTGGCAAGGACCTGCACTGTTCTTCGGGAGGGGGGATTCTTCCCATGTTGGGACTGATGAAGGTTTGGCCCAGAAAAGCAGTTGTGCCAGAATGCAGCGGTATGGAATTTGAAGGAAAGGACACTAAGTTGTCTAGATTAGCCACTCTCAGCAGGTGTCTCTGCACCTATGCTGAGGAGCAAGGGAGGGAAATGGTGCCTGTCAGCAACTTTGTCCCAGCGAGGCAATGCCACTTCTCTCAGATCCTCTCTAAGAATGGGGAGACATCTTTATCTGTGCATCTCAGTAGATCCTCAGATCATGCCATCTCCCTTCAGGTTACCTGCCTGTCTTCTGTATAGGATCACTGCAGCCTCCTCATGGCTTTATACAAACCATGACTTGGACCTCTGAAACTCCAGCATCTGAGCTCTGCTGGTTGAAAAAAAAAATCAGGAAAATCAGCCCCTCTCATTTTCTCAGTCAATGGCTTTGGGAAAATGCTTCCTTGTGTGATCCCCTGTGTGCTCCTCTTTCTCTCTCTCTTATCTTTCTGCATGATCAGGGCTCCCTCTTCTCCACAGCAGCTATGATATGTTTCTCCCCCAAACCATGTCTCTGAAACACATGCCTTCCACTATGTCGCCTCTTCTTTCCCTCTAGTTGTGCAGTTTTTTCCTGTCAGTCCTCAGAACTATTTCTTGGGTATTCAGAATGATTTGATATTTATCTAGCTATGTGTGAAGGACATGGCAAGCCTAGGGTCCTACTATTACTCTACAATTCTGTCTCCTCCTTATTTAACTATTTGTTATTTCTCAGCTTCTCAGAACAAGAATGTCAAGTTTATGACAAGAGGGATTAAATATCTTTTGTTTATATATGTGCCTTAACCAATATCTGGCATATAGAGGGAGTTTAATATATATGTGTTAAATAAATAAAATAAGAAAATATGGATGAAACATAAGGGTTTTCAATATAATTGGGGCCAAAAGTAGAAGAATCTGAAAAAAATGTTAGATTTTTTGTGAAGAATACAAAAATGCAAAAGAGTTGTGCCTTTGAAGTCAAGATTATTTGCATTAAAAAGAGAAGAGAAGAAAAGAAAAGAAAAATCGTAGTTTCTTTATCCCCTGGAATAGTAACTGGCATTAGTAATTTATTTGTTAGAGATATGCTGTTCTCCAATACCATTCTATAGAACCCTAAGGTAAATTGTACATTTATGCTAAGTGCTAAGATAATTTAAGATATAAACATTACTTTCAAGATAATTTAATATATACATACTACATTTAAGAATCTTAGACTTGGGGCAGCTAGGTGGCTCAGTCAGTTAAGTGTCTGACTTTGGCTCAGGTCATGATCTCACGGTCCTAGGATCAAGCCTCATGTCAAGCTCCTTGCTTAGTATGGAGTCTGTTTGTTCCTCTCACTCTCCTTCTTCTCCTCCCCCTGCTCATGCTCTTTCTCTCTCAAATAAAAATTTTTTAAAAAAAGAATCTTAATCTCATTGTTAGATTAACATTGCTTGTATTTACGGCAACTAAATTTAGCTAAATTTAACTATGGTAAATTATATACCAAGCATATATAATCATGGTGAAAAATCATAGAAATATGATTACATTTAAAAAGTATTACTGAAAAGAAAGATTTTCTTCCCTTTTTAAAAAGATTTTATTTATTTATTTGACAGATAGAGACACAGCAAGAGTGGGAACACAAGCAGTGAGGGGAGTGGGAGAGGGAGAAGCAGGCTTCCTGCTGAGCAGAGAGCCCGATGCAGGGCTTGATCCCAGGACCCTGGAATCATGACCTGAGCCAAAGGCAGCTTCTTAATGACTGAGCCACCCAGGTGCCCCAGAAAGATTTTTTCATTGCTCAAGTTTCTCTCTTGTAATGTCATAAAATCAGTGCTTTTTGAATCATCTTTGAGATCCCTTTTGTACATAAACTTAATAAATGTGGGTGTCATAGTAAGTTATCTGAAAGAATAGAAACTTCCAAAGATGCTTCACTCAACTTACTTTCTTAAGTACTTTAAGATTCTTCAGAAAGGGGCACCTGGGTGGTTCAGTGGATTAAAGCCTCTGCCTTTGGCTCAGGTCATGATCCCAGGGTCCTAGGATCAAGCCCCATATTGGGCTCTCTGCTCGGTGGGGAGCCTGCTTCTGCCTCTCTCTCTGCCTGCCTTTCTGCCTACTTGTGATCTCTGTCAAATAAATAAATAAAATCTTTTAAAAAAAGATTCCTCAGAAAACTTTTTATTCTTATCTCATCTGCTCTCTTTCATGGCCAAATATAACAAATAAATGAAATGATGAGATTTCTCTCTCTTATGTAATCTTCTCTCTCTACTTTTAATGATACCATTTTCTTCAAATCATGACAAAAATGGCTGGAAAAACTGCCTGTGAATTGCTGCCATAGAATTTCTTTCATTTTAGTACCCTATTTAAATATATTCTCCCTCAGCAAGTCTGCAACATAAATTTCCTTTCTCTATTATTACACTGAATAGATTTTACTGCTTTGTTTTCTTAATATATATTAAAATATTCAGGTCTTATTATGCCAATTTTCCCCAGGCTGATTTTTCACTGGTGAGACCAATGTATTGATCCAATGGAGTAACTGCAATAATGAGAAATGTTGAGGCTGGGACAGGCCTATGTCCCATAGTAAGCCTACAAATAAGAAAGAGATAGGCAAGAGAAATTGGGAAGATAGCTCTTCACAGTCCTTCCTCATCATTTACCCAATCACTTTATATATGATACCCAGCCACAGCTTTCTCAACTTCTGGGGCATAGATCATAGTAATTCCTGCTCTCTCCAAAGAGTCAATGTGAGTACAAAGCTCACTCTTGGAAGAAGATGAGAATCATCACAATTAGATGTTTGGCTTCCTGGGCTTTTGAAGAAATTTTTGCAACTCATTGTCACATATGTTTCACTCTCCCTAGGCAGTTGTTCCAAGTCCTCATCTTTAGCTTCCTATTTTTACTGACTAAAAATCAATACAGAGGAGTTTCAAATCCATGATAACACAGAGAACAAATACCTCCATGTTTATATTCAAGATTAGCCAAGATTCAGAGCAATTAAAAGTATATTGAACATTTATCCCAGACTAGAAACAAACCAGTTTTATTATTTAATAAAGACCTGGTAACATTTTAAAGATTTATTTATTTATTTATTTATTTATTGGAGAGAGAGAGAGAAAGAGAGAGAGGGGATGGGCAGAGGGAGAGTGACAGAGAGAATCACAAGCAGATTCCACACTAAGCATGGAGCCTGACATGAGGCTTGATCTCATGACCTCTGAGATGATGACCTTACCTGCAATCTCAAGTTGGATACTTAACTGACTGAGACATCCAGGTATCTCAAGAGCTGGTAATATTTTAAATTGAAATTTTAAAGTATTTGCATTTCTTTCTTTGCTAAGAAAAACCTGAGTTTGCAGACAACTTTGCAGTATCTATTCTTTTAACAGTACTGGGAGGATTATAAATAAAACAAAAATTATTTCATGTCTATTGTTTTTTTTTTCATATTAGGATCCATATATTACCTTGGGAATTATTTCATTATTTGCTTAGATCTTGATGGTTTTTCTTTAAACATCATCACTTTAAAGTCATTTCATTAAAAATTTAGCCCTGCATAGTCGGTAGGATAATGACACCTCAAAAATAGCTACTTACTAAACATGGAATTTCTGAATATGCTAAATTGCAGATGTGATTGAATCAAGGATCTTGAAGTGGACAAACTACCCTGGATTATCCAGGTGGGTGCAATGTAATCACAAGGATCCTGATGAACAAAAAAGGGAGGAAAGAGAATCAGAAAAAGAGATATAAAGAGAAAAGCAGAAGTCAAATTGATGTGGCCCTGAGGCAGATAATGCTGGCAACTTTTAGAAGCTGGAAAAGACAAGAAAATGAATTCATACCAAAAGCCTCCAGAAGGAATGCATTTGTGCCAACCCCTTGATTTTGTCTCATAGGAATTATTTTTGGACTTCTGTCCTTCAGAATTGTAAAATGATTTTTTTGTTGTTGTTTTAAACTGCAAGTATCGTGGTATACATTTTAATAGCCATAGGAGACTAATATATCTATGAAGTGTTTAATTAAATAGAAAACCATGAACAATGAGAGACTATGGACTCTGAAAAACAATCTGAAGGGTTTGAAGAGGTGGGGAGGTGGGAGGTTGGGGGAACCAGGTGGTGGGTATTAGAGAGGGCATGGATTGCATGGAGCACTGGGTGTGGTACAAAAACAATGAATACTGTTATGCTGAAAATAAATTAAAAAATGATTAATAAAAATATTTAAATTAAAAAATAGAAACCATGACATTCTGAAATATATAAAATAGGTAAACATAAAATACTTCAAATGACAACGACAACTTAAAAATACCAACTAGTGTTGACATATCATGACCTCAGAAAACTCAGTGGCTTTTGCCGAATCTACAACCAAAGCTTAAAAAATATAAAATCTCTTGAGAATAGATCACCAGTGAACTGTGCAGGACAGAATAGACAAGGATACTTCAGATGGACCTTCATTCACTCATTTATTCAATAAATATTTGATGAGCACAAACTATGTGCTATGCACTGATCCACATACTGGAAACATAGGTATGAATAAAACCATCAGAATCTCTGTCCTCATGGAGATTACATTCTATAAGAGATGTAAAACATAATTAACAAAATAAATAAAATATGTAGTCTATTATACAGTGATCCTTACTGTGGGAAAAATGTTAATACAAACCAAAGGGATATAAATTCCTGGAGACTATAGTGACTATTGTACATAGAGCTAACAAGGAAGTTCTCATTAAATAACTGACTTTAAGGCGGGACCTAAAGGAGATTTAAAAAAAAAAAAAAAAGAAAGACATATGGATATCTGAGGAAAGAGAATTCCTGGCAAATAAAACTTCCAGAAACATGTTTGGTATGCTCTAAGTGACTAATGAATATCAAGGAGGCCAGTGTGGCTACAGTAGAATGATCAAGAAAGATAGAACCATATGAGATTAGAGAAGAAGTGCAAGACCTATCCGATTATAAATGGTCTTTCAGTCCATTTATATGACATCTATTCTAATTGAGATGGTAAGAAATTGGAATATTTTGAACAGAGAAGAAATGTGATCTGACTTGACTCAGATTAAGGATTTCTCTAGATGCCATGTAAATAGATTAAAGCACATTAAGAGATGTTAGGAACACCTGCTAGAAAGCCACTTTAATAATCTATGAGTGCTACAATGGTAGCTTGGAGAAGAATTGGAGAAGTGAGGTTGTAAAAACTTGCTGGATTCTATTTATTTTAAAGGTAGAGCCCATATGAATTGCTGAATGTAGGATATGTGACATGATAGAAACAGAATAGTCAAGAGTGATCCTAGAGCTTCTGCAGGAGCACCTGTGATAGCAAAGCCTCAGGGAGAGCAAATTTGGAGGAAACCAGGAGTTGAGTCTCAGGCATATTAAGTTAGAAATGCCATTAGACATTCAGGTGAAGACTCTGGAGTTTAGAGGTGGAGTATGATCTGGGGATAATAATTTGGAAGTCATCAGCATGTAAGTATTTTTAAAGCCACAAGACAACATGAGCTCAACAAGAAAGTGGGACTAAGTAGGAAAGAGACAAGGTTTGAAGACTGAACCTTGGCCAATGCAGTATTTAGAAGCTGGAAAGATGAGGAAGTTTGAGCCAAGACACAGAATGAATGTCTTTGGAGTTAGAGTAGTAATACAGAGTGGGTCCAGGAAGACAAATGAAGAAAGTAATTCAAGTATAAGTGAGTGGTCAGCTAATTCAAGTGCTGTAGGGAGATAAAGCAAGATAAAAATTTCAAAATGATCATTGGATATAGCAAGACAGAGGTAAGTATTGACTTTGCTATAGCTTCTTCAGTGGAGTGGTAGGTGAAACACCTATTGGAGGGGCAATAAGATGCCTGTCAAACTTCAAACATTTTTCAGATTTCTATAACCATAGAATAATCTCAAAAGGATACCATGATAGAAACATAGAATTCATTTTTAACACTGCCTATTTCATTACATGAACTATGTACAAAGTAATTAGTAATTTCTTGATGGGAATCTGTGACTTTTTTAATTACCAGAGCTTTTTCAATGAAACTGAACATTTTCATTTCACTATCTTTCTTTCTCCATATCATTCCAATATATTGTTGAATAGTTTAAACTTGTATTTTTATATGCATGTTCTTATTGTCATTGGTAATATTATTTTTCTATTTATTTTTTTTTGAAATTCAGATGGGTTAAAAGTTTCAAATGTTTGTGTTGCTGTTAGAGATGGATATATAAAATAAAAGGAAAGAAAAGCAAATACACTTCTCAAAAGAGGGATCCTGGAAGTATTCTGCCTTTTGAAAAATGAACTTTGATGCCTTTATGTCTTTATAGCCTTCACAAAAAATGACATACTGTAATTGTTAATATTCATTTGCTTTAAATTGTTCATGTTTTCTTGCTTCCAAGTGCAAAATGCAGTGGAATACAAATAATAATTCAGATATTCCAAAATTAAATTATCCAGCTTTATTTCTATTACTTATACATTTTAGGGAATGTAATCTTTTTGCTTCAGTGAGTTAAATTGTTTCATTGTTCCTTCTATGTACATGTGGGATAACATGAGAATTATTCTTGATTAGGAAACTAGTGGTCTCAAAGAATTAGTTACATAAATGTATGCATTAACATACATGAGGAGAAAAGCTGGTGGGAGAAAAAACAGTAGAGTTATTATTTGAAAACATTTTATCTGAAATTACATGTTTAGGAAATACTAATGGTGGCAGTGAAAAATGCCCTTGTCTAATTTTTATAAAGTATTTCACTTAATCTTAAAATAGTCTCTGATTTAGATTTGAACCAAAAAATTATTTCCTTTAAAACTTTAATTCTTCTTAAGAGTGGATTTTGTTTGATGTATAGTAAATGGTAAAATGTATTATTTAAATTAGTAGATGAAAACTTCTTAAATTTGGGAAATATGTTTCTATACAAGGGATATACTTCCTAGTCTTTGGTAAATTAACATGAACCTTAATATATGTGAATTACTAAGTTCTAGAACATAGAAACAAAAGAATACAGAACATGGGAAGTAAAAAGGTTGCACGATTATCCGATGAATTTTAAGCAAGGTAAACAATTTAGAGATGATGTATCTTCAAATATGTTTTCCAAATTACACGAATTCATTATAATATTTTGCCACTTTCAAAATGTCTAAAGTTTGGAGAGATACAGTAGTCCACTGCTTCAAATAATACAGATTAATATCACAAGAATATGAATGTCAAATTAATTTTTTTTAATTCTTGAGATATGTCTCCTGCTAAATACAATTCTATGGTTTTAGAATACCTGAAGAAAAAAGAATGAATACAAATAACATACATAAATTGAACATCTACAGCCATTTTAGTTTACTGAAAAATTTTCACTGCTAAGACAAACTCAAAATTCAGACATTATTCTTCAATTTTCATTATTTTGTTAGTCACTGAGGTCCTTCAGAATTATAGCAAGAATTTAAGTGCTTTCATTCTACCTGGGATTCCTACTGTTTACAGATTAGATTTTAAATTATTTCCAGAAAAAGGCCTTTGTTTCTGCACTTGTAATTTTTTATCTTTAAAATCATGTGAAAATAAACTAAATTTCTTTCACAAGTCACTTATCAATGGCTTATAATCTTTCTCTGAAACAAATGAAGATATTCATAGATTAAAAATTGGGAGGTGATGATAGCTGGTTAGAAATGTTTAAGTAAATAAAACCAAAACAAATATTCAGTACCAATGAATATAGAAAATTCTGCAAATTGTATATATATAATATTTATAACAATATATTAATATATTATTATGTATGTTATTTATAAATATATTTATATATAAATATATATAACTATGTTTAGCCATAAGTAAGAATTCTTCAAGTGATTATTAAAACATAAAATTCTCACACCATTTAAAAATATGTACAACAAATTGCTTCAACTAAATCATTTTGGTTTTGTTTGGGTGTTGCACTGAAATTCATGAATTCAATGACTATTGTGTTTATGCATATTCCAGTACTTTAAAAACATCAACATATGTTTCCAAAATTTATATAGACAAGCTCAAAGTGTAAAGATTTATTGGACTAAAAATGGCAAATTTAAAAATGGCACCATCATCAACTGAATTATTCTCCATTTAAGTGCCTATTGGGAAATAAGCCACATCCATGGTGAAAGGATTATAGATCATCTCAATTCTGAATTCTAGCCACAAAGAAGCTTTTGTAATGAAGTCAGAATGTGCTGCTCTCTATTTGCTGAGCTTTTAACCTCTCCTCTCTAATAACTAGGCTCATCTCATATATAAGAACCCCACCCCCTCAAAGAAATGTAAGGAGAGTGCACTATGCCTCAAACTAAATTTGAATTAAGGATCACTGGATTTACAGTTTACAGTTTAAAACAACCATTAATTACAGTGAGGACTATGCCCACAGAAACACATACCAAAAATGAGTAAATAATTAAATAAATAAATAAGTACAGAATATTGTTCTAATGGCTTGTGGTACATGCCCTAGAGAACATTAAAAAGCAAGGCATAAGCTATTAACCAAGGTAGGGTTATTAAAATATCTCCATGTATTTATTTTTTCTCTTTTTTTTTCATTCTCACATAGAAGTGGTAGACATCCTGAATTACAGAACTGCGTATGGTTTTATAAGCAAGGATATGAAGTTTAACTTTCAAAATTGGAAAAATTTTCTGCATTTTGAGTATGAATCTCATTCTTGAAACAATATTCCCTACTATATTGCACTTTGAATGAATGTATGCATTGACATATGTTATAGGAATAGAAGAAAGTTAAACTTGGAAGATTAAGAAAGCTTTAGTTTTCAAGCAACTCAGCACATTGCCTGAAAATATCTACAGGCTTATGATTTACTAAACCATTAAATTCTTGTAGCATTTTTAGTGAGGATTTTAAAGCTTTACTGAAATCCATTCTGATGAATAATAAAAATCAAAAGTACCTTCAAATCTACTCATTTTGTTCAGACCCAATCTGAGAAGTCAGTTCCTAGATACATCCTAAATTTTGGGGAATGAAGGAGACATCCCAGTGATGAACAAGTACATCAGTTGTTCTTGTTCATTTTGCTTTATTCCAGTTGTTACTTGGCAGTGTGTTACAGTGAAAAAGAGTATGTAAAAAACAACAACAACAACAACAACAAACCTGGGAGTTTGGGTTCTGTTTTTTTTTTTTAAGATTTTATTTATTTATTTATTTGTCAGAGAGAGAGTGAGCACAGGCAGACAGAATGGCAGGCAGAGGCAGAGGGAGAAGCAGGCTCCCCGCCAAGCAAGGAGCCTGATGTGGGACTCGATCCCAGGACGCTGGGATCATGACCTGAGCCAAAGGCAGCTGCTTAACCAACTGGGCCACCCAGGCGTCCCTTGGGTTCCAGTTTTATTTTTGCCACTAACTTCTGTGGTTTTAAGACAGTTATTTTATGAAATAGAAAAATTATAATATTTTACTAAAAGAGGCAACCAACCTAAATAATTTATCTTCATAGAGTTGTAGATTGTATAGTTCTTATTTTGAGGATTTTAGGTTATCACAGAAGTATGTCACCACTTAGGAAATACATGTATATTTTTGTAAGAGTGTGCATCTTTTTCAGAGGAGAATACCTTCAATTAGCAGTAATTTTTTTAGGTATCATTCATATCTCTTTTAGAAGTTAGAAATTTTTAACTAAATGTTCTTAACATATTATTCTGATAGACCCATTAGGCCACTTATTAATCATCCAAAATTATGGCTTAAACTTCATGGCTTTCTTGCAAAAACAGACTACATTTTCTTAAAATCGAACTTTATGCTAGGCTATGGCAGTTTTTCAGGGAAGCTACAGATGAACAATATCTGCCTTTCTTCTCCCTGAATGATTAAATGACATTTTAAGAGTTTTATATTTATATGCTTTTGTGCTAAAACTAAGTTTCTTGGGGGTTATTTTGATGTGGCTAAACACATTCAATAACTGCTGGAAAACTGTGATTTTTTATTACTGAAGTACAAGGAGCTATAAAGTTATAATTTTGCATACTTTATAAAGCAAAATTTGGTTAAGGTTCGATCTAGATCACAAAATCAAGTAATAATATTTTTTTAACTCTCTGTATCCAAGAGGCCTCAGAAATATAAGTGAAAGATGAATGGTATACAGACTTATACATTCATTATACATAATTATTAAACAATTTAAAAAAAACACTCTGTTCATGTCAGAATGCAATTATCTCAAATCTACATTTCCAGCTATGACTTAGCTCATTTGATTTTCTATGCTTTCTCATATCAATTTCATTTCTCATATTGATCGATTGATGCCTGCAACTTAATAAAAAGTAAACACATGATGATGCATTAAATTAGATATTTTTTGATAGGCATCATGATCAATATCATAATCAAGCAGTGCAAATGTCACTTTGGTAGCCTCCATTCCAATAATGTGAACTTAAATTCAAGAAAGGCTCTAATTGGGGCATCTGGGTGGCTCAGAGGGTTAAGCCTCTGCCATGATCTCAGGGTCCTGGGATCGAGCCCCTCATCAGACTCTCTGCTTAGCAGGGATCCTGCTTGCCACCCCCTCACCTGCTTCTCTGCCTACTTGCGATCTCTATCTGTTAAATAAATAAATAAATAAAATATTTTTTAAAAAATAGAGGATCTAGTAAAATCATTGCATTCTCCTCCAAGACGACCAAGAACATTTTCACTTTTTGCTCTTTTATCCTTGTTTGCTTATTTAAAGCTGATTTTTATGAGTTTGTTATCTCCTTATATTTTTATTTTTAATCACATATAGTCTCTTGTTTTTAGGAAAACTCATGACACTAACAATAAAAGTAGCTTTTCTTTTGCCCCAATTCACTTCCAAGATCCTGTGAATTATTGTATCTACTCTTTTCCTTAGTAGGTAGGTTTTAATCTTTATTCTCATTTTACAAAAGCATCTTTTTTAGTTAATCAATTGTTTTCCTGATTTCTGGTTTTTGCCACATTTGTAAAGATAGAAATACGAATGCATTTGGAGGTCAAAGATTTTAAAATCAGACTTCCTGGGAAAAATCATGTATGCCAATTCAGTAGGAAATTTGGGTCTCTATATTTTTTATGAGTCTACTTGTCTTGTATATATTGAAGTCATCAATAATGTGTGACATGATTAATTATGGCTGTTTATTTTCAAAGAGGAACTAAATGATATTATTCATCTTGTCTGATTATACCATTATCTGCTTATAACAAATTTAGAAGTTACAAAAATAAAATTAAATAATGATTGTTTCAAACAAACAAAACCAATTGTTCTTTTCATATTCTTTAGACAATCACACAGTAGGGGCTTTTCCATTATTAAGCAGACCTTTAGCAGTAAAGTCAGTACAGACCTACCCGCAGTAAGCCCTAGACTTTCAGGATTTGTCAGCTAAAGCAATCTAATCTCAAAATCAATACCCTGCATTGTTTTATGTTTTAAGACCTCCAGAAAGAAAGAAAGGCTAA